>NC_133338.1:33939924-34539924 GCF_030506205.2 Paramisgurnus dabryanus
CAACTTTATGCAAATGATGTGGAACTTTCGGAAGTGACCACCAATGGTAGTGAAGCAGTTAAGTTTACGTCATCACTTCACTTGCGTAAAGTGTATGGTGACCACACGTGCCATTTTCCAGAGATACCCTTTTTCCAAATTGTTGCAGACAGATGCTCGAGTCTGTCCCAAAATACGACTCCGGTGTGCCCTCGTGGACTCGCGTCAAGGATCCCTTAGGTCTGCACTACATGATGTCATCAAAATGTGGATTCTGAGGAAGTCCACAAGTCTAGATTGTGCCATTTGGGACAGGGCCAGACTAGCGCCCTGGCCAGGATTCGGGTGCGTGTCCTGGAAGTGGTATTTGTCGACCGGATATGTCATCGAGGTTCTTACATTTTTTAGTTAAAGGAACAGTATGTAGGATTGTGGCCAAAACCTAGTATAGCATGGTCACCCTAGTATAGCATCCCAAACAGCCGCTTATGACTTATCTATGCATAGATATCCATGACTAAGACAACCAGAATTAGGTACGTCTCTAGCGATCTCATTGAAAAAGACAACAAAGTATAAATGGTTTTAGCGGTAACAACATAAACAAACAGCTTTTCTGGACTAAATGTAACTTCTGGTAGACTTCTGCAAAAAAATCAATAACAACAGAGTCCCTCCAGAGTAGATTATTTCTGATAACAAGAAAAATGAATAACCAGTGAAATACATAGTTTAAAATCCTAACTAAAGCGTATCAAGCGTATTAGACTGAGGTAATGTTACTGTGTAAAATTAATGTATACAATGTTGGCTACAGATCCTTAACATTCTTGCCTGGCTGCCAAATCCGCACTGCGATGATCTATGCTCACTGTCTCTCCTCGTATTTTGGAAACCGAAACACACCAGTGGCGGCTGGTGGTGACTGCTCTTCCGAGGGGCGCAATTTCAAAATATGCGTTTGGAGTTGTGTGTTGCTCGTGTTTTAAAATATGTGTTTGTTGCGTCATGAACTATGTGCATCACGTGTTTTGTCAAAATAAGTGTCTGCAAAACCGTCATCAAAACCGTTTATAATAAAAGAGACGCTCACGTTCACAACATACACGCAAACTGAGAAGTATACTCTGATGACGCAGATTATATGAGTATCTGGCAAACGTGATGTCTTTTTTTATCATAAACCCTTTAGACACGTCTGCAGCAGGCACTTATTTTGACAAAACATGTGATGCACATAGGATCACTCGACGCGCCGAACACATATTTTGAAATGACTAACCACACACATGCCGGTCTACATACATAATTTGACGAACTTCGCATTGTGTGCCCTCGAAAAAAGAAGTCACCGGGTAGCACTGAGTCAGACAGAGAAACAAGCACAGATCGGAAGTTAACTTCGGGCCAGACGCGTCTATATCATAACTTTACACTCTATAGTGAAACACACAGCCATGTCATGTCTTGTGTTTCCCCAGTCTCGTACTCTTATTTTGAAGTTCTGTATTGTCACCGTCTTTCCTGTAATGTGGATGTTTCTTATTCTGGTTTATGATGTCTTCTTTGTTTTCTTGTTTTATTTTGATAAATCTTTAACTGCACTTGGATCCGCTGCCTCTGCCTGCCTTCATTTGTTACAATAACACGGTGCCCTACCAATAGGGACACATTTACATTTGTCCTCACACTCTAATGTCATCAATTTGATTTGTTTAATTGACTAGACAACCAAAGCATCCAAAAAGTACTCTTTTGTTTGTCAGTAAAGAGTGAAACAGCTCTCATGAACTGCTCGAGAAAAAAATTAAACAGCACATAACCTTTTACAGCCATTACAAAAACACATGCTTAATATTTACCAGCATGTAAAGTTATGTAAAACTCAACGGTTCAAAATAAACATCCTAGCGGTAAATGTACATTTAATCACTGTGAATGAAAAAGCATCTGTTCAAGAGTAAAAAAAAAACTACCACCAGGTGTCACTATTTGTAATACTATTAACAGGAATTGAATGTGGCGGCATTTTTTTTCAATGTAGGGTAGAACCAAACATGACAGATACTTCTCTCTTTTTTAAAACAAACATGTTTGTGTTAAGGTATTTCAGTTAGCTGCCTCTATGGATGGCCAATCAATTACTTAATTCCTTAGGCAATAAGCTACTGGACTCTTTTGGGACAGTAGTAACTTGTTTGAATGTGCTGAGCGAGCTTGATAAATCATGATAATCAGGGTTAAGGAATTACTAACAGATGTTTGTTTTTCACCCTCCTTTCTCTTCCCTGTCTACTCTTGATTTCTCTGTCTGTCTCCTTTTACTCTTCACTTTCCTCTTTTATGCTTGACAATGACACAGGCTGAGTGCTGAAACCCTGATCAAAGTTTCTGTATTTAAGTATGTTTCGTATTATGTGTATCTGCAGCTGGGAACTGTTTTTGTTTTGTTATCTGTATTGCAGCCTGGTCTATCTTGCTTAGCTAGCTACGTGGTGAGGGAAAGATCAATACATTGCTCACCTTTAATAATTCATGTCAATGTAGATAATGGTTTAGAGATGTTTGGTACTTCATAATGTGTTGCTTGAATATGTTTAGTTTTGTTTTGAGAGAATAGCATGCATTAGATAAGTTAATTTATATTATGCAAAAGAGTAATAATGCTTGACAACGTGTACTTACTGTAGGGTTTGGTTTAGGGTATTTGCATGGAGTTATGTAATGTGTAACAAAGACACTGTAAAATAAATTGGCACCACATGTGCTAAATAAATAAATGTAAACGACACACACACACCTTTGGCAATCTGGACTATTCCAACTACTATAATGAGGACCAGAGCCAGCAGCTTCCCCACAGTGAAGAAATCCTGGATTCGGGTTCCCCAGCGAACGCTGGAGCAGTTCACCCAAGTCAGGAACACTGGAAACACACACACACACAAAGCATTGTAAACTATTCACATAGTGCCAAACGTACATTTATAAAAAGCGTTTCCTTTAAATACTACAAAAACACACATATGCATTTACAACAGAGATACACTAAAATTAGAGTTTCCATCATGATACATTAGCGAGTATGATCCCCAAGACATTTTCAGTCTTTCTTTCACTTTTCGTTTTCTTTTTCTTTTATCAAAGATGTGTTTTACAAGTTTTGTGAGGAAAAATCAGATTATGGCCCAGTAATTAAAGCAGCATGCTTTTGCTGGCAGCACTGCGCAAATTGGACACATGCTCCATATTAAACAGTCTAAACAGTAGATGTGGCATATTTTACTACTGCAGACCAATACAGACCAGTTCATTCATTCCTAAACAAATGTTCAGCACCTGGGGTTTCCTCAGACTGTGGAAGTCCAGAAAAAGCATAGATTCTTACAGAACCCTCATCTATAGAAACCCAGACCTTCAGACTTAATATAACCTACAAAAAACTTACAGCATCAATATAACACTTTTAGACCTGGTTTCACAGACAAGGTTTAATTGTGTTTACGGTGCACAATATGTAAGGGATAATCCACGGCTAGCCATGCATTAAAGGGTTTTAATGCACGACGTAGAGGCGAAGAACCACCCGACGCGTAGCGGAGGGTGGTTGCCTCTGCGAAGTGCATTAAACCCTTTAATGCATGGCTAGCCGTGGATTATCCCGCTTATACCTTGGTTAATTGCCAAGTACCCCAAATGCCCCAACTGCCCTATTCTGCCCCAAATGCCCCATTCTGCCCCAAATGCCCAATTCTACCCCAAATGCCCTAACTACCCCATTCTGCCCCAACTACCCCATTCTGCCCCATCTGCCCAATTCTACCCCAAATGCCCCATTCTGCCCCAAATGCCCCATCTGCCCAATTCTACCCCAAATGCCCTAACTACCCCATTCTGCCCCAACTACCCCATTCTGCCCCATCTGCCCAATTCTACCCCAAATGCCCCATTCTGCCCCAAATGCCCCATCTGCCCAATTCTACCCCAAATGCCCTAACTACCCTGTTCTGCCCCAAATGCCCCATCTGCCCCAAACACCCAATTCTGCCCCAACTGCCCTAAATGCCCCATCTGCCCCAAATGCCCCATCTGCCCCATTCTGCCCCAACTGCCCCATTCTGCTCCAAATGCCCTTACTACCCTAAATGCCCCAACTGCCCCATTCTGCTCCATCTGCCCCAAACACCAATTCTACCCCAAATGCCCTAACTACCCTATTCTGCCCCAAATGCCCCATCTGTCCCAATCTGCCCCAAACACCCAATTCTGACCCAACTGCCCTAAATGCCCCATTCTGCCCCACATGCCCTGTCTGCCCCAACTGCCCAATTCTGCTCCAAATGCCCTAACTACCCTAAATGCCCCAACTGCTCCATTCTGCTCCATCTGCCCCAAACACCCAATTCTGCCCCAACTGCCCTAAATGCACCATCTGCCCTAAATGCCCAATTCTGCCCCAAATAACTTAACTACCCTAAATGCCCCATTTGCCCCAAATAACTCAACTGCCCCAACTGCAGCTCCATCTATTACTCTCTGACTAGGCTTTCTCAAGCCAACATAAAGTTTGTTCACAAACTTTAACCTCATCTAGTTTCTAACTGTAATCAAACTGTCTGGAACTACCTGTGCATTAAACGGTTTTAATGCACACCTTCCAGCCAATCAGAATCGAGGATTTAAACAGACCATGGTATAAAACATAATATTATATAAATGTGTTCTAGGATTGACTTTTCTCTATATGTTTTCACCATCATAAAAACGGGCTGATGTCTTCCTTGTCTTGTGAAGTCCCTCCTTCAAAAATACGTAACGAGATCAGATTGTGTAGCTAGTACAGTGTGTTGTGATTTGATAGCAGGTTAGCGCACATTGTCTGGAAAGGTCATGACAGATTGAGGATGCTGTGCTCAGAAAAGGCCAAACAAACTCCTGGAAGAAAATTAACAGTGTTTCCATGGCATGGCGATAAAAACAGTTTACTAACGCAACTCTCCTATTCTCCATGGAAGCACAACATGGTCGTTAGGCACAAGTTAGTCAAAAATTCAGAATATTGTCGTCATATACCTGGGAAGTAGAGGGCTGTAGTGCAAACCAGCCGTTCCTTGTAGTCCTTGAAAAGTGAATTCTATTAAGGAAAAAAACACAGTTTTTCAATATTTTACTATGTTCTTACCTCAACTTAAACAAATTAATACATACCTATCTTTTTTCAATGCGTGCACTTAATCTTTGTACAGTGCCTTGTGAATGTGTTAGCATTTAGCCTAGCCCCATTCATTCCTATGGCTCCAAACAGGGATGAATTTAGAAGCCCCCAAACACTTCCATGTTTTCCCTATTTAAAGACATGAGTTACATGAGTAGTTACACGATTAAGTATGGTGGCACAAAGTAAAACTTTTGTTTGGAGCCATAGGAATGAATGAGGCTAGGCTAAATGCTAACACATTCACAACGCGCTGTATAAAGATTAAAAGTGCATGCATCAAAAAAAGATAGGTATGTATTAATTCATCCAAGTTGAGGTAAGAACATATTTAAATATTGAAAAACGGTGGTGTTTCCTTTAAAGAAAATGTATCGCTTGGCATTGAACTTTGAGGTTTATAATTTTGCAAGTATTATTTATGCTCTAACAGCAACCTTACACACCAACTAAAGTTTGAAAAATTGGATCATGAGAAACGGCACCTTTAAGACTTACAGCTGGATTAATCTAAGCCCTGTCTGTAAAACTGTGCCTTAAAGTGCAAGATAAAAAACTTTGACTCCGAATAATAACACATCACACAATGTTGGTAATGTGAGCGCTATAAGGCACCGCTTATCTATACATCTGTATTTGAGTTTTGTGGTTCCTGTGTTCAGGCCAACCCAGTCTCACCCCATTTCGTCAATATTTGACGACACTTGACCATTCGTCATATGTTGACGTGAAGGGTATACCTTTCGCGTCATTTTTTGACGAACTGGGGACTTCAATACTATTACGTCCGTTGCATTCTCTTTCCTATTTTATTACCATTTGCGCGTCGGTTTAGGGTTAGATTTACATAATGACATCCCTACCCAAACCTAACTCTAACCCCAACGCCAGGTGACAACTGTTTCTAACCCCAACGCCAGGTGACAACTGTTTAATTTCGCGTACACTGTTTAATTTCGCGTACACTGTTTAATTTTGCGTAATCTAACCCTAAACCGACGCGCAAATGGTAATAAAATAGGAAAGAGAATGCAACGGACGTAATAGTATTGAAGTCCCCAGTTCGTCAAAAAATGACGCGAAAGGTATACCCTTCACGTCAACATATGACGAATGGTCAAGTGTCGTCAAATATTGACGAAATGGGGTGAGACTGTGTTATTCAGGCACATTGTCTAAGAGCTCCGGTGTAGATCCGGTACACTGAGGTCCGTCTCCAGGGCTTGACGGCATAGTATACACAGGCATGCTGAGGGAGACACTGGGCAAAGGGGAGACGGGTTACCCCCTCTCATCCATCAATGGCCGGAATTACCCGCCCACACATGCAAACACATGCGGGGCATCTGTCAGATCCCACTAGACAAACAGCTTCCGATGCCCCAAAACAAAACAGGGCCCACACGCTAGTTGAATTTTTGGCAGAAGCAAACAGTTGACAAGAGCAGCTCAGAGACTTCAAACCAACAAAACATCTAACCTGTTCATGTCCACATGTTGATCTGATCCTGTTACCTTCAGTGCTTACAGAATCCCTCTCTTCAGAATATAGTACGTCTTTAACATACTGTAATACTGTTGTCCTGTAGCTCAGAAGATAAGAGACCCCATAAAGGTTTTTAAGAAGACGCTAATACAAATGTGCCTCCAGTTTGGACCAACAGCAAACATGTAAAGTGCAACTGAGAAAAAGCAAAAAAAAAAAAAAAAATGGTAATAATAAAAATAAAACATTAGTGATCATCACTAATCCTAAACCTACATAGGGGGTTTCTTTTTAGGCTATGTCCTGTTCTTTCCAAGTATGTTTTAAAACAATAATGTATGCTGCACGTGCAAACAATGTTTTGCTTTTAGTTCAAGGTTATTAAAAAAGTAAACCTACAGAGCCGGTGTGCTTCAGTGATTTACCATGAGTGCAAAATCAATTAAAGTGCTCTTGTGGCCCAAGTGGTAGAGCATTGTGCTAGCAAAGCAAAGTTCATGGGTTTAATGACAGGGAACGCACATACTAATAAAAGTAATGTATAGATTGAATGCACTAAAAGTCTGCCAATATAAAAGCGTGTACACAATTGATTAAATGAAGAATATTAGCCTTAATAATAATAATAATAATAATATTAATGAAAACGAACTATACTATTGTAGTAATATAGTTTAATATCCTAACCCTTTACAGTTGTGCCTTATATAATGTGCAGTCATTTGCATATATATTTGCACAACTGTTTTACAACTGCTCTAACTTTAGCCAATCAGAATTCAGTCTATCTGAGAACTCCACGGTGTTTGGCAAGGCTTTGTTTCTTCTTGTTTTGGCCTTAACGGATCTGACTCCAGCTCATTCTGTTTTGTACCACAGTGCAGAAGTGAGAAAGGTTGTCCAAATGAAGTTAAATGAACACAAAGCTAATGAGAGAAGAATTCTAATGAAGTGCTAACAGCCGTTAAATCTGCCAAAATACAACCACTCACTCCAAACCCTAAAAGGGACATCCCTCTGCAGCTAATTGACCGATAAAGCCAACAAAAGACGCACTAAATACAGAAAGAAATGTGCAAAACCCTACAACTCTCTGCAGCCAAAGTCTGAAATAAGTGCTGAGCTGAAAGAATATTTTTAATAGCAAACCTAACTACATTACTTAAAGTTGTAAGAGCAGTTTGATTTGGTTTGTTTTATAAATAAGTGGAGCTATTTACAGTTACACTTAAAAGTGAATCACAAACACTAATGTTAAAGCAGGTTTTTTCCTGGATGTCTCTTCAGTGGTTTGGATTTACATTTCTTGTGATCATAAAGACTTAAAGACTTTGAAACTGTGACAGACAAATATATATTGTGTATATGTATGAATGGAAATTTTTTTTTTTATAGATAAGTTCCTTCAAGACCGTCCTGAAGATGGCTGAAAGAACGGTCAGTGTGAAGAAATAAAGAGCTCAGATGCAAAACCCTCTACTGACATGTTTTCTTGTAAAATGTTTTGTCAGACTCTTAGATTCCACCAACAAGCAGTATTTCTGAATGCCCTAAGGTTAGGATTAAGCGGATTTAAAACGAAAGTTTTTGACAAATGTATAATACATGGAGAGAAATTGATTAATAGAGTGCTGCAGGAATTACATATTTCATTTTAGAAATGCCGGTTCTATCTTTCCAAGGTCAATAGTTTTTTTTATGGGGTTTTGGTCAAACTCCTTAAATAAGATCTTGAGGTTAACATAAGCCTAAGATATTTTCACCTTTAATTCTATAATAATAAAACACACCAACAATACCCTCACTCATTACTTTTTACTTGTTCTAAAAAAGGGTGATTGCATTTCCTTATCAGGGAACATGTTTTAAAATGTGTTTAATAAAGTTCGAGAGACCGTGGTGTAGTTTACTTGTAGCTAAAGGTTAGCTTTTAATTTGTAGTAAGTGCATTTACACTTAAAAATTCATCAAATTTGTGTTCATCTGTAAGGATTACCTTCTTGGACAAAATGTGTAAGGGGGTGTGCACACCAAAGCTTTTGAACGCAGCTGAAAATGCCAGGCGGATGCTGACTGCCAGCTTTTTTTTAAGCTAACCGCTTTGGTTGCTATGATTTTTCTGCTTCGTTTATCAGTCGTTAAACGATGCTCCGGTTGGTTGTTGTGATATTTGTGCAATGCAAAGCGCTGGCACTGAGCGTGAAAAAACACCAGCTGCTGGCTTTTTTTGAAAAGCGCCGCCATCTTAGTCGCGTCCGCATTCAGGATGAGAGCTTACGCAGGCTACTCTGCTGCTGCTCTGTGCCCCCGCCCTCCAAATTTGTCATACGTCACTAAGAAAAGTGCGTACACTACGCTAATTCTCTCTCCTGAATGCGGACGCGACTAAGATGGCGGCGCTACCGGAAGGTATTTATTTTCGTTAATAAAGTTTTAAATATGGATATTTCTACAACAACACCGTGCGGATTACCCTCAGAAGACCTTTGTTTATCATCCTGGAGCCGTTTGGATTTAATTTGTGAAGGATGGGCGCACTTTTTTTGGACTTGAAGGTCGTGGACTATGGGTGGACCCCGTAACATTACATTTAATCAACTGAAAGATCTAAAACATTTAATAAAATATGTTTGTCTGAAAAACAATGGACATATGCAACTCGGACAGCTTGGGGGTGAGTAAATCATGGGTTTAATATCATTTTTGGCCGAACTATACCTTTAAAGAGCACCTACTTCATTGCTGAAAACATTTTTGTGTATTTAGTTTAATATAATGTGTTTGTGTGGTTTATGGTTAAAGAACACATTAGTTTCCACATACCGTACATTTTTGTAGCTCCAAATTTTACTCTCGTCCTGAAACGCATGAATTTGAAAAGCTCTGTGTCCCTGATTGTACGTTGTGATTGGTGTGAATATCTCTGACGTCAGCTGGAAATGCGTCGCTCCTTACTGTCTTTGAAAGATTCACGCACAATGCAGTCTAAAGCGGGAGGAATTATGATAATGTCGGTCTTCTCTACATCACCAATCCCAGAAAGTAAACTGTTGTCTACAATCTGTGTGTTTGTCATCATTTACTTTGGGATTTGTACCTTTTGCATATCATTAAAATATACTGATACACACTTATGCACAAAAGCAATCGGACAATTGGTGCTCTTTAAACACAGAGTTTTTTGCAATAATCCTGCAAAAAATATTTTTTATGCTGGTGACGCTTAGAGCAGTGGTTCTCAAACTTTTTCAGCGTGCGGCCCCCCTTGTGTACAGTGCATTCTTTCGCGCCCCCCCGAAAAAAAATGTATGACAAAAACAGTTAAAAAATGTAATATTTTAATTAAACAAAACATATTTAATTACACCTATTAGTGCTGTTGGTTAGTTGGCTTATATTTTTTTAGGTTTAATTACACATAATTCATGATAAATTAATGTATTTTATAAAATGTCATAAAACTGGGGCCCCCCGGCACCATCTCGCGGCCCCCAGTTTGAGAACCACTGGCTTAGAGGATCTTTGCGTCTGTGCTGCTCAAAGGTAATTTTTTTTAAATATTTTGCATGAACACTTGAATTACATTTGTCTGGGTTCTTTTATACTTTGAATGTCTGTATTATTTTGTAAGATTTTCACTTCTTTTCCAAACTTTCTTTTTCCCATTTTGATTCCCAAAGAAACACACATACTGCCAAAAAATATACTGTCTGAATGTACCATAAGTCACTTTGGATAAAAGCATCAGGCAAACGTTTTATTGTAAATGACACAGCTCTTCACACACACATACTGTCGGCCTCTTTTATAAACAAAATGATTTACTTGAGCAACTTTCATTCTGTGAGCGTTTGCAAGCTCATTATTGCACAAGGAGATTAAAGTTATATTTACATATCCAGTTAATTCAGTTTGTTGTGTTACGTGATGCTTTGTTTTGTAATATTCAGGTTGGTTAGAAGACACTGTTTCAGAGTCCAAACAGTGGTACAGGGGAACACTGTGTGTGTGTAATCTGACTTGCAGCAGTTCTTGTGACTTGTGACATTCATTCAGAACATTCAGCAGGGGAGGGAAAATGTAACACACACATTGTGTAATACAGGCCAATTCTCACCCTGTCCCCAAAGCTCAAACCAAAATCTTTAATTCCAATTAAAGCTATAAAACAAAGTGACCCAGTAGAGGTTTGTGAACAGACAAACAACAAACAAATGTAAACAATTGTTGTATATGTACTGTATCTTCACAACCCAAGGGATGTATTTTGTTTACATTGTCTAAGTTCTGGTATTTGTGTGTGCTGTGCTGAAACTTTGTGTAGAGTTTGTTTTATAGTTATTTATACATAATTTTTTGTGACCCTGCCTGTGAAAACCCAGCTAAAGTCATGTTTTATATCTGTTACTTTTTTCTACATAAAATAATCCTACATAATGTAAAGAACATTCTGTGAAAAATAACCTTGATGTTTTTAATAATGATTGAGTAAGGTAATGTCATGTAAAACCAATGACTGAAATTCAATTTTGATGCTCCGTATCTCATATATGAGACTTTAGCTTGGATTTCAAAGACAGGGTCACAAAAAAAGGCTTTAAAGACCTAATAAGTTTGTTTATGGGTAAACTGGTAGGTAGGTAAGTAAGGGAATGTGGCGGGAAAGAACATGTCAAGAACATATATTGTGCCAGTTTTCCTTCAGACATTCAAAACTGCTAATTAAAAGAATAAAATTCAGTACTCATTCAACAGGTTTACTGCCACTTTAGCAGCGTTCACAAAGCCCCGCCTCCTGCCCCTATCCGCAAATGAGTGTTGAGGTAACTGGGGCAACCCCAAACAATACACAATACTGACGCCACGCCCACATGTTCCGGTGCCTCAAAGCCTGGCACCATTAGGGAGCCTGACACGACGTAGCGTGAGGGTCAGGTGCCCATATAATATGACACAGATACCAAACCCTTACTGCAATGTCCTTCACCCTACAAGTATGTTCTCCTTACAGAGGTCAAACTGTGTCAGCGTGGGTTTACTCCGGGTACTCCGGTTTCCTCCCATAGGCCAAAAGCATGCAAGTTAGGCAAATTGGAGATGCCAACTTGTCTCTCCCCCAACATGTGTATGGATCAACTTGTCTCAATAAAACTTGTGTATGGATTAACTTGTTCTTGCCATGAATATAGCGTAGATGCTGGAATGGCGTTAACAAATAAAGAAAGAAGAAACTGTGTCAGTCGTGGCTTGGTGTTCTAGTCTAGCATCCTTTGAGAGGACATACAAGGTGTCTGTTCCTAAATAGAGATTTTGGCTTTCATAACCCTGCTTTTTGGAGTATGACTATTTTATAGTCCTAGTTAGCTGTTCTTCAGGATGGATTGTGGAAACAGTCGCCAAAAATAGGGATGAACACTGCAACTGTGCATGCACTGTCTAGTCAACTTACATTGACACACTCCTATAATTCCTTCCTATGAGCCCCAATCCAGATCTGACAGGACCAAACCAGCTGAGTCACGGGGCTGCTCAGAAACAAACACATGTGCAAGCACACGCATTTCGCTGGTCTCAACGCGGCTGGTTCAACCCTGCTATTCCCAAAATATCCAACTATGAATCCATCAGGGTTAAGGACGGGGATCAAGATTAAATCTGATCTGATGTAGAGTATAAACAAGAGGAGAGATAGACGCAAGTCTATAATGAATGTGTATGTAAAGGATTAAACTATGCAGGCTACGTCATGTAGCTTATAATTAAGCAACACTAATGTCAAATTAGAGTTGAAGTGTGGATGGTGATCACAGCTTCATGCGCTGCTGGCTGTTGTGGGTTGTACTCACAGACACAGGTGGTTGCGAGGAGTCGGGTGGCAATGTATGGAGGCAGGCAGTTTGGGAAGGCAGGCTGGAGGACATAGTTAGAGAAGGTAAGTGCGATCACAGCCAGAGTCGTTGGATACATGATCAACACTGCACTCCAGAGCAACAAAAACCTGTGAATACGCACATAACACACACTCAGTCACTGAGACACACATCTTTATTATCACATTTACACAACATACACAGTATTATGCAAATAAAAAAAACATTCAGAGTAGTGTTGCAACAGAGCGTGCAAGTAAACACATGTAAATCCCTTGGGGAGAAAAAAGCCCCTTGGCACAGTTGTTATACACACAGTGAGTGCGTGAGTTTGTGCACGTGAGTAACAACAGACCTACCCCACCAGTCCTCCAAAGATCTCTGTCACATAGGAGTAGTCTCCACCTGATTTGGGAATGGTGACGCCAAGCTCTGCATAGCAAAGAGAACCCAAGGCACAGATCCCTCCTCCGAGAACCCACACAATGAGAGAGAACCCAACACTGCCTGCATGCTCTAGAACCCCCTTTGGAGAGATGAAGATCCCTGATCCGATAATGTTCCCTAAGAAAAAAAAGAAACACATACAACCTAAAATTAAGTGAATTATTTGGCTGAAAATGTTTAATTCTGTCACTGTTTACTCACCCTCATGTAGTACTCACCCTCATGTAAACCTGTATGAACTTCTTTATTCTGTTGAAAACAAAAGAAGAAATTTTAATAAATGATGGTAAGCACACAGTTGTGTGGTTATCATCATATAATAAAATATCTTCATTTGTTTTTAAGAGAAGAAAAAAACTCATACAGGTTCAGAACAACATGAGGGTGAGTAAATATTGAGAGATTTTTTTATTTATTTTGATAAGTAGCATTTTACAAAATAAAAAAAAAATTTACACACATTTTTATTCCCGCACAAACCACTAGACCATTACTGACCATCACATATAATCATTAACCTAAACAGGGCTCAACGCAAATAATTTTTTTAACTGGCCCAAAAAATATTTCAGTGTCTAATTGTATACATATACAATTTAGCTATTATTTGTTAAAACAATTGACAATTTTAAACAAACTCTAATTCTGAAATTTCACAATACCCGCATCAGGGTCAATAGTTCTAGGTATATCAGAAATGGAGAACTCATATCACAGGAATCTTGTTGTAAAGAAGATAACAAACCAATATTAATAAACAGTTTTATTAATATGCTGTTTTAAAATGTCTCTCAATGCACTTAAAATTCTCTTCATTCAAGTTATTTATCCGCAACCCTTTTAGACACCATGCACGCTATGTGCTTTCAGCTTTTCTCATGAGCTTCAGCCTGGAAACTGACGGCAAACTGTGCAAAACATCACATCGCATTTTTTTGTCATGTTTTACCCAAGTTAATATCTGCTTTCAAGATTTTAAAATATTATGTTTTTGTTTGGCCTCATAATAGAGGGCGCTGCCGCCATCTTAACGTCTCTTTGCTCTACCAGCCGATGTAACACAAAACACATGCAACAGTGTTCACAACAACCAATGTGGTAGGAGAAACCTCATGACATTGTTGAGAAGTTAATGTTCACAATGCTTTAAACGTGTCTCAATGGTAACATTGCAAAAGAATGCATACGGACAAACGGCCACAGGCAGAAAATATATTTTAATGACTGAGAATGAAGCACTGGCCCAATAGGGCAAGTGACAATACTGTTTACTTGCACGAGCGTCTCTCACGCTGACCCCGGGGCAGTCCTTAATGTTAAGTCCTGCTAACCAAAACTCTTGTATTTTATAACAGTACCACAAAGCATTTATTAGGTCTCCATTCACTCGTTTAGATCGTCAGCATTTAGCAGAGGTCTTCAAACCAAATTTAAATAATGCATTTGTGGTCCAAAAAAGCAATTCAACATTACAAACCAAATAAGCTGTACTTCAAGATTTCTTGAAATAACTTTAGAGTTTTGAAAAATTCTGATCCACTTTTCATCACTAACTGGAAGATTTAAATCCCTATTCCAGACTACTTTTAGAGCTGACTGGAAACTAAAGTTGCATGATTCTTGCTAAAATGTGAATCACGGTTTTTCACCATGGGAAATGAGTTTACGATTCTCTCACACAATTCTCTTTTTTTTTCTTTACTAAAATATTTATTGCACCCAAGCGAAATGTGCTACACAGGACTTTCAGTTGCTGGACTTAAAAGCAAAAGTCTCAAAACGGTCTTAAAAGTTTATTTTCCTTAATTTAGACCCCTGAAAGCTATTTAACATAAGCAATAGAATAGAATGTTTACATTAATAAATAAAAATAATTAACATAGTCGGAGCCGATGGTGTAGTGGATGGTGCTCCGACACAATGTGCAGACGCACTTCTGGCGAGCCGAGTTCGAATCCCGGCTTGAGGTCCTTTGCCAATCCCACACCCCTCTCTTCACCCTATACTTTCCTGTCATCTCCTTAATTACTTTCTATCCAATAAAGGCAAAAAATGCCCCCCCACAAAAAAATGAACATAGATAGCACCTGTGCTTTTTGTACACTCTAACTGGCCAACCGTAAAATTTAAACCTCAAAGACTCTTGGCCAGGAACACTAATTTATCAACATTTTGAGGCTTCAGGGAGGAATGCAGGCATGGCACAATGTTCCCCCTGTGTTAAAAACCCTTTTCTGATGAGAAACTTGTGGCAGTGATACAAAGGTATTTCCTTGTCTTTTTTCGTAACCAATATTGTTGCATCGTCACTCTTTACTTTTTCTCTTTTGTGTTAAGATTGCCGTTCCAAGTAAACCAACTATGGGTTTAGGTCTGCCACCTTGTTACATGTCACACGAGTGATAGCGGAATGCCGCAAATAAGGATGAGAGAGGAGAGAATCGGGTCCGATTGGTAAATGAATACTGGTTTGGTTTACAGTGTGACCAAGTTTGACTAATATAGCATCTTGGATTGTTGTAAAGTAAATATGTGAACAGGTGAATGCAGCATCTAAAAACATAGAAATACTGTACATACAAGTAAATCGCCGTCATTTAGAAATAAGATTGCATGTATGTATAAATCAAGATCATTTTGTCAATTAATCATGCAGCCCTACTGGAAACTATACCCCATCCATTAGTAATCTATTATACCACAGGCCTGTTGAATACTTTATTCTGATTGGCTGAGAAGTGTTCCATGGGTGTTGATTATTTTTCTGTAAACCATAGAACCTTAGCCTAAAAATAGGCACTACAAGTGCAATGTTTGTGGTAACTGTGGTATACAGTAAGCGGAATAATTATGAATAATAATAAAAATAATTGATGATGGTCCTTTAAATTATTTGAAGCATATGTCTCAGCTGTAAGTACACTCTAAAACCAAACGCTGCTAAATAGCACTAAAAGTGGTTCTTGGCTCGTAATCATAGAGGAACTATTTTTAGTGCTATATAGCACCTATGAAGAACCATTCGGGGGTCATACAGCACCACTGTAGCACCACATATGGTTCTACATAGCACTATATGGTTCTACACAGGTGCTACACAGGTACGTTATCAGTACTATATGGCACTTAAAATGGTTCCTCTATGATTACGAGCCGAGAACCACTTTTAGTGCTATTTAGCACCGTTTGTTTTTAGAGTGTATCTCCAGAATTGTGCCTCATTTAAACTAAAAAAGTATGGAATAACTGATTGAATGTTTTCTGTGTATTGTCCTGCTGCATATCCCCTAACTTCAAAGCACCCTTCTCTACCAATTTCTTCCAAACAATATTGATTTTCCAATATGCAATAAGGAATTCATCCCAATACTTGCAGCCATATTCAAAAAATTATAAATTCCAAATATTCTGGCAATTTTCTTTTAAACTAATTGAGGATGTGATATAATAGGATGAGACTTTACAGTTTGAGGTAGTTTGACTGACAAGCATTACAATGCTGGTAGAGGTAACAGAATGGCTTGCCCTCTCTGGAGGGGCCCTCTCTGGTGGAAGGGATCAATGTGCCAAATGTCTCAAGCTAAAGACATAATAGCAAAACAAAAGTTTAGGAATTCCTAATCCTCCCTTGTCAGATGGCTGTTGCAACTTGCTCATATGTAACGGAGGATGTTATTCCAAAGAAATAACTTGACTAAAGCCCTATTCGGACGGGATTAGTTTTACGGGGATAGATGGCGTAATGTCATTTTACAGGGTTCCCACACCTTAGTTAACTTCAAATTCAAGGACCTTTCAGGGACTTTCCAGGTCCAATACCCTCAAATTCAAGAACTAAACGTGGGAACAAATTTCAAGTGAGAGCAAGGTTATATCGTGTTACCTTTTAAGATACATTGTTACAGTTCCCTTTCAAGGGAACTCGCGCTGCGTCACTGCGGTGACACTTGGGGACGCCTCTAGGGGTAAGTGTGTCTGAATGTGTATATCAAATTCAACCAATGGTGAGGCTTAATGAGGCTTATATTGCTATCTGAAATATTGCCAAAGACGGTGATACAGGGACGCAGGAAGTATGGCAAGGGAAACAACGCGTCTTGTTCCCTTTCTCAGGGAACAACAGTTACATAAATAACCTGAGACGTTTTCATGTGTCAACAACACTGTGCAAAAAAGCATTTTGGTATGAATCAACATTCGCACACAGAAGATATAAGCAATTAAAGCAAACAGTTTAGCACGTGTGCTTATAAAGTCTAGAATTTTATGATATTATCCTACACTACACAGGGAATAATATGGGTTTACCAGAAAACTTCTTGCATAAAATAGATTTAAGCACTTTCAATGACCTGTATCTATGTATGTATATTTTATTGAATTATTTCCCCACAGATTCATGAACGTTCAAGGATTTCAAGGACCTGTGGGAACCCTGATTTTACCACAGGACATCTGTAATATTGATGGTCAATTCGCACAGGATTAGAAATCTTAGTAAAACATTCAGAAGTGGGAGAGGTAACTCGATTACGCAGTGCGTCACCTCTCTCGTGGTCACGTGCGCATTACCTTGCTTCCTGATATCACATGTGCAAACAACATGAAGGAAAACTCGAAACAATGTGTTTAATTTCAGTTTGGGGAGAACGTCAGTTTCAGAAACAGTTTGTGCCTCTTGTGTGACTTTTTTTTATAAAGTCTGTGTCGTGGTATTCAGGAACTGACTTGCCACTGACTTGGTTTTCCGCCTAGAACGCAAGTAAATGCTTCTTAAAGCGCTTTTATATTTGAAAGAAACCCACAAAATAACAGGAAAGGATGAAATTTACGTGTATATTTACAGCTGGTCTATTTGCACTGGATAAGTATTAACTGAGGTAATTTCTCCGGACCTTTTACAGAAGGTAAAATATCGCCATAATCTTTACTGACATTGTCCGTAAAGCTAATCCCGTACGAAATAGTACTTAAGTTATCAAATTGTATGAAATACTGCAGTGGTATTTCTACTAGAACTGATTGAAGTAAATAGTTATTTCTTGGAAGGCAGTACATTTTAATATCACTTACTTTACCCCAATAAGACAACGTTAATGATGAACATCTCCCTATTATAAAGTTTATGTTGTAATCGATCAAATTTCACTAAGTGACTATAAGATTGTGATAAAAATGAATACTAAGATAACGTATACCTTGCTTTGGCAACTGTCCTGAGCAGAGGGAGGAGACAAAAAAAGGGAGCAGACTGAAAAAAAAACATACACGTAGGGCAAAAGGCTGTCAAAGGGAAAGCCCCTGATTTGGACCAGTTAACTTCGTAGTACGAGAATTTGGAGTATGAGTTGATTACTTCTAATAGACATGGCACAGGCTTTTGATCTGAAACATATAAATGTCATCTGCATACAACATTAGTTTGTGATCTGTGCCTCCAACAGAAACCTCAGGAAAATCTGTACTTGTTCTTATAGCTTTCACTATCCCTTAAACAAGTAAGTTAAGTATTTTAAAGATATTATACTGTATTTCATTTTATACTGCATTGAATGCTTGGGGATTTTATAATTTGGCATGAGAAGGAAATATGTGGCCACCAGGCTATAAAATAAAGGATAAGTCTTATAATTAAATTAAAAGATCATTTTTTCATTGATTTCAAACTTTGATGGCCATACTCAGTTAGTATTAAAGATAACAAGTTTTCTTTTACATAATGTTTTTTACATGTAGGATGATTTTATGCAGACAACAGTAAATCACAAATACCCCCCAATCTCTGTTTCACCCATTTTTTTCCGAATTACACTGCTTGGGATGCACTGCAATAACAAATTGATCCCTACTAAGTCATAGTTATTTTTGTGCAACACACTGTGTCCTAAAATCCTCCCAGCAGCTGTCAAACCCCTGCTGTAAAGTCCTGGCGAATGGACATGATAAATAAGATCAACAGTGTTACAGTCAACAATCACTCACGAGAACAAGATTAAAGTCCAGCATTCAGTAAATGCTCTTCAGTGGAGATACTTTTCAGATTTCTTTTTGCAAATTGTCCCGAATAGGATGTTTAGTGTGTGAATGATTACGCCTCAAGAAACTTAAACAAAGTGTTCCTATTATAGAGCCCACAGTCTCAGTAATGATCTGAAGCAGCATTATGTAATACAGTCCTTATGTTTTTCTCTTTGTTTGTTGCCGTTTATTATTCTGCATAGAGAAAGAGCCAATGAAGGCATCAGAGCAATGAGGACAGGACTTATTCATTTCAGGACTCTGACCTCACAAACACGGCAGAATAAAGTTCATGGGATTATGGTACAGCACGCTTGGCTTGGACTGGCCCTAAATCAGTCCAAAAGAATGTCATATTTGAGACTATTGGCTGATAATAATGTCTGCATGGGTGATTAACAGAAGTATCATCTGCCTTAATATCTCCATTGTGTCAGTTTTTAAAAAATCTGAGCACTGCATAAGCAACGAGTTTGAAAAGCATTTGACTTGAGCAATTATAGGAGACGGTGATGTAATATTGAGGCATTAAAACTTAGTTGTCCACATATTTGTCATAATTAATACCCCTTTACGTCTAATAGTGGGTTGTATGAATATTTAACAAATTAAAAGTACTGATAAAGCTTGTAAAGCTCAATTGGTTTCTAATACTGTCTGTAAAACCTCAAAACTCCACCCGCCTCCTCAGGGAATGGAGTGACGCACACATTTTGGAGCATCTCTCCCCTAAACGTGTGGTGTCTGCATGTTTGTAATGCAAGGGTAAATAAAGAACTCATTCTATGAGCATGTACTGTGTTTTCTTTACTCAACAAACACTATTGGCTTATGTTCATGTATTTGAGGAGCAGAGAAGTTTATTAGTCTTGGACTGTTGTCGAGTCACATAGACAATACTGTCTAGTCAAGTCTTTCAAAACATGAGACTCAGGTGCGCTTGTTCTAATGATGGACATAACACAAATTTGCATGGTCAAAAACAGTTTATCCCCAACTGCAGATTGATTTTGGTAAAAATGTTTGACACATGCAAGTGTCTGTGATATATAAAAATACACTATCAACTTTGACAACCAGTGTTTAAGAATGAATGAATGAATGAATGAATGAATGAAGGATTTGGAGACACAGTAAGAAGTTTTGCTCCAACAGCGACAAGTAAACACCATAATATCCATCCGAAACACAATACACTGTCCCCTGCCCACTCTTTTTGAAAGTAAAGGGTGTGCTATCAATCACTGATAATCAAATTTTGTGCTTACAATACTAGGGTTGTGGATTCAATTCCCAGGGAACACTTACTGGTAAAACTTATTTCTTAACTTAAAAATGTATATTGCTTTAATTACAAGCATCTACCAAATTCATAAATTTAAAGAGTTAAAAATGTTTTAACAATTTTATTTAGTTTTAAGTTTAAGATGATCTATTATTGTTATTATACACCTTTAAAATTATTTTTCTAAATGTATAGTTATCAAATGTTTGTTTTATACACTTTAAATCCAACTATCAACAAAATACATGGAGCGCATTTAAACGTATTTTTATTTAATTTTTTTGGTGAGGCAATCAAAAATGTTTGAAAAACTGTATTTACATGCATAAAAATGTTGTTTAAATTATACAACTTTTCCAAGCATATTATTTTTGACTCTATATATGCATATGCATTGCATATATTTTTATTTAAAAATATTTTTTTTAAAGAATAATTAAATGGTCTGACCAAAATATATTAAGCCATTATTACAGGCATTGCACGATTCATCACTGGCTTTGTCTGCTAAACAACCACAAAAACACGACAACCTTCACTGATTAATCTTATTTAAAACAGCGCAATAACAGCAATCGTACTTTACGAACCAAGGTCATCAACAATTAACAGTTTACATTCCTGGTTAAAACACAATGAAAACAATGAGTATTGGCTGGGGTGAATATCTTGCACACAAATTGTTAAAATGTGATTTTAAAATAGCCTAAAAAGGGGAAAAAAAGTTTGGCTTGCCTAAAGTCTGCTTAAGCATTGTGTATTTTCAATCTCTGGATGCTATACGTGAAACAAAATCACAAAATTTCAGTTGCTCTTCACTCTATCTGTCTATATATATATATATATATATATATATATATATATATATATATATATATATATATATATATATATATATATATATATATATATATATATATTATATAGACATTATAACCTTGTTGTATTTGTAATCCAGTGTTCTGTTAAATACATGATATGTCAAGATAAGTACACATTACTTTGTTTATAATACAAAGAATATAACTTGTGTAAACTGGCAGCAATACATGAAAAAAATGCTGGTTCTCCAAAGACCCTTTTAGGCAAACCTGTTCTTTCTGACCTTTTATTTGTCTGCAAAACATTTACCTTTTGTGCAACAGAAAGGTTCAGTGGATGTTAAAGGTTCTTTATGAATCTAAACAGCCAGACAAAGAACCTCTTACCCTTATTTATAAGAGTGTAAACCTAGGATAACTTGAACTTTGTAATCTTATTTACTGTATAAAAGATGTGTTCTTTGATTTGATTCAATGTTATAATCGGCTTTTATGGTGGTTTGGAGAAAACCATGTGAAGAAAACAGTTGTAGGAGTGAGTTGTAGCCACGTAAGCGTGGCATTGGGTTTCTTCCCTATGATGCAATCTGCACTGAGATTAACTATGTGCTGCTAAATCTCCAGTACAGTAAGCATGGCAGGAAACGGTATGCCAGCACCGCACACAAAGCCTTTCCTGCCGTTATCACTTGGACTGTGGCCCTAATAACGTATACGGGATACGTCATGATATACATTAGGACAACAGTTATGAAGGTCACGGTTACATCTCGTAACTTTTAAATGCGTTATTCTTTGCGAAACTCACGCGACAGATGTGTCTGGATGTCATGCAGAACAAGACCCAGACAAAAAAGTTAAAAGAAGTAACTTAACCGTGATATAAAAAAATCACCAAGCGCACGTGTTTGCACATCTATTACTGTAAATATGATGAAACATCTCACCTATAATTATGGCGCAGGCGCTCAAGAGACCGATTTCTTTTTTAAGAGTCACTCTGTCCTTTGATCCACTTTGGTTTCCTCCCGAATCTAACATCTTCTGTTGCTCGGTTTTCGCGCAGTTCCTCTGGTTCGTTTCGGTTCCATCCATTTGTGCGGCTGTTTAAGAAAACTGCATCTGTATCCGCGCCCGGTCTCATATAGCGACTTGATGCAGGGCTCACCGTTAGCGCATGCGCAGAGCTTCAGACTGCCTGCCTCCACACACAGAGCAACAGGTTAGTTTTCGCGCGCTAACAAACACCTGCAACCCATGCAATCGCAAGTGTGTTGCAACCACACCCCGTTATCAAGCGCCTGTATTTTTAACCCTTACTATAACGATGAGTAATAAATAAACAGTTGTCTGAGTTCGGCTTTGAGATGTGTTTCTCAATGTTTACAGATGGTTTTATGTGGGTGTTAGACTTGTTGAGCAGTAGCCTATACAAAGACTTTCTACCCACAGTGAATGTAATATTAGTTCACTTCTGTTCGTTGTTTTAAAATAAAGTAGCTTATGCCTTCATCTATGTATGCATTTGTTACGACCCTATTGACCTCAAGTTTGGCGCTGTTTTGCTACAGTATATAAATTCATCAGAAAAGTTCCTTATAATAATTAAGTTGTAAATGTCTGATTATAATATCTGGCGGAATTGAGCCGAAATATTACTTATCACTAGTCCCAGGTATTTTGTTTGTCATGTAGATATCACAAGGTGAAGGTGAGTTCAGAGCTATTTTGCCCAAATGATGTGGTTACCTTAAAAAGCTAGCATATATGATCTATTTATTATTTTATTCACAGCATAATTCCTACTGCTCCATGTGTGTTATATCTCAATTTTGGAAAACTAAAGATATTAAGTTGAAGCTCATGTATACCTTGAGTATTGCATCAGCAGCACAAAAGGTCACGGGTTTGAACTCAGAGAACACATACTGATAATAAAACAATTATACCTTGTAATGCACTGTAAATGTATTTTGATAAAAGTGTTTGCCAAATGCATATGTAAATTTAAGCATTTGACTCATAGAGTGGTTCTGATAAGTAAGTCAATCTGCCCATTTTTCACATTTTCTGCCCTGAATGTGGGTTGAAATTTGTGTGAAGTATTTGAATATGCAAAAATGCATTATGGTTAACAGTAGATGGTAGATTAAAACATTAATAAATGAATATACATGGGGTGAAGTAAGTTGTATTAATTTAACATGAAGGGCGTTGCGGAGATTTCTGCAGAATTCTGAAGACTCAGGTTCTGTCTGGGCCTATAAATAACACATTTTACCCCTCCCACACCCCATTCTCCATAGTATACACTGTATGAGGTGATCTATCATGAGCAGGACATCCCAATAGATTTTGTTTATTGAGGATGTGACCCGCTTGAGACTATTGAATGTAAGGTGATATGACCTCCAACGGGGGGTACAAAGACACCTGAACAACCAATCATTCCCTTCTTCTAGCATGTAACTCAATCTTGGTTGTGACATCACAGCCTGTGTTTAGCACAAAGAACAAAGATCGCTGGCAGCGTCCATCTGCATTGACAGATGTACACACACACTGCTTATACAGGTACAAGCTGTTTATCTCCACACAAAGCACTTGTATACTATATGCATGTCAACGTTGGTGGACACTCTATTGTATTATATCTATTGTATGAATTGTATTGTACTCTAAACTCTGTGGTATTATAATTATCTGAACCCAGTTTGGTTTTTCAATCTCATATCTGATCATCTTTCCTGTGTGACTGCAGGGAATGTTTCTCCATGTATATTTTGATCTTTTGGTAAACCAGTGCCATTGAAAAATGTATAACCTATGCTTTTTTGCATATCAAATACACTCTTAGAACGAATGTGTTAAAAACAACACATTAGTGTTGATTCTGGGACACAATTTGTGTTTTATTTTACTTAAAATTACACATAATGTGTTAAAAGCTTAACACACAAAGATCTATAAAAAATTAACACATCCTTTCTAAGTGTAAATACACTATATTACCAAAACGTTCACATTGTAGCTGCCGACTGTGAAAACTGTGCAAAATAAATGTAAAACACCTTAGTGTGACTTAAAATATAACATGCAATTACAAATGATTTTTTTGCCATATTGTGTAAATGTAATGATGCTGAATAGTCCATAAATATATATAAGTTGAGAAGACACTATCACTCCGAATGACCAACTCGTGGGAGTTTAAGAGGAAAGTCTGCTGGTTACAATGAATTTAGGTCTCTGTCAGTATTAATACAAAACACAAAAAAAGGAGCATATGATCATTTAAATATCTTAAATGATCTTTTTGTGATATTTTCTTAACTGCTTATTATGGCAAAACTGCAGTACGTTTAAACAATTATAGAAATTCTCAGTAGAGGATAAACAATTTGGACACACATTGTGCCATCGTCATGGAAAATTTTATCAGGTGTCTTAACTTGATTGCTGTATCTTTATGGCTCAATGCTGCGAATGGAAAAAGCAGAATGCATATTTTTGTCTTTTCCACCTACACTACAGACCTTTTGGCAGTCTGGAGTTAATATACAAGGGGTGTTAAATGGTTGAGATGGGTTAATTCTAATAGTCAACTTTGCCAGTACAGAATGCATCTATGTTTGAAAGACTTGTGGACCCAAATTTTCTGTCATCAATCACTTTGTCTAATGTTCAGTGTAGCTGGTGTGGTCTTTCACACTATACGTTCAAGCCCACACACTTGTGTCCATACACATAAGGATGCATGCACACACAAATGAATTAGATACATATAATTTTTTCTCTGCCAACCCCCTTCATCCTATCGCCACATTCTCACGACCGCACACGACACGAAGCTCATTCTCTTTATAACATACTGAAAGGGAATCCTTGACATTTCACTCAGATCACTTCAATATCCTGAATGGTCTGCTGTTATAGATTACAAAACATAATTTGTCTAGAGAGCAACTAAGTTCTTAGGGTGAGGCCTGTGGATGCATAGCAACTAAACCAGCCCAAGCACTTTTCTGTTTCCACTGATCTGAGGACAGTATTTATCACTCTCTGCCCATTCAGAGCTGGAAAAGCACTGCCACACAATCAGCTCTGTGTCTGGCCGAATAGAGGAGAGAAATGACCGGAAACCTGTTGTTGTAAAAGTCATTCAGGCTCAGAGGAGGAACTCCTCTGTCTGAAAGTAGTCCAGCCTTCCTTACAATAACTTGACAGATAGTCACTCTCACTTACAAATGATGCTTTTCTGGAAATTTTCTTTAAAATAATAGTCATATTTGAGTCTTCATTGTTTTACATAACAAAGAATAATCACATATTATTGCATTAAATCACATTACATAATACTATATATTGCATAAGGTATTAAGGTGATATTTGACTGAAAATGCTAGTTAGGTATAGCTTATTTGAATATTTACAGTTGTAATTCTTGTGTGTTGTTTTTAGTCTGTTTTAAACTTTAGCTCCATCTAGTGGTGATGATTCTAAGATATATTGGCACTTATAACGTAAACAGTCTGGCAGCAATACACACGCACACTGACTTTTAAAGGGACATTTCACAAGACTTTTTTTAATATGTCAAATAAATCTTTTGTGTCCCCAGTGAACGTATGTGAATTTCTAGCTCAAAATACCATATAGATATTTTATTATAGCATGTTTAAATTGGCACTTTGTGTGAGCAAAAATGTTTTGGGTGTATCCTTTTAAATACAGACAGAGCGCAGCGCGGCATAACCTGAAAACCACGCCCACCGGAGGGAAAACAATTCAACCGTCTCCATTGACTTTGTATTGCGAGAGGCCACCTCCTTGTCATTTCAGGCTTATAACAAAAAACAGAATAATGCCTAAAAGTTGCTGTGTGACAATATGTACAGCTAACAAGCCAAAGAACCCAAAAAAAAATTTTTTTTTAAGCTGTCGAGCCGTAAAACGCAGCCTTTAAGGAGAAAAAATTGGATTGCCGACTACGTTTCCCCCTAGTGGACGCCGTTCTACTAATATGAGTACCATGAAAAGTTGCCTGTTTCCACTTTTGTGTCTTTAAACCCTTTAAACGCTCATTTTTTGGGGTCGACAGCTTATAAAAACTTATTTACAGGTTAAACTTAAAAACAGAATAATACCTAAAAGCTGCTGTGTGACAAGGTGTACAGCTAACAAGCCAAAAAAAACAGAAATACGTTTTTATAAGCTGTCGACCTCAAAAAACGAGCGTTTAAAGACACAAAAGTGGAAACAGGCAACTTTTCATAGTACTCCTATTAGTAGAACTGCGTCCACTAGGGGGAAACATAGTCGGTGATCCACTTTTTCTTCCTTAAAGGCTGAGTTTTACGGCTCGACAGCTTATAAAAACTTATTTCTGGGTTCTTTGGCTTGTTAGCTGCACATATTGTCACACAGCAGCTTTTAGGCATTATTCTGTTTTTTGTTATAAGCCAGAAATGACAAGGAGGCAGCCTCTCACAATACAAAGTCAATGGAGACGTTTGGATTGCCCCTCCCCCGGTGGGCGTGGTTTTCAAATTTGCACAACTGCGCTCTGTCTCTATGCAAATGGCCTGATCTCTAAATGGCAGTGCCATGGTTGGATAGTGCAGATTAAGGGGCAGTATTATCTCCTTCTGACATCACAAGGGGAGCCAAATTTTAATGACCTATTTTTTCACATGCTTACAGAGAATGGTTTACCAAATCTAAGTTACTGGGTTGTTCTTTTATACATTATCTAGGTTGATATAAGCACTGGGGACCCAATTATAGAACTTAAACATAAATGTCTGATATTCATGATATGTCCCCTTTAAGTGACAAAACAGTTACTTCATTTCATCATGGTTAAGAACATGGGTTTGATACTGGATAGCAAGTTTTCATATGAAAAGCAAGTTTAAATTTCCCATATTTGTCGTACAGCATTCTTTCAGCGCAGAAATATTTCATAATTGCAGAAGTTTTCTGCTTCGGGCGCCAAAAAGCTCAAACATACATTTATCAACACACAGATAGATGACTGTTATTCATTGCTGGTATTATGCTGAGCTATTGAAGCTTCACCTGGTTCAAACGCAGCAGCTAGAGCTTACTAGACCAAGGAAATATCATCGTATAAATATTTTATCTTTACTGTGCTGGCTGCCTATTAGTTTGTTTACTTTTAATTCTTGCTGATAACTTCTGGTGTATAGGCTATCTTTGCGAACAACTATTAGATTACAATCCTTCTCGTACATTGCAGTGACAAAAAACTTATAAGAATTCCTAAAATGCTGTATTAAAATCCTTTAAATGTGTTAGCTCCAAAACTTTGAAATAAGTTTAAACTTTGAAATAATTCCTATTTAGGATTTAAAAGGAGGGCCTGCGCTGTGGGTGAGCTGCAACACAGGAATGGCCTTACTTTTGAAACACTAAAGTATGTAATGGTAAACACCTTGTTTATTAACATCATCACTTTTTAGACATTGTGTAAGCCTAAATGGACCCCAAAACAGGTCAAAAACTTTCTGGATATGAAACCAAAACAAATACGATTATAAGTATGTGGGTGGGGGTTCACAGGGCTAGTTATTTACTATGAAATATTAAAATACCTTTAAATCAAACGCTCAAAGATAATTATTTTTAAACCAGCCTTTGAATTAGACTGGACCCATTGTGCCCTTAAGGCCCCTTACTTTAGATTCTGATTTGCTTGTTTCCTACACTATAAGAAAGGAGGCGTTCATTTTTATGTGTAAAGCTTTTAACACATTATGTGTCATTTTGTCTTGATTTTGTGTTGATTAAGGAGATAAACAAATATTAAAGGCATCAAGAAATGTACTCACTACCACTACTTGTGGTATAATATTGTTTTTTTATTGACATGAAGCTTTATCCCTTACACAATATATCCACCAGGTGGCGCATGAAACAACAGAATCAGAATATTAATTATATTTAAACTATATTTAAACTCCTCGTGATTGTGTAAAAACAATATTCACAATATGAATAAAAATGAACAATTATTGTTTGTGATGATAATAATACGAACTATATTGTACATTCTTTTGCACGTGACTGTGAGTGTAAAGCATAGAGCATTATACGTCATTATTTGATGTGTTTGTTAATAGTTAATTGCGCTATGCGGTATTCATGAGAGTTCCATAAATATTAATTTAGTACATTTATCAAAATTGATTAAGTAGTAAAAAAAGAAAAATAAACGACGTGCCTTTATTTGTCAATTCGTTTTTATTTTTGTTGCTGTTGTTGAACTTGACCCTTGTGCATGCAGAAGTGCAACAGAGAAGCATAGGTAGTTTCACGTTTGTGTTTGCGGGGGAACTGCAGACCATGGAACTACAATAGATTAGCGAGATAGTGAGGTTTCAAAAATATTTTAGTCTTTAGTTACTCAGCCTACCTACTAAAACAATAAATTAAAAAGTATTTTAGGGTTATATAATTGTTTGTTTGTTTTTTTGTATAATGATGTTTTCTGTGCCACCCCAAAGTAATTGCTGGCCCCTGGTGGGGCACCCCTGCACAACACTGCTGGGTATACAGCTAAAAGTGATACAGCTGTAATACAATTCATGCTTATGAACATTTCATTTTGAGGAAATAAAACAGAATTTAAATCAGAGTGGGTCTAAAGGGTTACTGTAACCTTAAATTTCAAACACATTGTTAAACATGTTAGATATTTACAAAAAGAAATTTCAAACGCACTCTTAAACATGTTAGATGTTTACAAAAAGAAAGAAATATCATTTTACAATATGACATAAGGTAAGCCACACTTTTTTTTCTGTCACAGTAGTATTGGATAAACATGATAAGTAAACAAGATTTACAGAGTTGTTGCAACTTTGACCAAAATCCTGGGCCCCAATGTCAACACTTAGTCTGCAGCATTGATCCAGTATGCAAAGATGGAAATCTGTCCACCATGAACTCTGAGCTTATGTGTATATGTGTCAGTATGTTATAAAATGTATTTTTCTACAAATATATCCCACTAGTATTTAAGACATTATTAAGAGGCTTTGGGATCAGACCAAAAAATTGAAGTTGGAGTTGTAACAGACGAACAAGCAATAATCCCAGACTGAAACAAAACTTTAGACCTGATTTTATTAAAACTTTAATGCATGCAACAGAAATAAACCCTATAATTAAAAGTCTTTGTGTGTGTGTGTGTGTGTGTGTGTGTGTGTGTGTGTGTGTGTGTGTGTGTGTGTGTGTACCTGGTTATTATCACGTTGTGGGGACAAAGATAGGAATACCAGTATTTTTGTGACCTTGTGGGGACATTTTGAGGTCTCTACGAGGAAACAAGCTTATAAATCAGACAGAATGATACTTATTGAAAATCAAAGGTAGCAGAACGTTTTCTGTGATGGTTGGGGTAAGGTTTTGGGGAAGGGAATAGAATATACAGTTTGTACAGTATAAAAACCATTACGTCTATGGAATGTCCCCACAAAACATGGAAACCAGAATGTGCGGGTGTGTGTTTGTGTGTTTTAGGTTTGGTTATTTATGAGAAAATGTGCTCACAAATATAAAACGTAGAAAACTACTTTAGTTGGAATTTGCTAGTAAAAAAGTTATTAAATAAATATTTGTGTTTTGATCTAATAAAAATTTTACAAGGTTTGATAGCATAAAAGAAAAAAATATTTAGCCTTGTATAAAAACAATGTCTATGCTATGTCCTCACTAAAATATTTATGACACTGCAACTCTTTAATAAATCAGCAGACATAATTGTGGGTACCCAACACTGTACTTTTATACTATTTCAATCACTATTCACACTATTTACTTTGACCTTATACTGCACGTGTACACTAGAGGGAACCTTTACTCCTAAATTAATGCTAGCCTACCACATTGAAACAAGTCATGGTTATTTGTTTATTCATTTATCATTACAGTCGGTTGTCTTCAGGCATATTGTTTGTATGATAGTATTGTTTATTAAGTTGTCCTTAATCACAGCCTTGAAACGATTTTCAAAATTGTTGTCATTCTAAAATTTATCGTGCAGTGTTAATGTCAACATGACACTCCAGCTTTAAGGTATGTCTGAGCTAAATATACCGTATCCGAGCTTTTATGCAGCAGGTCGTTTAGGGGCGTGGAATCTGAGCAGGTAAGCATTCATAGACTCCACCCACTTGGAAGTTGCTGTCGTCACGCTTCCGGAGCGGGGAGGAGGAGTGCACTGCAAACAAACAGTAAATGCCGAAAGTAATTGTGAGCATTGAGCAACCGTGGAGCATCAGACTTCTGGAAACTACTGCTTGGGATACACACACCTGTTGCGCTGCAGAGACATCACACGACTTTCTGAATTTCATCGAGGCGATCTGCTTACGGTCGAGAATTCAGAAATGACGGACACTCTTATTCCTAATGGTATCAAGACCGACGTACCAGTGGAGAATGGCTACTTCAAAAAGGTAAGAAATACAGGCGTAGTTTCTGTATAGGTCATTTTCTCACTCAAGATGATACTTCATACGTCATATTGTAGATGTTAGGATCGTCGCACGCAGAGTACTCGTTTTTAAAAACGTACATCACTTATTTTCATATTCGTTCAGAAGTTCAGCAGCAACCTCCCTCTACTTTTGAGGTTTTTATGATGGTTTGTTGGATATGCTAACACATCTGCAGGACATGTGGACTCTGGCGAGCTCTGCTGCCCACTAGGAATGCCAAGTGAAAGTTTAGACTGAATACATCACAGTTTACCCCATATCATTTCAAGACTGGACATCTGCTTTATTTTTGTAAGCCTTTTAAATCACCGCTCGTCTAGCACTGCCGTTTTTAAGTATCAAAATCCCATAGAAAAGTAACTTACAGCGATACCCAACAATTAATCCGCCACCAATGCCATTACAGAAATTAAACTCTAAATGCTCCTTACATTGTAAACCTATATTTTTATAGTTTAAAAGAAACTACTACAAGTGGTATTTTGACGGAATTGTTAGTATGGTGATGTTTTGTTATTTAGTGCTCTCACCTATACTTCCGAGCCTTTTCGTGTTAAGAAATGAATATGTGTTTATAAATATATGTTGCCAGACACAATATCATTGCACTTTTTACTAAATATTGTCTATATAGGATGCATTCTATCCTGGAATGTGTGTCACTAACATTCACTGAAGTATGTACTTGGCTATGTGTCCTTTGAGAAACCTCTGTGGCAGGTTTCTGGCATTTGTCCAGGAATCTGATTTTTTGAAAGTGTGATTGGCAGCTGAAAAAGCCCATTGTCCTCGTTGAGCTCACCTTTCTTTGTGTAAATCTGCTTGTCCTGTTCAGGGCTTCCTGTTGGTGTTACTGTCATTGGTTGCTAGTGCCATTTTGGACCAACACTGTTCGGTTCTGTGATGAGTGACATCCGTAGTAGGATAAAAGAATACTATGGAGGTCAATAGGGCTTCTGATCGGTTTGATTCCAAACAATTTTCAAAATATCTTCCTTTCTGTTCATCAGAACAAATACATTTATACAGATTTGTTACAACATGAGAGCGAGTAAATGATGACAGAATTTTCATTTTTGGGTGAACTGTCCCTTTAAGTCTTTTGACATTGAATTTGAAACTTTTCATAGACTATATAGAAGTGGTTTAATTAAATTTATCTTAGAAATTCTTAGAAAATGAGTGTGGTTTTTGTCTCCATTGAGAAGGCTTTGGGACCATTACCAGGTGGGGGTTGGTTAAGATTGGTGATGTGGTTTTGGTCCAGTTCCGCATGAGCTGATCTTCTATGGGCTTTGGGGCGAATTGCAGATTCAGCTCGTTTTTCCAGTTTTCCTCCTGTTGACATTGCATCTAACCAGTGACGATGTACACAGCCAAACCACATGCATTAATGAAACACAGATGCTCTCATTTCATGTCTCAGCAATGGAGAAAGCTTTAAGATTAGTGTTACATGAACATCTAGCAACAATACCCAACCATCATTAAAATGATCTAACCCGTATCACTTAAGTTGTTAACTGTAACAACAGGTTCCTTTTGGGTTTTCAGTCAAATAGCAAGCAAGCAAACTTTATTTATAAAGCACTTTTAACATCCAGAGCGGACACAAAGTGCTGTACAATAAAAACCGTAATAAATAAATAAATAAATAAATATATATAAAAATAGTGTTTCGAACTGTTTAAAAATAAAGTAATTACTGGATTACTACATTTATAAAAAGTTTTATTGAGAAGTTACAAAATGGTGATCAGGAAATCTACTGAAATCTGACATGAAATTCACATGAGGGGATCACATTTACATACAAATGGTAATTAATTAAAACAGAAACCAAAACCCAAACTGTTGCAATTCTTCAACCAGATTAAACCACCTGGATTAAGCCACCCTTGAAGAGAAATTGTAAATAGAAAGTGGTGAAGGTTTGAAGTTCACTCCATTTTATGTTGCTTCATCAAATTTGAAAATACTTGTAGTGTCTTTTCAGCATATTTGTGGCAAGAGTAGGGACAGCGTCTGTCAAAATCTGAAAATATGCATCATACATCAATAACCTGTAAACCATGAGTGCTTAGTAAAAAGCCCAACTTTATTCCCCAAACACTGTGACAAAGAGGTTAGTCACAGACATATGAAGAGGATGTCCTTCGGCTGTTTTGTTAAACTGGAGGGAATGCTTTTTATGTACAAAAGTTGCAAACCTTTTCCATCGAAATGGTGGGATGTTTCTGTGTACTTGCACAACTCAGCGAAGGCCTCTTGTTTCCTTTCCCGTTTATTTTTGGTTTGATTGGGGCCTTTTTACATTCAATACAGGGTAATTGCTGTGCGATTGTGACTGTTCAATGCAGTACATGGGCAGCTATTTGGTTCTGCTTGAATAAACATTGCCCCAGGCGGCCAGTGTTCGAGAATGATCAGAGGTCACGCTGGTGTCCTTTGACAGCTTCTGTTGCATGGATTTAGAATGAGAAGCTTGTGGAAGGAATGCTTTTGTTGCATCTAATTATTTTATTACAAAGGGAGACGTGGTTTCGTTTCGTTAATGATATGTTTAATGTGTATGTTATGAATTGGTTTGAATCCTTTGGAATGAGTATGAGTTAATGTTTTAATCTTAAGTTACGTTATAAAATTTAAGGAATGTTTGTCGAGACTTATAAATCAGACCTCCTCCCTCAGCTATCAGATACTCTCGGTTTAGGTGTGTCTTGGTGGGTCATTAAATTCTCACTACATCATTTTGTGTTTACACCACACCTTAGTGAGACAAATAGCTTGATTTGTCAGCTATCACATGCTTGTTTGTTTATCGTTCACGCACTTAGACAGAGTGTAAAGTGTGGATTTGTGCTTTGTGTGTGAGAGTTTCCAATAAAAAACAGGTCATAATAAATAAATGTGAGATCAGCTTTCAATAAACTGTAACCCCAACAACCATTTAAATTGTTATTCATTTCTTTTTGACAGGGATGTAATCCATTTGCCCAGACGGGTCGCAGTAAGCTGCAGAATGAGAGAGCGCTTGTCAACCAACAAATCATCAAGCAGATGAGGATGAGAGCTGGAGCAGAGAATCTTCTTAAGTAAGTCAAGCACTCTTGTGTATGGATGGACATACTGACTCACACATGACTGCTAATTAAAGTGCCCTCACTTCATATGCTGACCTATCAGCATTGTGTGGATAAGTCAAGATCCTGAACCATGGCTGCCAGAAACTTGAAGCTGGCAGTGCCAAGGTCAGATCATGGATTTGATTCCAAGAAAACACATTTATTTATGAATCAAATAAACCGGATGACTTATGCAATCGGTATGCAACCATGTAGTATTTATTGCATTCAGTAATTAAGGTACCATAATCATTCATTGACGTTTGCATAACACGATCTGACTTATGTTGGAATTAGACTGTAGAAACTTGGCTGTGTTGCATAATCGCTATCTTGTTTTTTAAGGATTCCTCTGATCTTCATGTGTTGATGATTGGGACAACTTGTCAAAGTGTTTTTATGGTTGTAAACAGGGATGTTCATTTCAGTTAATTTTCCAGGGTGACAACTGCAGCTTGTTAACCAAATGTTAACCGTTAACTGATTTTAATATTAAATTGTAATTGAGTAAAACTACAGTTGATGGTTGTCTGTGACCTGGTAAAAACAATACAAACATTTTATTTAATGAACGTGCAAACAGCAGCAACAGATCACTAAAGAAGTAGGATCATTCATACAATATCAAATACGCAACATTACATAATCGAAGAGCACGCATTCAGTCTAGAGCAGGGGTGTCCAAAGTCGGTCCTGGAGGGCCTGTGTCCTGCAGAGTTTTGCTAAAATTTCCCTCAACACACCTGCCTCAAAGTATCTAGTCTGCCTAGTAAGACCTTGATTAGCTGGATTAGGTGTGTTTGATAAGGGTTGGAATAAAACTCTGCAGAGACACCGGCCCTCCAGGAGCAGGAGTGGGCACCCCTGGTCTATAGGATTGATATCCAAAAAGGCACATTTTGTGCCTTTCTCTGTTTGTGCAAAAAGGGAGAGGTTTATGGTCCAGGTCTAGGTCAAAGGTGATCAGCGATGGTCGGAGATGGAAAGCTTTGTCTTTGTGCAGTTTCCAAACCATACTCAAGCACGGACAAATTTACAGTAAAAATGATTTATCATACAAATGATTACTTTATCAGACCATCAGGGCAGCAATAATTTTGTTTAATTTTCAGCCCATTCACAAATTAAGGATAGAAAAGTGGCTAAAATGTCTGAAGGCACGTGTCGACACGCACCGTCAGTGAATTTTTTTTATTTATTTTTACAGATAATATTAATCTGTCATAAATTCTTACCTTTGCTTAATGGTTAACTGGTCAATGTGAACATCCCTAGTTGTGAATGTGCCACTGTTTGGCGTATATGCGCAGTTGGATCGGCGTTAGGATGTAGTTGAAAATAGACTGTTAAATATATCTTCTAGAAATGTTGCTGCATTTTTCATACATAAGTCCCGTGAGTATGTGGAGATAGAAAAAGGCATAACAACACTTCAAATTTTACCAGCCCAAAAAAGGATTATATACTTGGTAAAATACACATTTGTTGCTTGCGTTTAAAAAAAGGTATGTTCTGCGGACTACATTTAGCTTGCACATCATTTCTCTTTAACATTCTAGCAGCCAGCTGTCAAGTATGGAATGTATGAAGAGTTACTGACGGTCAGCAATGAATACTATAAAGCTGATCCTGACGAGAGGGAAAGAAAACCTCTATCTAAAAAAATGGCTAGTATGCAAAGCGTCATGCAAAGATTTTCTTTACTCTAGCACAATGGTACTCAGCTTGCACGCTAATGTGGCATCAAGTGCATGCATATTTACATACAAACGTATAAATCTAAATCATATTCAAAGAATACTTAATGCCTTTTACATTAAGAAAGATTGATTTATCTATTGCTTTTCATTGTATCAGATTATAGCTATAGTTTTTTTTTTTTTTGAGACACTGTAACAGTTTATGCAAACTGTGCGAAAGGTGAAAAGTAGATAGGATAACAACAAGTGAGGAAGCTTTGATTGTACTCCGGTTTGACAGAATTTGCCTGATTTGAAAATGGTCACTGTTTAAGGAAGTGTTTATATAAATCAAAGAAACATTGGCATCTTGTTTTTTAGAATAGCTGTTGCACCTTGTACGTAAAACACGACACAGCTATTACCATGTGTTTACCCTGCGTCTAAACGCACCAGTGTTGTTCCCATTATAGTCAGCAGCACACTGTAACATTAGGCAGACTGGTCACTATGGGGACGTTAAGTGTGTCTATTGTCTCCATGGTTGTGAAGGACACACCTGCTGGGTTGGTACTTCGAGCAAAGCCATTGATTGGCTCTGACGTTAATGTGGCTTTAAGTTGAACAATGAAGTTTAGATAAACACTTTGAATTTGCTCTCTTGGTTGTGCAATACATTGATTAACACAATGTTTGTTGAATTCTTCTCATCTAACATCTAGCTGCGGTTTTTATAGATATTGAGGGTTGGGCAACTGAAACTCATTGTAACCCTTGGAAAGCCTACTGTAAATGGGGGAGTATTACTTCAAGAGCGTCAGCCAAGCGGATGCAAGCCAAAAACCATTCTGGTGCTTTTAATCACAAAAGTATTTTTCCATACTTAAGCAAATTGTGACAGTTGTGGTAGGTAATGAGGTCATTGCATTGCTTTTTAGGTAGAAATGGCCCTGAGGGCTCTTCTCACCTGCTCAACACGTCTACGCTGACACATACAACCACACAAATAAATGCAAACATGTAAGCAAAAATAAGGGTTTTTTAATTAGATACTTGCACACCAAGGCGGCCTGAGGATCTCTGTCTTTTTAGGTGGTTAAACTGTTTGTGTCCTAGTCTAATGCATTTCGCACATAAAGAAGGCCTGGTATGTATTAAACCATTGTGTTTCCGTGTGATTCATGCCATGTGTCTGTATTTTGTTACCTGAGCCTCATGTAATTGGTAGTGTGTAAAGCTTCTTGCAAAGACTTTATACCTTCTATTTATTGCTGCTGTATCTTTTATTTTGAATGTTCCCTCATTCATGGGTCTCAGCTTTGTGGCGTAAACATCCATATAATACATACAGTAGCTTGTAAGAAAATCCTCTTTATGAACTGCCAAGCACATTTGCACACACAGATGCCATCATGTTTCTCCCTCCCTTCCATTCCCTCTGTCCGATCTAAGCTCTGTAGTCATACCCACATTCTTGTGTTTTAAGTGAGTGAATTTACTGGTTCAACCAGTTTCGATGAGTAAGATCCCGCCCTGTCATCATGCCTGAGTTTGTGTACAGAATGATACTGCGTACGCTTATCAAATTCTTTATGATTTATTAGACCACTCCTGTTGGAAGTGCACTCTTTGCTAACTGCATTAATAAAACCTTTGAAAAGCAGTATGAGTCATTTTTAGTCAGCTAGATGTTTACCTGACTGAAAGTCAGTGTTAGGTTTTTAACAAAAGACAAATGTAAGGCATTAAAATTATATATTTACATTAAAGCTAGGGAACGTCATCATCCATTCATCGTTGTGTCTAAAAAATCATTAACATATTACTTTACCTTTCTATATTTGGCATATCTATATTTTCCCCAGTCAGTGTTTGTGAGAATCACCAGTTGTGTGATTAAAATAGCCCAAGTTATTGACGATAAACAGAGGAATGATGTTGCCTGTCAAAGAGAGGTCATAAGTCTGAGATCCCAACTGACCTGCCCACAATACCCTCGTCAAAACTGATAGGAGTTTAGAATAGAAGTCACATTTGAGACTCATGTGACTTTAGGGTGTTTTTTCTGTGACACTTTTTGATCAGTTTGTTTAAGGGACATTCCACTTTTTTTGAAAATGTGCTCATTTTGCAGCTCCCCTAGAGGTAAACATTTGATTTCTTAGCGTTTTGGAATCCATTCAGCTAATCTTCGGGTCTGGCGCTAGCACTTTTAGCATAGCTAAGCACAATCCATTGAATCTGACCATTAGCATCGTGCTCAAAAATAACCAAAGAGTTTTGATATTTTTCCTTTCCTGCCCGAAAATAGTCCCCTTGGTTTCTTTCAATAGCAGGGGACTATTTTCGGGCACTGGGTAATATCATTGCGCCTCCTGCAGCCATGTAACATCAGCAAAGTTGTTGATTATTACGCCAGTTTTAGACTACTGTTCATATCTGCCTAGAAAATTGCAACTTTTAATTTTCTGTCGGTCTTAGTACACGATGTAACTACAGAAGAGTCAAGTTTTAAATTGGAAAAATATCCACACTCTTTAACTCTTTCACCGCCAGCGTTTTTAAAAAAAGTTGCCAGCCAGCGCCAGCGTTTTTCATGATTTTCACCAAAGTTTAATGCCTTCCAGAAAATGTTCTTCTTTAAATAAATAAACATACAATATACCAAATGAAAGAACAGACCCTCTGCTTTCAAACAAAAAAAAAACGTTTCATCCTACCTTTAGTGGTTCTTTTGCAATCAGCTTTTGAAAATGGGTAGGTTTTTGCAAAAACACCATATTTTGAGCAAAAAGCAAAAATAATTCCATATTTGTGACGGACTTTTCATAGAGATCCCATTCAGAGCGATCTTTAAAACAGACACGGACATGCAGCAGCTTGCCATAGGGCAATACTTCCGGGTTTAAAAAGTTGCGGACCTGGTGGATAATAGCGGTATTGCGGAAAGACGGAAAATCTCGTCATTGGCGGGGAAGCGTTTTCTCTTAATTGACGAGATATCTCGTCAATGGCGGGGAAAGAGTTAATTATTTTTTAGCGCGATGCTAATTGTCTAATCAGATTCAATGGATTGTGCTAAGCTATGCTAAAAGTGCAGATCAGCTGAATGGATTCCAAAACAGTTGGAATCAAATGTTTAAGTCTAGGGGAGTTGGAAAATTAGCATATTTTCAAAAAAAGTGGAATGTCCCTTTAAAGCATGGTGTTAAAGCAAAAGTTTCCTGTGTTTGATCTGTGTGTATGATCAAAGTTTGACTATTGAACACTTGACTTTGCCACTGTCCTGAGTTAAATATGACCTGACCCTTGCTGATCCTCTCACTCTCTTTCTCACACTCAAGGGCGACATCCAATAATAAGGTTCGGGAGCAGGTGATACTGGAGTTGAGTTATGTGAACTCAGATCTGCAGCTTCTCATGGAACAGCTGGAGGGACTCAACAGCTCTGTGGAGGTTTATCAGAACGTACAGTGAGTACAAACAAACACAGAGTCAGATAAGAAAAGTTAAAGAAAGCACAGTGAGAACACACTCGTGTCTAAAGAAGATTCATCACTTTCTAAAGACAGAATGCTTAGTTAATCTTAGTTAGTCACATCCTGTTAATGAGACACACACAGGTCCGGGCAGAAGCTTTCTTTAGTTTTTCTGAGTTGAGGAAATTTTTGCAAAATATAAAGAATGGATTTAAACTGGTATAATGTGTTAAGCAGAGTTTAACAGCTGGTAGAAGGTACTACCTGCTTACCGGTTGCTAAAAGTATTGTAAAAAAAAAAATTCATTTCATTCAGTTTTTTATATTTGGGTTTTGTTAAACAACCAAATTGTGTGTTGTTCATGCAAATATTAAGACAAGATTTGTTCATGCTACAAATACATGAACAGCTGAGATTCCCTGTCACTATCCGTTGCTTGGTCAGCTTAGACATTCTAGTTGTATATTGAAAATGTCACACTCAGCTCAGACTCTGCTCAAATCTGTAGGAGTGTCTCATCTACTCCTACCACTTAAAGGGATAGTTCGGCCAAAAACGATATTAAACCCATGATTTACTCACCCCCAAGCTGTCCGAGTTGCATATGTCCATCGTTTTTCAGACAAACACATTTTCGGATATTTTAGAAAATATTTTATATCTTTCAGTTGATTAAATGTAATGTTACGGGGTCCAGCAATAGTCCACGACCTTCAAGTCCAAAAAAAGTGCGTCCATCCTTCACAAATTAAATCCAAACGGCTCCAGGATGATAAACAAAGGTCTTCTGTGGGTAATCCGTGCGGTGTTGTTGTAGAAATATCCATATTTAAAATGTTATTAACGTTATAAACTACCTTCCGGTAGCGCCGCCATCTTAGACTCAGGAGAGAGTATTAGCGTAAGTGTACGCACTTTTCTTAGTGACGTATGACAAATTCGGAGGGCGGGGGCACAGAGCAGCAGCAGAGAAACTCTGTACGCTGCGTAAGCTCTCATCCTGAATGCGGATCACTCCAAGATGGCGGCGCTACCGGAAGGTAGTTTATAACGTTAATAACATTTTAAATATGGATATTTCTACAACAACACCGCACGGATTACCCACAGAAGACCTTTGTTTATCATCCTGGAGCCGTTTGGATTTAATTTGTGAAGGATGGACGCACTTTTTTGGACTTGAAGGTCGTGGACTATTGCTGGACCCCGTAACATTACATTTAATCAACTGAAAGATATAAAATATTTTCTAAAATATCCGAAAATGTGTTTGTCTGAAAAACGATGGACATATGCAACTCGGACAGCTTGGGGGTGAGTAAATCATGGGTTTAATATCGTTTTTGGCCGAACTATCCCTTTAATGATCTGAGCATGTGTATTTCACTAAACAAAAATATTAAAAACACATGTCCTGTCCACTCACTATTTGTGAAACAGTCGGCTTTAAACGCGGCAGAGGTTTAAAAGGGCACAAAAAGTATACACAGATCAGTGGTTATCAACCCTTTTCACTTCAAGGCCCTCCCAACTACAATTTCTACTTAATAAAATATACTTGAGCTAAGCATGACTAGACAGATGTATATTTGTTACAAAAATAATCCACACAATAAGAAATATCTTGATTGTTTTGTTTATTTGTAATAATTTTAAGTCATCTTGAGGCCCCCTGGAAATTTGTTAAGGCCCCCTGTGGGCCCCAGCCCTGACATAGATGAAAGTCAGACTGACTTTAGACTACATACAGTTGTATGACAGACCTAAAGTAAATTTACAATAGAAAGAGGATTCTCTTCACATGACTGGTCAGACAGGTTCATGATAAGCTGCTTAGTTAGTTTGATTGACAGATAAAATAAACGCCTCTCTCTGGTAATTCTGTGAAAATCTCACATGACAAAAGGGAGAGTGATTTTCCATAACTTCCTGGAGAAGTTTTCCTTTTGTATATCAATATTTGACAAATCAAATATCAACGTTTCCATTTATTCTAGTTAGATGATTTAATATTATCTCCCTGGCGTCAAACTAACTCTCCCCTGCTTTCATTGACAGTTGTTTAACTTTAGCACACCACCACCATCACAACTTAACTTGTATCGGGTCAAACCTAAGTAGCTGCGTGCACTGAAAATGCTCTGCAATCTAGTTTACACAGCAGACAATACCGCTTGTTATTGGATTTTTTTTATATTGCTATATTGTTTATACTCTGTTACTATAGCTTAGTTTGTGTAGCATTACGTTAGCAGATTGATTTTTCAGATTTTCCATACACATTTTGATAAATATGTAACCCCTCTGTAATGCAATAAATCACTTAGAATTAGTGTCTGCCAAATGCTAAATGTAAATATAAATTTTGTGACTCAAATACATCAAGGCATGAACAATATTGCAAAGAATCTTTTCCAGTTGATTCATATGTACCAATTCAATTTTATTTGTGATGATCATACTTTAAAGCAACACTATGTAGTTTCCAGGTAAAAATGACTTACAGCCCCCCCATGTGGTTGAAAAGCGCAACAGTGCCTGGTATCAGACACTCTTCTGCAGGCAGGGGGAGGGGCGGGGCTGTGTGCTCTACCCTCCACCGCCACTTTCAGAGTGTGCTTGTAGCAGCTAGGAGGCTGCTCAGGTTGCAGCAACAGTACAATTTGTCCACTTAAAAGTTGTTCTATCACTGAAATAATTTTAGAGACATTATTTAAAGGTAAAAAAACTACATAGTGTTGCTTTAAAACAAACAGTGAGTGAATCACAAGCATATGTAGAGAAAAATATTGCACTTATATTCGAGTGATTCGTGCATGAGATTCATTGTAACTGAAACTAAATTACTTGAGTGGTTTGATGGCAGTCACCTAAATCTTTGTTTGTGGCAGTCAGTTGGATCTTTGTTTGTGTCTTTTTGAAGGTCATGAGTGTTTCGATGCCATCAATTGAATCTGTGCGACGGTGTGTTTCCTTGGTTACGGTCAGATTCTTGTCCTCTTTAAATCCTCTCTAAGCCCTCATTTGCTTTTCAGACCACTGTGAGTGAGAGCGTGTTTTTGTGTGTGTGCATGCATACGTGCTTGAGTGTCTTTGGCACGCTTCACCGTCTGTATGAGAATAGCCCTTTTGCTCTTGTCTAAGAAAGGCTCAGTCATATTTTCATTGCAAACCCTGCTTAGCAGAGATCTGCTGGCCTGGTTCTTTATCAGCTTTAGCTTTGTAACATATTCCCAAGTCTCAGCATTGTTCCTCCGGGCCAGGCTTCAATTAAAGAGTGTTTATCCCCAGTGCCTGGAGGGTCCATTATGAACCAGAAAAACCTCCTGTAGACATTTGCACCTGATTCTGAACTTATGACCTACATCAGTCATTACATCATTTGTGTAAAGCTGTAAACACTTCCTTGTAACATTTTGGAAGAAAATGATACAGATAAACCCAAATACAGTCGACTGTTATTTTGTACAGAGTTTAATGTCTTGCACAAAACCAGTCAAACATTAGGACGAAGAATGCATGTTTCTAATGATCTAATTAGAGTTACTTTTGTGTATAAATATAGGCTGTGTATGTATTGCTTTTGTTAAACTAAAATTATATTAAGCTCCTCAAGTAGGATGTAGGACATGGTGATTCCAGTGCTAATTTCCTGGGAATCCAAATATGTAGTGCATTCATTTTACATAAAATCATGGTCAAATAAGTGAAATGAAATGTAATAAAGATTTTGGATCACTTTATGAAAAGGCTAATATTATTTAATAAATATTTAGAATAATAATAGAGTAGTAGGTTTGTCAAATTTTGACTGGTACTATATGTGTGTGTTTATTTTTGGTTGTGCCCTTTGTCTTTACTTTGGAATGACTGCTGCATACCAGCCTCAATTTTGTCTCTTCGCAGAGGCTCTGGTTACACAATCTTTCTGTTTTTGTCTCTGGGTTGTGTGTTTTTCACAAACCTGCTGTATTTGTCCTATAAAACAAATAAAGCTTGTCACCTTCAAGTTCGAGTGATAGAGTGTGAGAAAAGCAGCATTCCCATCGGAGCAGTGATATCACCTGTGTTTCATGCACAGATGTCCGAACAGAACAAGGTCTTTCCTGTGGCTAGACACAATGCTGCATTCTCCATCGCACCTGGCTGCAAGCTTTGTGTGTGTGTGTGTGTGTGTATCAGGACAGAACCACATTCTTTCATTTCTTTTATACCCAAACATCCCCACCATGCATCTCAGTGTGTTTCTGAAATGCAATCTTTTTCTCATGGCATCAGAACAAAACCTGCTTTTTCTTTTTAAACACTGCAGTAAGCAAGTTCTGCTATCTGATTGGTTGGCACTGGTTGAGATGTTCCCATCAGGAGCTTAATAGATGTCAACATAATATCGTTTAGGATTTGTAATACACTTTAAACGTGGGAGTTTTATTGTATCAATATTCTTCTAAAAACTGACTTTCTCCCTCTGTAATGGAAATTTTATAACCAGGCCTTCCACAGAGATATTTTCAGATTTCTACAGAAAATCAGTAACACTTCCGTGCATCCCTAACCTTTTGTGTGTATGTGGTTATTTACCATGGTTAAATCCATTATTTAGAATAACGACAACACTCAGTGAAGCTTAAGTTACACTTCCTACCAGTGAGGTTATTCCAGGGAAACCGCTGATCAAGCATACTGGCTCCATATCATTTGATCTTGTCAGTCATGTGACGGGTGTATGCAAGCATCCATCTACCTGCTGCCAGTGACAAATTTTATGACATCCCCCATCCATCCCAAACTACTCCTCAGTTGTAATATTCCTCATTTTATCCAATTCTATAGTTCAGAGGAGGTCGGAGCTATAGTCCGATTTTAATCTTGGTCTCAAAATGGAGGACAGCAATCTAGTATATCTACAGAGACCAGATAGGCAGGCAAACAAAAGGCTTTGTTGTTGTAACAATTGAATGAAATGGTTTAATTTTTCTCAATCTATTTCTTCCTTTCTTTTTCTTAAAGGGAGACATCCAGCATCCCACTCATCCCTTTGGGGCTAAAAGAGACAAAGGAGGTGGATTTCTCCGTTCCACTCAAGGTCCGTTTCTCTCACAATGTTTACCTAGTATGACACAGCATTTGTCTGGTATTCGGCCGTGTGGCCTTTGTGACTTTCAAAACTGTTCAAACTAAAAGAGAGAGAGCTTATCCAAAAATTAATATTCAGTCATCATTTAAATCATCACATAAATTTCTTTTTATTCTGCTGAAGAATGTTTGTAACAAAGCAGCTATGGGGCACCATTAGCTTAATGTAGGAAAAGTAATACTATGGAAGTGAATGGTGGCCCAGATATGTTTGGTTACAAACATTGCTAAAAATATCTGTTCAGCGTAGAACAAAGACATTTATACATGTTTGAAACGACTTTAGAATGACTAACTGATGACAGAATGTTTATTTTTAGATTGAACTATCCCTTTAATAAACAAGGAAGCCAAAATAAAACTTTATTTGCCATTTTAAGTGTAAATTGATATTTTCCACATCGCATATTATTTCATCAAAAGGTGGGGTGGGTGTTGAGATGTTTGCTGAAGCCTAGGTATGCAAGAGGATCTATCAGATAGGTCTGATCTGCTTTCAACATGTTATTTAGCCTCGCTGTAATGACACGGTGTCATAGATTCACAAGCATGACTGTCATTCATAAATCTTACTGTCGCTGCAAACGAGTTTAACAAGAAGGACAGGCCTGTAAAAATATTTGACTGTATGGGACTATTGTGTTTTTGTTGACATTACAATGAATTCATTTATTTCAACAGGACTTTATTTTGGAACACTACAGTGAAGACGGCTCAAACTTTCAAGATCAGATAGATGATCTGATGGACCTCAGACAGGTATAATCTTACTTTGGTATCGGTGTGTGTTTACACAACACAATACTGGTTGAGTCATTGTTTTAGGTTTCTGTACTGTAAACAATATAATACAAGTGTATTTAAAACTTAAATTGAATATCCTGGAATATGTGTGTGTTTCAGGCCTGCCGGACCCCCAGTCGTAATGAATCTGGTGTAGAATTGCTTGGCAAGTATTTAGGCCAACTGTCCTTCCTGGAGACGCGATTCTTCTCCCCAACACGACAGATTGGCATTTTCTTTACATGGTTGGTTCCTTCTCACGCACAAGAAAATTTTTTCTAATCTTTAGCTATTAAACAGCTGTAAACACCACAGATCTTTCAGAGAAAGTGTAGAACTGCAGGGCTCCAGACTAACTTTTTTCTAGGAGCACAGTGGCCCCCAACTGAAAATTTTAGGGGCGCAACCAGAAAATTTAGGGGCACACAACGTTAATCAACATGCTAACCAAATATTCACATTTCTACTAATTTCCACTGTACTTTTACTAATAAATGCTTTAATGATAGATGCAGAAAGTACAATGTGCTGTTTTAAATTCAGTGTCACATCACAAAAAAGGTCAATTTACTGGTCTCACATGTGCGACTGGATGTAAAATTCAGTGGCACAATCTCAAATTTTGGTGGCAGTCTGGAGCCCTGAACTGGTTTGACTGGGATTTTAGATAACATTTGATGATCTTTTTGTTTATCCTTAGACAAGTAGAGACAATTGGATTAATTAGAATAAATGTCATGGACAGACAGGGCTAAATGAATTATAATTCATGTTTGAATATACAGTATTACAATTTGTTTGCATGTGTCTAGGTATGACTCCTTCACTGGCGTGCCTGTGTGCCAGCAAAACCTCTCTCTGGAGAAAGCCAGTCTGGTCTTCAACATGGCAGCTCTCTACTCACAGGTTGGCACCCGTTCCAACAGACAAACACAAGCTGGACTGGAGGAAGCTATCACCGCTTTTCAGAAATCAGCAGGTGAGAGGTCCACTGATTTTAATATAGTTAGGTCTATAAGTATACAAACTGTAAGTTTGAATCAATCATGAAGTGAAAGACTCATCGCATGAAAAGGGATTGTGTGTTAGTTTTTTTTTTGGCTTGTATATTATAAGCACCGGAACTGAGAATGTAACAATGGTGTAATTCTTCCCACTCAAAGGCATATCTGTCACAGGCTCATGGGAACTCAGTGGCGTGTGTTGATTTTAGCTTTCTTACAATAACAGCAGCAAAAAGAGCACTGAGCTTATGAAAAGCCATCTAAATCTCTATCATAACAGCCAACTTTGTTGTCTTTCATCGTAGGCGATGTTTTGAGCTGTCCACCGGAAACGAAGGCCAAATGTGATGACAATAATGTGTAATTGATTGACACGCTGTCACAGAAGTGTTTTGATTTGCGTATTTTTAATGGCCTGAACATTAAATAAAGGAAATGCCGAAGCTGTTTTACATTTTATTAAAACATTTTTGTTTAATTATACATTTCTGTATAGTCATAGTAATCACACTGTGCAACTCCAGACCTTGTAATTAATGGCCAAAAGTATGTAGGCATGGGTTTTGCTACTTCAGATACACCCATAGCGACAGATACATGCAATCGAGCATACAGCCATGCAGTCTTCTTTGACAAACATCTTAACATAGCATAGTTTCAGCATTACGATGATCGGTGCACAAAGCATAGTTTATAAAGAAAGGTTCAGTGAGTCTGTACTCAAGCTTTTCAATGAAATGCAAATACAAGTGAAGGTGTAGAAGTAGATAGGAAACTAATTTCCTAAGCCAGTTATTTGACACTGCTCATGTCTTGCTGCAGGTGTCCTCCACTACCTAAAGGAGACATTCACACACACGCCCAGCTACGATATGAGTCCTGCTATGTTAAGTATGCTGATTCGGCTGATGCTGGCGCAGGCGCAAGAGTGTCTGTTTGAGCAGATCGCTCTGCCAGGAATCCGAAATGAGTTCTTCAACCTGCTCAAAATGGCCCAGGAGGCTGCCAAGGTACTGGACTCATATTTATTTAATGCTTCCAATCTAAACAGCTCAGTCAGTTCAAATCTTACAAATATGTTTACACAAAATACTATTTTATTATGCTTTGGACATTTACACCTTTCTGTTCTCAGGTGGCTGAGACCTACAGTCAGGTTTACCAGTCCATGACCCAAAACCACATTAAGGACAACGTGCCCTTCTTCTGGACCACCATGTGTCAGCTGAAGACCAGTCACTACAAATCTCTTGCTCACTACTTTGTCTCCACTGCCTTGCTGGACCACCAGCGTAAGTCAAGCAGCCAGTCACATGTCCTGGCCATCCCCACTGAATATTGGCCGACGGCCCACTGAAAACTTTAAAGGTTTCCTTTGTGTCTAGATTATATAAACTGTTTCCTTTTCCTTAGGAGAGATTCAAATATCAGTACCTTAATGGACTTTTTCTTCTGAGTAGTTTTTTTTTTATGTTATTAAAAAGGGAGATGGAGTGAGTGAGCCAGGCAGATGAAAGGCAGAGAAGTTTCGGTATCCCGGTCTACTTTTGACAGACTGGTGAGAGACTAGAGCAGAACAAATGGGATTATGTAACATTCCCGTTGTTATTCAAACAGAAACTCCCTCTGTCTCTTTTTTCCATCTCCCTTTCTTGGACTGTTTTTTACATCTCCATGACAGGCACAGTTTAAGCTATTAAATGGCTTACTATGACTCGCAAACTAATAGACTGAAAAGGCATACTAGGACATTAAAATTCATAACATTTATTAGCTATTAGGTTTTGCAAATGAAATACAGTTTAATACAAATAAATTATATATTGGCAATCTGTGTTGTATGTGCAGTGTCTCCCAGTGATGATGAGGACAAACAAGAGAAGGCTCTGTCACAAGTATATGACACCATGCCGGATTTACATTCCCCTCTCGACATCCTGAAGAATAAGGAAGAGAGACGGAGGATAGGTAAGAGACACATAAACACAGAAAGAGGTTTCCTTAACTGCTGGCATTTATTTTGATCCAAGACCTGTTGCATATTATCTACAAAAAATAATGAGTTAAGAAAAAGGTAAGAGCCCAGCCATTGAGTTAAACTAACCCTGAAGATGTTTATATTTGAGCCAACAATGGGTTAAAACAACCCAGCATTTTGGGTTGAAACAACCCAGCATAGGTTAAATTACAACCCAAGGGGCTGGGCTCGAGTGTAGGTGATAAAAGGATTAGTTCACTTTAAATTCTGTCATCATTTGTCAAGGAAGAAAAGTTTAACTCTTTCACTTCCAGCATTTTTTTTTAAAGTTGCCAGCCAGCGTTTTTCATGATTTTCACAAAAATTCACTAATGAAAGAACAGACCCTCTGCTTTCAAAAAAAAAAAAAGTTTCATCCTACCTTCAGTAGTTCTTTTGTAATCAGCTTTTGAATATGGGTAGGTTTCTGCAAAAACACCACATTTTGAGCAAAAAGCAGAGATAATTCCATTTTTGTGACCGAGTTTTCATAGAGATCCCATTCAGAGCGATCTTTAAAACAGACACGGACATGCAGTCGCTTGCCATAGGGCAATACTTCTGGTTTTAAAAAGTTGCGTAATAATAGCGGTATTGCGGAAAGCCGGAAAATACTCGTCATTGGCGGGGAAGCGTTTTCTCTTGATTGACGAGATATCTCGTCAATGGCGGCGAAAGAGTTAATGATGTATCCGCCACTCTTTTCAATGCAAGTACACTAAAAAAAGTCATGTGGACTACTTTATTAGACAATGAAGAAACAATGGAGTTATTCCACTTCAGCACCCTAAACTAATATTTTTCTTGTTTGCTTGTTCAGGTAAAGCTCATTTGCAGCGTGCCATCATGGGACATGAAGAGGCGATCCGCACGCATGCTCTCTGTCGACACTTGCATAAACTAGACATCATGAGTGACATCCTGCAAGCCAGCCACAAACGTTCCCTTGCCAAGTTTGAACAATACGACAAGGAAGATGAATTCACAGACTACATGATTGCACCAGATATCGTATGTAAGTCAGAGATGAAGAATAATGACACAACATAGGAGTGTCAGATAACGTTAATAATGATGTTGGGTTTCACTTTGTCATAATTCTTTGTGATCACATGTTATTAAGTAACAAGGTCCATAGTTCTCCTGGATCTTCCTGTCATGTGATTAGATTTGATTATGACTAATTATGTAAATATTTATTTTAGCTAAGACGGATAAGAAAGCGGAGATGGAACTTCCAGCTGCCACCAAGGTGAAAGTCACAGACTTATTCCAGCGGCTGGTATGTGGGCTACTAATTTTACTCATAAACACAATTTATTCTTCTGAGCTCTTTTCACGGCACATACATGCTATTGCAGATTTGCAGCATTCTTAGACATTATCACAAAGTCAAGTATACAGTTAGCATGTGTGTGCTGTTGAACAGACCCATGTTTATTGACCACTACACACTGGCCACACAGACAGCTATCCTAACAATCCAAAATAGTGCTGAGCAACAGTAATTGTGAATGTTTATGGACGTTTGCTTGGTCATTGTGTAGAGTCCATTAACAGTACTAATATGAATAACCATGGTTTAAATGTTGGTTTGGTTTGATGTTACAAGGGGCTTATTTTAAAGTTCCACTCATAATGCTTAGGCTTATGGATGTCAACACACCCCTAACCCTAAGTATTACAATTTGGGTTAAACCTGGCAGGTTACAGTATAAAATGGGTGAAAAGGGTACCATAGCAAAATCAAGGGACCACAGTATTATTGAGACATGAGAGATGTGGTGTTTTATTTTCTTGGGCTAGAAAGCAAATGGCGTCAGTAGCAATGCCTTGACTTGCCTACTACCTAGGAGTCTTATAAACTACACACAGCGCAATAGAAATTGTATGGCAATGCATTAAAATTTACTCAGACCTTGTCAAAAGAAAGTGGTAACACCTTAGCACACCCGAGCAACCTGGTGGCATCACACTCGACTATTACAATATTTTTTTGTTAGCAAGTGTTGTTGTTGCTGTTTTTATTAAGAAATCATGTCACATATATACATTACAGTATAGACAGGCTGTTTATTTATTTATTTATTTGAGTATATAGAAATTAAAGGGTTTATTTTTTCAGATCAGTTCTACTTGAACTGAATGAACATTCTAGATTCACAGTGACGTGCGTTTAGTTCGCTCCAGCTGTGAGGATCAGGCTACTTCAGGTGAAGGCGGCAGAGTTTATTATGTGGTCGGTTTTATAAAGGCATATGTTTGAGTTTCACCGCCTTAGTTCTTGTTATGACCTTCAGAAAGTTCAAAGAACCACTGCTGTGATCCTGAAGTGGTTGCCGTGGGCACTTGTAAATGACCCCTCACTTTAAAATGACATTTCCGTTGTACATGGGGAGATCAGCTTGACGTAGATATAAGCGTTGCATGTCCTTTAAGTTAAACGAACTTTCTGAAACAACATATGGTATAAACCTTACAATTACTTAAGATGTCAAAGCTTTTCACGATTAAATAAAGGTTCATCATATAAGCAAACCCGTTTGCATGTATCGCTTGAAGTCAGTGTGCCATAAAGCTAAATATTTGGATGATGAGTCAAAGGACAACCAGGGTGGCACACTAAAGTTAAAAACCCTGTGCGTTAAAACCAGCGTTTGGCAAGAGAAGCACTGGTGTATATTGTGGGTTGCTATAGTGATTGCTTTTATGCGTGTAGGGGCCTTTGTCAGTGTTCTCAGCAAAGCAGAGATGGACAGCTCCACGTACCATCAGGCTAAAACTGCAGGACAGAGACCTTGGATTCACTCTGAAGGGAGAACCGCCTGTTCAGATACAGTCACTCAATCCACATTGTTTCGCAGCGGTGAGTATTCACACACAGACAGATGTGAAGCATTAAAATGTATTCATTTTATTTTAAATAAATTATTTTAAGTTTTAAGTGTCATTAGATTGGCATTTTTTTTTTTTCATTTGTAGGTTGATTTGACATATAATAGCTAAGCCCTGGATGGCATTTACGTCTAGTGTTGCCCCTTTTTTAAGATTCCTTAAAGGTGCAGTGTGTACATTTTAGAAGGATATTTTTACAGCAACACAATAAACATATACATAACTATTTTATTAGTGGGGGATAAAGACCGTATAAATTAACTGTATTGTTTTATTACCTTGGAATGAGCCGTTTTCATTTACATACACTGTGGGTCCCCTAACATGGAAGCTGCCATTTTGCCAGCATGTTTCTGCAGTAGCTCTAAACGGACAAACTGCTCGCTACCTTGTCTCAGACGATGACATGTTTGTTCTGTTACTGCTAATGTAGTTTGTCTGTGCTTTGAAAGGGAGGGGTGTAATTCGCAACCTTGCCCTTACGGCACTTTTCCATTGCATAGTACCCCATGATTTGGTTTCGGGTCGGGTTTTTATCGAGTTTAGAAACACTTCGGAGTGGGAGGGATTATAAGTGTGTCGTTATGTTTGCGCTACCTACTGCTGTGACATCATGTGAGAGCATCGTTTCTTTTCTTTTTTTGTTCATGTATGATATGTGCGCGTCGTGATTGTGCTGCCACAAATCGCAGGTCTGGAAAAAATGTTATTGTGTTTCTTATTCTCAACCTGTGGATGTTTTTTATCGCTAAAAGTGAGTTTGGGAACTTGCAGCAAAGCACAGAGGATAACAGGTTTAGTTGAGACAGCGCAAGCTAGCACTAAGGTAAAGCTAATCTTTTACATTATAGCGATGACGCTGGTAGTGACGATGCTCTCTGACCAATTAGTGATCTATAGTGTTTTCGCGTCACGTTTTGGTGTCAGCTCGGGTCGCTTGGAACCCCGACCGAGGTGGTACTAAAAAAAGGATCACTAAAAGCCGTTAAAATCTACACACTGCACCTTTAATCCACTTCTTTTGTCCTCTGTTATTGTAGATAAATAGTTTACTCCTATCAAGCAAACTTACTGAGACAGAAACATATAACTATCATTACATTTACAAGAGGAGATAAATTCTTGCTTTATTAATTAATTCTTTACATATGAAACCTCCTGAAGCTTATCAGAGCAGATTTAATCTTTGAACACAGCAGTTGAATGACCACATATCCACGTTTACTCAAACTGCACCTGTTTTTGACCCTATGATTCTCTAGCTGTCTAAAGCAGCTGTGTTTCTCCCACAAATAACCCTTCTTTTGTCGAAACACACAAGCGATTACTCTCACAAGTGATCTCTATGGTGATCAACAGCAGTGTGGTCGTGCCGATAAACTCATACCATAAATATTTGAAGGGTCAGACAAAGCACCACCCTCACAGGACGTGATTTATTTCATTGTGACCTTTTCTTTCCTTTTTCTTTCTTTCTCTCCGCTATCTCTTCATCACCAGGCGGAGGGACTGAGAGAGGGAGATTACCTAGTTGCTGTGGGCGATACAGATTGTAAATGGATGGGAGTGAGTGATGTTATGAAGCTTTTAAAAGAAGTGGATGAGAAGGGCGTTGACATCAAAGTGGTCAGCATGTTGGACAATAGCAGCCAACCAATGGTAAGGTTTTTTCTTTGCCTGTTATTTTTTAATTGAAGATTAGAGAAGAAAGGCGGTGTGAACAGTGAACATGCAAATTATTTTTAATTCAACTTCTGAGATTTGAGTCGGAGCCAGATATGTTTAGTGACACAGCTCTCAAACTCGTGAGTCATGGCACATTAGCTCTGTTACTAAACCTGGTGACCTGTCTATGTAGGAAGTATTTTACTTCATGCATCATAGGAATGTTCCTGAGGCAATGACTGTTCTTAAATGTTTTCAGCATAATTATGATTTCTTATCACAAATATGCTGAGTCCTACCTAGCTTGTGTCAAATTGTATGACACCATCACTTGTATCTTTTTATTGTTAATAAACTTTAAGACAATATTTTGACATTCAATAGGATTAAATTGTATTTTTTGTTTCTATGAATCTTTGTGGTTAATGTGGTGGTTCATCAAGCATAGACTAGTGGTTTACAGGCAACAGGATAGATTTACCAATAGAAGAGTAACATATAAAAGACAATGGGGCAGTTTCCCACAAAGGGTTAAGATTAATCCATGACTATAGGTTTTAGTTATATTAGGACATTTAAGTAGTTTTTACAAACAGACCTTACAAAAAAACAATACTGGTGTGCATCTTGAGACAAAACAATAGCACTGATATGTGTTAAGATAAATCAGTGCCAGATGTTTTTTAATTAAGGCCGCTCAAACATGCTTTTTAGTCCGAGACTAGGATAAGCCCTATCTGGCCTCAAAGTGTATATTCATGCAAAAAATCTTCAGTAGAAGAACAGACCATGCAAAACATGATGGGCTTATGATTAACTCAGAACAAGAATACATTGTCCTTGAATCACAAAAACAATGTATCTAGTGTACTTGTGTCAGTGCCGTGATGTAACAGGAACAATTTGGTAACAATCTTAAATAGTAGCCATTTAGTGTACTTAAGTTATTGTGGGAGTATGCAGTGACTATTTAATTGAAGTGTTTCTGATTTGGTTCCGGTCAGATCAAGTGTTATGAGTTTAATTTGGCTCTATTTCTTTCTTAACCCTGCAGCCCACCAAAAGCGCGACATACAGTGGTGGTCTGCCCAAGACCTATTCCATGATCTGCCTTGCACATAATGAGGATGAGAAGAACCCAAAGGCCCGCAAGGTGGCAAAGAAACCATCATTTCTCAGCTGGGGACTCAAAAACAAGCTGAAGAGCAGCAGCACGTTGAGTTTACCCAATGCAGATTACAGTGGAGCTCAGCCCTGGAACAGGCCATGTCCTACCTTTCCTGGCTCCTCGAATGATAGTGCTCTTTACTAAACACACGCAACTGGATTTGTACATACACTGATTGCACAAAAGCACCCTAATATTAAAAATAAGATGGAGAGAAGATTACAGAGGGTAAAGTTAAGTACTATAGAAAAATATATATTTTGCACATCTATTTACACAGGTGTAAGCTATTTTATTTGTTCGTCTCACCAGTTGATATGAAAAGTATAGAATTATGTGTTTTAATGAATCACTAGATAAGACACAATGTGTATGCTGCTCAAAATATTTAGATTTGTGTTTTATGATTTGTATTGAATGGTTAAATGAGGTGCGATGAAGGATTATTCTGCCAAGAGATAGAACCGATAGGCACCCTCTTGTAGTTCGACACTTGTTTTGCTGTGGGTGAAGAGAGCTTCTTTTGTTCTGCAGTTGTACATGTCTCTTCTTTACACTGCTTGAGGACACTCCTGTCCTTTGTCAGAACCACACAGCAGACGGCCTGTTGCTTACAGACAGACCGACCGACCGCCGCAGAAGGTTTCTATGGTGATCTTGCATTATTGAATGGAATTGTAATCCTTTGTCGATCACTGTAGAAGAAGTTGACAGCAAATAGATTTTGCTTCTTGTATGTCTACACAAGCAGTACTCATATTTTTGTGTAACTGAAGTATTTAGATACACTGAAGGAATAGACTAGGATGGGACTTTGGCCAACAACATCAACATTTTGCCAGAAAAGTGAATATAAATGCCATTCTTATTTAACTTGTTTCATGTGTTTTATCTAACACTTTTAAAGCGTTGGAATATTTCACTGTCTACAAAGTAGATTTTTATACACATTTGATAATCAAATAATTTATATGCAAAATAAAGAGAAACATAACAATATATAACCATGTATTCATTTAAGTATTTAGTTTTTGTATCATGAAATTGTAGCTTGATGTATATAATCATGGGTTGGTTTTATGGCTACAGGTCTTTTCTGTTACTCTTTTTAATAGTGTAACTCAAAGGGTGTTTTTCCCTGCATACATCTTACTGATAATATTTAAATAAAATTCAAACCTCTCTCAATACAAGAAAGTCTTAAGCCTTACCACTGAACAATGCCTTACCACTGAAAAGCATTATCAGGGTCTACATTAAAATGTTTTTAGTAACTGTGGACCTACACTCCTTGCTTGTAAATACTGTATTATCATTTATGATTGTATTTTTACCATTTGTGTTTTTACATCTGTTGCATATGGAGTTGTAATTACAAACACTGTTCTGTGAGGATGTGGATGTTTTCTATTGTATATTGTCAATGAATCTTTAAATGTTGCACACATTTTGTTCTTTAAAGTTGAGCTAGAATCAACATTATTGGCCTGAATTTTAACATTGTTACGAATATTAATGTAATATGGAACCAATCCCAGATTAGTTTCACAATTTTGACCTTGTTCCTGTGTCTATAGCTTATGTTAATTAGCAAGTGTATGGTCTGTGGTTAATTTTTAATTGTTAATTTTATGTTCTCTATGTAAATCTTGAAATAAATAAAATAAGGGGTCAAAACTGTGCTTGTTTTCATCATGTAAGAGGGCACTGTGGATTTTGTGATAATGTGTAAGCAAGTGTTTATCTGTGACATTTCTGTGCTGACCTACAAGGTTGGGTGTAATGTAAAACTGAGGAAAACATATTATCTTGATGTAGGTTATTTTTAAATAATGTCAATATTTATTTTTCATTCTTTATGCCTCAAATCTAAGAATATAACCATATAACTATAGTTCGGCATCTATAACCCACCTGTCCTTTGAAAATTCTAATGTGCAATTTTCAAAGACCTGAAAAGAAAACTCAAGCATGGGATATAGATATCAAAGTCAGTCAAAGCAGGATAGAGATGTCTTACTGTGCTAAAATGCTGTAATGTAATGATCAGTTGATCATGGCAAACCAGACATTACAGTAAAACAGACAAATATGTATAATTCCAGTTTCTCAGTATGAGAAAATTACTCTAGCACTGATCGTGTTCTGCTCTGTGAGTTGAGAATCAGGTTGGTAAAAATGGTGTGGTGGACAAATGGATTTTAAATCACTTACAGACTGGGAAATTTTATGGTGTAGCCTGGTTGGGTTATTAAAGAGATTGCTTGCCAACACCAGCAGTGACGTCAGAGTGGTTAAGTTTGTGTGTGTGTGTGTGTATCAGTGAAAGATAGAGGAAAACTACAGAACATAAGATCCCTCTGTATCTACCACAGATGGAGAACAGAAGAGGAATAATTATAAAAAACATCCACTCAAGATTTATTCAACACTGGCTTTTATTCAGAAACTGTTTTACTGGAATCATTGACACAGCACATGTCTGCTTTTAATGGGAACACTTTCCACCAGAATGATTTCTTACTGTATGACTCACTCACTTTCTCCTCTTCACCAGTCTTGTAAAAACACAGGCAGCATACATTATTTAACCCATTTACAAATGTAGTAATCAAGTTACTGTAGGAGTTAACATATCAACATTTAAACCACTACAAACAAATATATTTACAATGACAATCTATATTTATTTATAAATTGAAAAGGATGTAAGTGGTTTTGGTATTACACAGATTATTACGTGAATGTATTAATACAGTGTCATTTTAAAGGTTCCCGGACAGGGATTAGCTTAAACCAGGACAAGGCCTTATAGTTTAATTAGGAAATATAACTAGTTTTAACAAACATGCCTTACTAAAGACATTACTTATGTGCATTTTAGGCAAAACAAAGGGCACTGGTATATTTTAAGATATGTCAGTGCAAGTTTCAGTTTGAACAGCTCTTTCATTTATTTTAGTCTAGGACTAGTCTAATCTAATCTCTGTCCGGGAAACCACCCCAGAAAGCTTTCACTCCAAGCATCCAGCATACATGACTCCAAACAGTAGTAGACCTTCACACTAGGATTATAAACTGTTAAACTAAAAATATCCAGTACCTGACCTCTTTGCGTAACGTGTCAGTATGTATGTATATTATTAATTATATTATATACTTTATTTGTCATAATATAAATAATATTTCGTTATAAAAGACATTAACTAATCTGTATAAAATGGGTTATTATTCCATATTTTAGAGGAATAAAACGTAAAAAAAATCTTATAATAAATTAAATGACAACTAATCTAAACCCTGAATACTTATTTTCTGAAACATGCAGGGTGTCTTTGCAGTTTTTGTGGTAGACAGGTCCCTCTGCTGGATATTGTAAACTGTTGCATTCATATGTGGCACGACGCCGTTGCTAAGAGGATTAAAGCGCAATTCTGATTGGTTGAGTGAGCACAAACCGACCAATAGTATGTCTCGTTGTATTTCAGGCTTTTTCATGAAGAGCGTCTAGTTACGTGAAGTTCAGTTGACGCTGACAAGATTTCGATCGGAAAATGTGGCTAACAAAACCTATAAAATAACAAACGTTATATCTTCTTGAACGAAAGTTTGCTTTGAACATAGCTCTGCCTCACCGATAGTTTTAAATGCGCTTGTTTGACGGCGGTTTTCATTAGTCTTCATGTCAAACCTTTCAACGAAACGGCGAAGTTTTTTAAACATGTCTTCCAAATTCAACTTCAGCTTTAGGAAAAGGGAGAAGGGAACATTTGTAAGTGTTTTATTACTAAGTGTTTTATTTTTATGTGCAATGGTGTCTCAGGACTAACTTAAACCACACATTTAGCCACATATACTAAAACACAATACTATTCTTTGATTCCAGTTGCATACTTTAGTTACTCAAAATATGCTGCTTTGCAAGTCTGATAGCGTGTTACTAGACAACCTAACGTTAGAAGTAAAGGAAACGCCTATATTTTTCGTACCAATGGTGCTGAAATTATTCACAACTACTGTGTGTACTGTTTGTGTATCATGTAATGTGTGTGTGTATACTGTTTAGAGGAATATAGCTCATGGCTTGATTCCTGCTGCCACCATTGCTCCCAGACCCGCTGTACCCCGCACTCCCCCTCCACGCAGCCCCAACCCCTCTCCAGAGAGACCCAGGTATACATTATCACACTACTCCTTATTTTCCAGTTTCAAACCATTCTTATCAGTTTTGTCCTTGTGATCATATATCTAAAATGTTAATTCGTTTTTTAGTGCCTTATTTACTTACCTAAGGCATTTTTTGTGTGCTTTCTAAATGCTTATCATTCAGAATGTATTTTAGTATTAAAAAATTCAGTATTTCAGAATCATCATCAAATGTGAAATCTTGTCATCTCTCATATTTTTCTCAGGTCTGCCTTGGCAGCTGCCATATTATCCTCTTCCCTAATGGGCCGCACCGTTGCCATTCCACCTCCACGCCAAAGGTCTTACTCTGAGAGTGACTGCTCACACACAGACAGCCCAACCGGCTTTGAGACCTACGCTGCCACAGCACTTTATAGCAGGTAACCTTGTAGAGTGTTTTAATAACCCCTGCAGTCTTCTGCTTAAGTGTTCAGGGTCTGAAAGCTTACTCATTATTTCACCAGTATTACAACAGCATAATGTCCAATCAGGTTACCTGGCAACACAGCAGGCTGCATTTGTCGTATGTGTTTGAGGAATATTGGTTCAGCAAGAGGGAAATTGGTTTACTTACATGTTCGGTCCTAGCTTAGGCTGCCTCTGCGCGATGTGATTTGTTTTACCAATCAGTATTAATTTTTTACACAATTGAAATCATCAGATGGGCTCAGATTTCTTTTGAGATAAATATGTAATAATATATTTGCTCCCTTACATTAGGGACAGATGGGCAGGTTCAATGACAGGAAGGCCCCCTGTGCCTTCCCCAGGACACACTGATGATGAGGAGGATGATGATGAGGTGGAGGGTCTAGATATAGATGAAGATCATGTGTATCAGTCCCTTGAGCGACAGAACAGAGCTGATGACAGCAATGTTGTTTACGCTACGGCATTAAAACACAGGAAGGTACTCTGATGAGGGTCTATGTGTCCTGTCTTGTTTTGAGAATGAGTGTGCTTGCATTTGCTAATAGCAACCATTAGATGGAGCTTCTAAGTCATTAAAGTTATGTTTTTAAAGGGATATTTCACTCAAAAAGGAAAATTCTGTCATCATTTACTTACTCTTATGTTGTTACAAAGCTGTATACATTTCTTTGTTCTGATAAACAAGAAGGAAGATATTTTGAGGAATGTTTGTAACCAAACCTTTGGTGGACCCCATTCACTTCCATAGTAGGGATACTTTGAAAGTAAATATCTTCCTTTGTGTTCATAAGGGGTTGTGTACACCAAAACTTTTAAACGCGGCTGAAAACGCCTGGACAACGCCAAATGCCAGCTGTTTTTCAGCTGAGTGCCAGCTTTCCTCAGCTAAGCGCTTTAGTAGCTCTGATATGTCAGCTGTGAGACGGTTGGTTGCTGTGATACTTGTCCTGCCCCACCTCCACTGTGATTGGACGGCCGCGTGAGAGCTGACATTGACGAGCGGAGCTTTTAATCCAAAGTTGAACATTTGTCAACTCTCGGTGTTGAGCGCGGAAAAACCGCTGGGCGCCAGTTTTCAGCGCGGAAGAAAACCGCTAGCTGCTGACTTATTTGAAAAACGCCGAGCTTCCATTGGAAACAATTGAAAACATGCGCCGGCCGCGGGCGTAAAAGTTTTGGTGTACACAACCCCTAAGAGCAAATACAATTATAGGGGTTTGTAACAACATAAGAGTGAATAAATGATTACAGAATTTTCATTTTTGGGTAACCTATCCCTTTAATTCCTATTATATTATATTATAATGTACTATATTATAGTATATTATAAATTGTTGACTGTCTGCCTTTATGAATCTTTCTGTCAGGTTATGAACACTTCAGATGCTGATGAAGAGACTGAAGACTCTGCATTTGATATTGTGTCTCCTTTACAGACTGAAGGTTTGAATCTTTTGAAAACAAGAAGGAATGCTTTCATTAAAGAAAACCTTGATTTAAGTTCAACTGAAATCTAAAAACCTCTGGGCATAATTATTAAATTAACTTTTTTCTTGGCACCCGGGGAAATGTTAAAGGAACAGTATGTAGGATTGTGGCCAAAACTGGTATTGCAATAACAACACTTGTGGCTAAAACAGGTACTGCAATCACCCAACTGGTGGCCAATACACAAAATGACAACATAAACATCAGTTGAGGGCTGCAACTCCACTTTTTAAATGACAATATCCTGACCGGACCACTGTTGTGAGTGATATAAGTATTTGAAATGAAAATGATTTCTTAATGTCTAGTGACATATCAGGGCCATTTTATGATTAATTGATATAAATTTCTTACATACTGTTCCTTTAATAATGTGATTTATGTTTGACTACTATTGTTTAAATTCATAATATTATGCTTTCGCATCTGCCTCTCGTTATAATTCAATTCAATTAGAGTGCCCTGGTAATTTTTATGCAGCTTAATGGCTATAATAATAAAATTTTGCATTTCAGAAGAAATCGTGGTACCAGAAGGGGCCACTCAAATGGTAAGCGACCATCTGAAGTCCTTATTTTCGATTGATTAAGTTAATTCATGATTCAGTGCTCATTTTCTAACAGTGCTGTAGAAATGTCAATTATGTCGAACCCTGCAGTCTCTGTACTAAAGGTCATTCTGCCCCAGACTTAAGTTCACCAAAGACAAAAAGAAAAAATTATACGGCTGAGACAGAGCGAGGTCAAAGGAAGAATGAGAGGGAGATTGTCATCAGTAGAGAAGTGTGAATGAAAATCAGACAGGGATAAGAAAGAGTGGAAAGGTGTTTGAGAGTATTTGACCGGGTGGGAGTCATGAGAATTATTAATAATTCTGTCTCTTTTTAACACTTCACAACCATTCTGACTCACTATTCCTGTAAGTGGCTTTCTACATAGACAGTTAATAGTTGAATGAATATACAGACACAACCTCCATCATGTCAAGCTGTGCTTGGTAAATGTCAAATCACTTTTTTATTGTCACATAACCAACAGCACACGAGTAGTAGTGAGTGTGCCTTGAGTGCATGCTTCAGACAGTGCAGTATGCAATTATACATAATGTACAAACAATAATAAATTTCATACAAATATTGACACTACTCTGCACATATGGACCATGATCGAAAGGTACTCTTCGCACAAGACTTTAAAGGAGATCTCTATTTTGAGATTAACTGAGCCTACGAAGCATATGCTATTTACTTTTCACTGTTAGAAAACGTAATAATTAGTGATGCAGCTTACAGTCTTTGCTATTCTGATACAGTTAACTTTCCTCTGTCTCCATAGCAGCCATCATCGCCACAACATCCAAGATCCCTCTCACATGGGAGCATGGCGTCTCCAGGTACTTTTGCCGTACATTATCCACCAAAAAAGCTAAACTCTACACTTAACCAACATCACATGCATTTATTTCAGCATCTTTTTTGTCAGTCCATGTAAGACTTGTCCCGTTATTAGGAATCTTCAATGCGTTGAATATGGAGCATAATTTCTGGTTTTGACAGAAAGCAAATTAAGGAGATTGTGAAACCCTAATTGATGTAAGTCCGGAGACAAATGAGGTGGAGGCTGTGTGATACATTTGTGAGCAGCTCATTGAAATTTATAGAAAAGAAAAAATAGACTTTTCATTCAGCTGTTCTTATTTGTCTTATTGTTGTCAGCGTTGAGATATGGGAGAGAGAGATGAGACAGACCATAACTGTAATGACTATGAGGATTCAAGAAAGCTAAAATTACTTCAGCATTTTTCTTGTTATGTTCCCTGCTTCCTTTCTTCCATTGCTGTAATTGTAGTCTTTCTATTGTGATCATAATGGTGACTGCCAAGAGTATTTGGACCTGGTTGTTAAGAAGCTGTGAAGGGGGAAATTTAATTTGCTATTGGTAATTTATTTGGAGTTCCTTTAGGAGATAAAGTCTTGTATTCTGTGTTGGCAAGCGTTCCATGCCAACAGCATGTAATATGACGATTTTTGCATCATCGGAGGACTTTTTTGCAGAACCAAAATGCAGATATCTCTCCTCTCAGGGGGAAATGATGGAGGGAAACATGGCCATTCAGTAATACTGCCGGGTTTCTACAGATACAAAACTGAATGCTAAATCGGTGAAGTATCCCTTTAATAATTGAGGAGTTTATGGGAAAAGGTCAGCAATGATCACTTGGCTGAGAGGAGATAGAATTAAGTATTAAGTGGTAATCAATTGAGCATGGTGTATTGTAAAGGGCTCTATTACTCTTCAGATGTGTCGAGGAGAAGAATGGCTTCTACTGTATACAAGCTGATGCTAAGAGGTGGCCTTGCGAGAAAAATGTCAACATCAGTCATTTTGCGGGTCATAAAGTCCTCCGAGATATGAGTTAAAGAAAGGGCAAGTCCTGGATAGAGTAAGGTCGGAGAATGATTCGTGTTCATAGTGGAAATTTTAGCATTTATCTGCATCAAATGTTTTCTTGCATTTCCTCCATGAAATACGCTTTTTATAACAGTTCCCTGATCTCAAAATATGTATGCATGAAAGAAAGTGACCATTGGTGACAGGAAGTGGTGGTGTCCAGAAATGCAACTAAGTTGAGAAAAGTTCAACTTTATGCAAATGAAGAGTGCCTTTTAGGAGCTACTACCAATGAGCGGGAAGCAGTAAAGCTCACATCATCTGTCTCTTGACAGTTAGGTTCAGTGTAGTCTCAGCCTCAGACGTCACACCCACAGAATGTTGGCATGATGCTAGATGAAACAAACTGTGATTGGTTGTTTGACATGTCGGTCAAACAGCCTCATGTGCGGGCATTGTCCAGAAAAAGCAGCAAAAAATACCACACCTTCACTATTGAAGGTCTGGCTACGCGAGACTAGGTTCAGTGTACACCTGACTGCAGGGGGATGCCAACTGTGGGTTCTTCAGCTTCTTTAGTTTCTTTGTTTATCAGTTGTTGTATGCGCTGGTTGATTGTTGTGGTACTTGTACCGCCCCTCCTTTGCTGTGATTGGACCATTGAGTTGAAAGTGACTGACCTGAGCATTTCACCCAAAGTTGAATGTTTTTTTAGCTTTGGGCTTTACTATGAATGTCTAAAATGCTGAGTGCCAGATAAAAACGCCAGCTGCTGCCATTAAAAGGCATGATGCTTCCATTAGAAATAATTGAAAGCATACACTGGTTGCAGGAAAAATGCCTGGGTGTGTACGCAACCTGACTGTAGTAGATGATTAGTTTTTTGCTTATAACTGTTACTAGGACAACCAAAATTAGGAACACCTCCATTTTGAAAAAAATTGCCGAGAAAATTGCTGGCAGTCTGAACGGGGCTTAAGGCTTAAGTGGTTTTTTGTTGCACCACTTACATCACTTACAAGCGTGTCTTCAGAATGATTCACAGTTATTAAAGCAGGGGTGAAGCTTTAAAGAATTTCACTAAAGCTCTCTGTGGATAAAAAGAGGACAGGTTGTTATCATTAGTGATTATGGGAGATGACAGTGACATAGGGTCACTGCTAGAAAGACTCATTTACTTGCTGAATTACTCAATCACTCAATTTACTTGTACAAATACTTGTTTATTCTATCAATCACTCATTTATTCTCCACTTTCTCTTTCACTCACTGTTGTTTTCTGTATTGTTTTTCCTCAGATCTTAATTATGACTTGAGTGTTCAGTCTCATAAATCAACATTGAATACTCCTAAGAGAAAGACTTCACGTCCAGTTAGAGAGAAAGAGAGAGACATTAATTCAGGTGAGGAATTTTTGCTGTACTGTGTATATTTATATCAGTTATGTAGTGGGTAAGAACATTTCTATTTTACAAAGTCAATTGCACCGCACAACTATTGTTACTTCTTTTTGTTATGGTGCGTTGATCTATATAGTTACTTTATGTCTGTGATTTTGATTCGCGCTCAAATAATGCATTTAATTTTTTTTTTTACATCTTATCTATATCCTCATTTTTAAAAACACTGTTTTAGTTGACGTCGTCATTCATCAATTAGCTTGATTAATTCCACAGGTGCATTTGGTTTAAGTATTACAGTATACTTAATGCAGCACACCCAGTGCTTCCATCTAGATAAAAAACTATGTACATATTTTAACACAATTATCTATGTGTTCTTATGTCTATCCGCATCGTGATGCATCTAAGATTAGCCGTAATAAATAAATGCAAAGGTAAAGGGTGGAGCCCCCCAAGGTATCAAAATACCCCCCTCCCCAAGTAGGGATCCATAACCATTAATCGCAATTAATCTATAGCAGAATAAAAGTGTTCGGCACAGTAATTAGACCATCATTGATAAAATGAACATTGCTGCTCTCCGCTTTCTCATTTTTGTTTCATTTTACGAGCTTGTGAAAGCTGTGAGAGCTTTTATCTATCAATTGCTCTGAAATATCTGAGAAAGCCCTTACAAATATCTCACTCATAGACCATCCCCTCAAAGTAATCATGACAGAAGAGGTCGAAAGTGGAAAATGTTTCTCTCTCTTAGACTTGTTATTCGACCAAAACGTATCTTAATATCAGGTGTACCAGCTTTTAGAAAGAGAGACATTTTGGAGCTTGAGCATAAAATTTGGCTTGGGAAATGATTTTGTCAAGCATTCACAGTTTACACAATCCTGTCTTTCATATATAATTTTTCTTCTGTCAGTACTTTTGTATAATTTGCTGTCTTAAATTTTCATTTTTGAAAAATGTCCTGCTGTTTTCCTTTGCTGTAATGCTTCCCTGTAAAGCTGTATTTTCTTTTGCCTTTGTTGTGTTCTTGTTGTTATTTTGTTTCGGTTTCGTGTTGTGGTCTTCTGTATTGTTGATTTTGTCTTTCTATGCTGTTTTATACTCTTTTCTTGTGTGTTTTGTTATCCATGTGCAAATCTTAATTTTTTGTGTTTATATGTTGTTGTTTTTCTTCTGTGTGTGATTGTGCTGTGTTTTGTTCTGCTTTGCTGTTTGCTGTGCTTTCTCCTCTCCTTCCATTTGTTGTGTTTATGGCCATGCTGTGTGTCTTGTGTGGCTTTGCTGTGTCCTGTCCTGTGTGCCTTGTGTGGCTTTGCTGTGTTCTGTCCTGATGTGTGTGTGGTGCAGAGGCTGGTGAAGTGTTGCGCTGTGCGCTAGACATGCAGCAAGCGCTGGTAAGGGAGCTGAAAGAGCAGACTCATATTCTGGCTCAGGAAAAGGAGAGGCTGGAGAGAAGATGTTTACAACAGAATCAGCAGATAGAGAAACTGCAGCAGGAGCTCTCTCAGACTCACACAGAGAGAGGAAACTCCACAGGTGCCACATCACTCCACCCTCACCCTAAGCCACACATCCCACTGCGCACAGAGGGACTATCCAACATTAAATTGCCCACTGTGAAAAGAAATCTGCCAATATACACTGTCAGATAAAAGGTACAAAAGCTGTCAATGGGACGGTACCCTTTAGAAAAGTCACAATATGTACTTTTGTGGTACTGATATGCACCCTTTAGGTACACAGGTGTAATTTTTGAAATGCTACCACCCCAGTGACAACTTTTGTACCTTTTTTTGTGTAAGCATTGATATTACGCAGTGCCCGAAAATAGTGCCCTGCTATTGAAAGTTACCAAGGGGACTACTTTCAGGCTCTGCGTAATATCATTGCGCCTCCTGCAGCCATGTTACGGCGGCAAAGTCCTTGATTATTACACCAGAATGAGAGTATAGTTCCTAGCCCTATCGGCCTAGATTATCGCAACTTTTAATTTTCCGTCGCTCTAAGTACACAATGTAACTACAGAAGAGTCAAGTTTTAAATAGGAAAAATATAGAAACTCTTTAGATATTTTTGAGCACGATGCTAATGGTCTAATCAGATTCAGTGGATTATGCTAAAAGTGGTACCGCCAGACACGGAGATTGGCTGAATGGATTCCAAAATGGTAAAAATCTAATGTTTATCTCTAGGGGAGCTGGAAAATTAGCATATTTTAAAAAAAAGTTAAGTTTCCTTTAAAGGTATAGCGGAAGATTTTAGTTTTCCGGGTGGATCACCACTGTTATTGGTCATCCCAGATGTCAATCATTCTGATTATATGTTGACGTATAACCGTTGCACGTGCTCGCCTCTACGTTCGCTTTCTGCACATGCGCACTTTCACGTGTATGTGTGTTGTGCTACGGTTTCAACCATTCATTGAAGGTCGCGTTCTCACTATGTTTTTTTCAAAATGTCTGAGGGTTGCAAGAGAAAAAGTGTCTACGAATTGTATGACAAGAAGAGAAAGGACTATAAATAAAGAAACAAGACCAGATGTTTATGGGAGACTATTTCACACGCTGGCGTGAGCTAAAAGGACAGGTTGGGCTTCCCACGCGAAGTTTCTACTGGAAAGGTACATTTTGTCATGCTATTTGGAGAAATCCATTTAAAATCACTGCTGGTCAAAGTTGATGTAAGCTATGATTTGCGATGCTAGCCCTGGCACAAGTCACGAACCGCACAGACACGGTAAAAATGCCGACACAACTTGTAATCAGAGCGAAGAGAAGAACTGAGCTCCTGCACGCTCTCTCTCTGTCTCGTGCACGGGTTTAACAGGCGTTCCCTCTCGGGAGCATTTTTTAAAAAATATCGAGGGGCGGTTCTTTTAAATAATTCGGGAAAATCTTCCGCTATACCTTTAAGTGTCTTTTACAAGCCAGTTTTTATGGAGATAATTATCATTAATGCTTAATTATTGGTATTAAGTACATCTCTCTTATAATGAGAAAGACCTTTTGGCATGAATTCAACAAGGTGCTAGGAATATTCCTATAGATTCTTATTTGTGTTGGGATGATAAAATGGCACTAAGGTTCGTGTAGATTAAGGCGTTTACGCCTGTGGGCGGCATATGATTTCAATTGTTTCAATGAAAACGGAATGCTTTAAAAAAAATGCCAGCAGGTGGTGGGTTTTTGTTCAGCATTTTTCCAATTTCAACGCAGCTCGCCCACATTTGAAAAATGTTCAACTTTGGGTGAAACGCTCAGCCTGTCAATGTCACTTTTCACTCAGCCGTCCAATCACAGTGGGGGAGGGCGGGGCAAATACCACAACAACAAACTGGAGTATCGTACAAACCACTCAGCAGATAAAATCCTTGCAAGGGGCAACAGTTGACGTCCCCCTGCAGTTTTAGAAGCGTTTACACACTTTGGTGTACACGCCCCTAACTGCAATATTCTCACTGACATTTTTAAACCATTATGCACAAAAATCACTGGAGATTAGGAGGTACACATTTCACCATGTCTGGCACCAAAGGTCATTCTATGGTCGGATTAGGTCATACTTTACTTTTAATTATGTATGTATAATTAAATATTGTTTATATAAATCTATAAAAAAATTATCATCTTAAAGAGTTAAATAAGCATAAGAAAACGGCATGATCAGTCTTTATGATCAAATTGCATTCATAATCTGTGCAAAAATCATTAAGGTGTGTCCCCAGCATTAGTATACTTGGTTACCAAGGAAACAAGTGTTTTGAAGAGCATGCTTCGTGATGTGAGACGTGATGTGTGAAGAAAACAAAATAATAGAGGGAAATATCAAATGAAATGTCACTTGTGAATAAAACATTTTACTGCACGTCAAATTTAATTAAGATGTGATTTTGTCAAATTATGCAAATATTATGAGAAAGGCGCCCAATGTTAAAAGAATAACAGTATATGCTTTTGAATACTTTATCAATGATCTAACTATATGTAGCTGTACATGTATGTGTGTTTAGAGGAGACCTCTGAGTTGATGAGTTTAAGACAGCAAGCTCAGGAGCTGGTGGATGAGAATGATGGATTGAAGATGACAGTCCACCGTCTTAACGTCGAGCTCAGCAGATACCAGGCCAGATTCCGACCACTTACCAAGGATGAGGTAAAACAGCTCATTTTCTCTTCACATTATGCAGGACTTTAAAAGATCATTTTCTAGGGATAAATTAGGCCTGGAGGTCTAGGCCTAAACCAATTGACAGTGATGAAAGTTTTAAGCTTAGGGTTTAGTAGTTTTTTGTATATGTAAATTAAGTTTTTGTTGATGAAGTATTTAAATGGGACATGACGTGTTTCTCTTTTGAATGGAAAAAAGTCTTCTTTATGCATGGTGCAGAAAATCACAGAGGTACGAGCGTTTACTTACATGTGTTGCCAGATCTTGCACATAAAAAACAGTGAACAAGAAATATGCTTTCAACACACAATGCTAAGACAGAGGTTTATCTATTGTATAAATTGCAGAGCATAACGCTGTAATATTACCTTGATTAAAGCAGTTAATGGTAACCACGTGAGATAGCATAGCGTTGCTATGGTTACCTATGGAGGGTTTCGATATTGCTTATTATTACATTATTTAGATGCAAGTTATTAAAGTTTTAAATATGGATATTTCATACAATGTCACAAATCGATTCCCATCAGAAGGCCTTTTTTACCCCCCAGCCGTGTGGATTACGTTTGTGAAGGATGGATGCACTTTTGTGGGTTTTAAAGCCAGACGTTGTTCCCTGGTTCCTGTTTACTACCGCTATAAGCACAAGGACATTTTTGTTATAATTTCGATTGTGTTCATCTTAAAAAGATAATCATGAACACAGATGATGGCTTGAGGATAAGTAAATTACAGGGTCATTTTCATTATTCGCTGGAGTATATATTTAAATGCGGTTGTCATTCCCAAAATTTTGAAGTGTGTCCAACATCTCTTTTCAGTTTTGCATGGTGTGATTAGATGACACCACAGAAATAATATGCAATTTTTCCTTTCATCTCCCAATGCCTGCTTAATGCAAAGATGATAGTTTGCGGGATATTATAATTTCAAAGAAGCATTAACCAGCGAGAGGTTGAAACACAATATGTGTGTGTACGGAAGCAGAGAATGTCTCTGCCTTACCCTGCTGTAGCTTGGCTGCACCTTTCTGAATGCATTAGTGCTAGTGCAGGGGTCTCCAATCCTGCTCCTGGAGGGCCACTGTCCTGCAGGGTATATATGGCACCAAATCAAACACAATAAAAGTCAACAACCAGGAAAGCTCTTATAACATGAACCATATAACGTATTTCTGTTGCAATGCATACTGGAAGCATTCTACAATGTGAAATTGTTTATTCCTTGAAATTGTTAGGTTAAGATTTGGAGGAAACATTGTTCTAATGTTTTATTCTGTAGATTTAAAGTAGTTCACTTATTTTAGTAAATGTATTCAAATGAATTAAACTGTAACCAGTTATAGTACGGCTTTGAATAGGTTTTGGTAACTGTTGTTTAGATAAGCTGGAAGTAATATTTAATTCTGTAACTAAAAACCTTGTCATTAGTTTTATGAGCACTTATGCAGTGAATATTATATGGAAAAAGCACACAGAGGAATTGCATAACTGAGCTTCTTTAACAAGCCTCAGAAGAGTTGGATAGTTTTAGAGTACTATGACCTCTATGCCGTTTATCTTCAGAGCATCAGCAGTCTCAAATGCATCCCACTGGTGTCATTTATTAAGGGTGAAGGGACAGATTGAGCTTATTTTATATTGATGAGGACTGTCTGAACTCTGAGTCTAGCTGTCTGGTTCACTGATAGAATGCTTCTTCTGATTGCTCATGAATATGTGTATAATATATTTATTTACATTTTATTCATCTAAACTCAATTCAGGTTCCTGAGATGGTCTTTATTTATGATCTTAGGGTTAATAGTCCCAAATCATGATGAATAACTATGACTGTCCTTGACTCTTGAACTCCAGTTTAATTAAATACTGACTTTAATTTGAGCACTGGTCTGTTGTTGGGCAGAAACAGTGGACAGGGAGACAGGACAGAATCTGAAAGCTAAATATACTATGCCACTTTAGTTTCAGGTCAGTAGCCTGCTCTTGCTATCCTTCCTTACTTCTCAGCTAGATTCAAAATCAAATCAGTTATCACATGGGCACCACTTGAACACAGACACGCATTGTGTTTCTGTAACAAATCTCCTCGTCCTCTTTCTCTGTCACACACACTTACTGTATCCATTGGTTTCTAGTGCTGTCAATTGGGTTTCTCTCCAGCCTCTTTCTCTTTTTAGGGGTTTAGTATGTAACAGTGAAGATGTCTGAATGCTCTGTTAAAGGAATGAATCACCTAAAAATGAAGGTTTGCGTATAACTTACCCTCATGCCATCTCAGATGTATATGACTCATTTTCTTTCTTTTAACACAAACAAAAATTTTATTTTATGTTGTAGTTTTATCTTCTTATACAAGTATAGATATAGGAACCTTTTAGCTCAAAAACAAAAAACATACATTTTTGAAAGTAATCAAAGGTCTCCAGTGGGTTAATAACTGTTTTCTGAATTTAAATGATAAGGGAAAACAATTAATATTTTGAGCTTATTTAGCGAAAATGAAACCAAAATGAGCACTCTTAGAGCTAAAATCAAATATGGTGGCATCTTGTAAACTTCTCATCGGATTGTGTGTGTTTCTAGACTAGTTATCTTGTGATATTTAATTATGAGACACACAAAACCAACAAACTTTGAAGTTATCATTGTGCCACCATATCTGGATTTAGTATATAGTTATGTACAATTAAATTACAATGTCTCTTCTACTTTTATGTTTATTTTCTCTCATGAACAGAAAGCTGAGCATTCCTTCACCATAAAGTTTGATCCCTATTTTTTGTTTTCTTCTTGTTTGTTCTGAACTTTGTTTACAATGGTGGATTTGCTACTTTTCTTCTTCTATCTTGAATTTTTGAATGTCATGTAAATGACACGAATCAGTGCTGTCCTGGCGGCCTGACCTGGGGTATCTGTGGTTAAGTATACTTTGAAAGCTGTGCAGACGCGGAAAGAAAGTCTACCCGTAGCTTAAACGTGATAATGTGCGTGCGTCTGATGAAACCATGTATAAAGGCTTATATCTTTTATATGCAAGAATGCAAAACATATTCTTTGTATTACCAGTCAGCTTAACTTACTCTTTGAGTAATGAGAAAAAAAGTTAATAATCACCATTTAGTGTCATTGTGAAATGTCTATGGAAAAAGAATGTAAGTACTGCTTACAAAATACAGTATTTCTCTTAAATGCACAATGCAGTGGCAGCTGTCCTGTAGCAACCCTTAAGCTTTATCACTTCTGAGCTCTGCGTGTGTTTATTTGAGTGTGTTCTTCTTGCTGTCCTGAGGGGGACATTGGCTCATATCACTTGCGAGTTCTGAATTGCCCTTGTGCATTAGTGTCCGAAATGGTCTCATCTCTCAGTGCTTCTAGGCATGGATATAATGTACACATGCTTGCTCAAACACTTTTTGCTTTAAATGGCTGCTGTGTCACAGATTTAAATCTAATATTACAGGTCATCTCAGTGACCAGTACTCAATTTTCTATGCAATTTTCCAATCTTCTACTTTTTTACTTTGTCTCAGTCTTTATTTTAGCTGTATGTCTAAGAATAGGCACTGGGCTGTAATTACATTTCTGTGTAATTGCAGTACTGTACTTTCACTTCTTTTGTTTTGTTCCGATATGTTGAAAAGTGGTTGACTAAAACTACTAGGATAATGTATAGTCTTATATGCATTTCATTTTTTTCTGAATTTCTCAGAATGCTCCACTTAAAGGCCTGCCAGTGAAAGGACCTGCACCTCCATGGCTGGTATGTAACATACATATAGACGTACTATATTACATAGTTTTAATTCTTTATTTGTTTCATATACTGTAAGTTTTAAAGGGTGATAACCAACTCGTGTAAAAACTTATTTCACAGTGCTGGTCATATTTATGAACTTTATGTAAGGGACAGAAGATAAATAAAGAATGGCATGTTTTGGTTATTTTGTCTTTGTTTAAGGCTATGGTTGTTCTCTATATTGCCTTTAGCTGGATATAAAATACTTATCACCCCTTCTGCTGGCCTATGAGGACCAGCTGAATGACAGGGACAAACATCTCAAGTCCTGTGAGGTAAGTTTTTGTGTGTGTGTGGTTGTGTGAAAGTTGAAGTCAGTTCACCCACATTACATATTCTTTGTGTACAGTTTCCTTTAAATGCTTGAAGGTGTGTATTAAATGACAATAGCAGAAAACAAGGAAATTAAAATGTTGGGAAGGTGGAAATTTAACAGTCTGTTGTGTTTTTTTTCACGATTTGTTTTGTTGTATATGTCAACTAATTTATTTTATGTATTGAGTATCCTGAATCTTTTGTAGCATGGATGGGAGGGAGATGATAAATAATAAGAGAGATGAGAATTTCTGTAATATTGTCCCTATTATAGTCTGATTTCTCTGCTTTGTGCTATCTCTCACTGGTTTTCATTCGTAATTTCCCCATTTCTTTCTTTCCAACACACTTCCAGGGCAGTGAACATTGCACACTTACCGCCTTGAATTTTAAAGATCTTTCCATTCAGAGTCTTGTTAGGTTTCAAAGGAGTCTGACAGCACTTTCTACCGCTTATTCTCTGCAGTCAAGAGATGAATAATCCATCAGTTTCATCAGTGACATTTAAGTGTTTGACAGCCTCATTTGAAAGTCATTTCCCACACAATAGCCACAATACATCTCAGACTGTCATACCATCCCTGATTCTTCTGGAAATATTTGAAAGATAGATTAAATGTCTCTTAAGAGATGCCAAAGTGTTTTTCTGAGAGCTTGCTAAGCATCTGTTTGATGAGAGCTGAGGTGATATATTGCTCTGTGCACCTGCGCCGTTTAGATGAAAACAATTGCAGATGCATTAGAGGAAAGTCACGTATACCAGTAATCCTTCTTACTGTATTTTAAGTTACTTTTGGTCTGCAGATTTAAGGTTGTCTGTGTTTCTTCTCCTGGCAGGAAGAGCTTCAGAGTCTAAGAGCATGTGCAGAAGAGGTCATTCAGGAAAATAAAAAACTTCATACTCAGGCAAACAAATGCACTGTCAGCAACAAAGAATGGTGAGTTTTGATGTATATATGAGTAGTTGATGCAAAATGCATCTATGTACATTTGAAAATGAACATCAAGATTTTAGTGTAAATATGAATGAAGTTTTTTTTTAGCTGTTGTGACTGATCATCATTAATGAGTCCATTAAACACCTTTATGCCTTCACTGGTTCATTTAAAATTTTCCTGCAGAGTAAATTAAATCCATTTTTAAAGCACATATGAAGAGTTTAGATGCAAAAGCCGCTATACTATGTCAAAAATTAGATAATGATTGTAATCGCATGCTCTGGACACTTACTATACATTCACCAAGTAGTTTCAAGGGAAATTGCTCTTGTGTCCTTCAAAAATAGCGTTTTTTTAGGCAGAATCCATTAAGGGGACACTCCACTTTTTTGAAGATATGCTCATTTTCCAGCTCCCCTAGAGTTAAATATTGGATTTTTACCGTTTTGGAATCCATTCAGTTGATCTCTGGGTCTGGCGATATCACTTTTAGCATACCTTAGAACAGTAATTCTCAAAGTGTGGTCCCAAACCCCCCCAGTAGTCCGCCAAAAGATGACCTAAACTAGGCAAGTGTATATACCATCGTCACTTATTTAAGTAGATTTTTAATGCACTTGCGAAACTGTGATATCAGTTCTTGCCATTCCGTTTTAATAACGTAAAAATGGATCCGGTGGCTAAACCAAAGAGGAGACGAAAGAAAAGATCAAGCATCAACTGAAAGCAGCTAAAATCCACAGCTAAAATCCTCAGATCAAATATCGAAACTCTTTGGTTATTTTTAGCGTAATGCTAATGGTCTAATCAGAGTCAATGGATTATGCTAAGCTATGCTAAAAGTGGCATCGCCAGACCCGCAGATTGGCTGAATGGATTTCAAAACGGTAAAAATCAAATAACTTTAGGGGAGCTGGAAATAAGCATTATTTTCAAAAAAAGTGTTGTGGCCCTTTAAGAATCTAATAAAAAATGCCAATAAACAAGAAATCATGCCAGATACACTATGCAGGTTTTGCATCTGAACTCTTCATATATTCCATATAGTATCTTAATTAATTTGAGGACGTGAAAGCATCATAAAGAATTAGCAAAATGCTGTTTAAAATAGTTTCTTGGGTCATAGCATGTCACACCAAAGGATGTGAAAACATATTTCTGCTCCATATATTCTCCTTGTATACTTTGGTTTTTAGTATCTGTGAATCAAATCTGATTTGACATTCCCCGGAGAGGATTTCACAACAGAAATTAGAAAAGTAAGGAGAGAGGGTAAAAATGTCAAGGGAGATCAGATCACAGTAGTCCTGAGAGTGCTAAAACCAGGGCATCCTCTTAGAGTCTCAGGCAAGCAGCCACACTCCATCACTGCACTCTGGCATCTTGTCCGGCATGATTATAGCTGACAATCTAAGAGCTACACATATGTGGGGAGAGAAAATGTTTTCCCCACAAAATAGTATGAGAATAAATGTGATTTAGGTTCCCATTAAATACTTGTAAAAGAAAAACCTGCATATTTTTATCATCCTCCACTGGGTTGTTATGGATTTTTCGTCAAGCTTGTCATTTGAATGTGTTGTCAAGGAAACAGATGTTAAATCACCATGTCAGACAAAATCTTAGCTTGATAATACACATTGTATGTTGTATGTGTACGTGTGAAGAGCAGGGAATAAGACATTAAGTCCTTCTGCATTGTTTAATGAGTATACCACTGCAAAAATGAAAGAGAGGCAACATCCTCTTCATTAATGTGTCTTTAGCTATATGTTTTCCTTTTCCCACTTCTTGTTTATGTCAACCCAAAGCACTCTTTCTGTCAGGAGGTTAGTTATTGCTATCTGCACATATAATTTTTCTGTCTACAGTATGTTCTTCATTAGTGAAGAAGCTCACATCTTTTGCCGCTGTGCATGGCAATAATGGCGGTATTGTTAAAACACTGAAACAGATGTGTGCTTTTGTGTGTAGGAGGCAATTGCAGGAGCAAGCTCGATTGGTTTTGGAGGAGAATCAGGTGTTGATAGACCAATTGGAACTACAGCATACCAAAGCCAAGGAGGCTCACAGCAAACACACACAGGAGGGTATGGAAAAAAACACTATCCACTATAAAGTTAATGGGAATTTCATAGCCCAGATAATTTAGTTTGAGTTTGATAAGAAATCTTGTGATATGTAAATTGTTTTAAATAACAACTTTCTTGTGAAATTGTTGAGATCTTCTAAAACGCTAAAGGGAGGACACATGAGATTACTATAGATCTTAAAAAACCTGGATACTTAAGCAAAAGCCTCCATTCGTATAATTTATTGTAAATTCTGTCTAGAGGATGTAATTGAGATATTAAAGAGAGCTCATTTATAATATTGTTGGGATAGTTGACCCAGAAGAAAGATATTTTAAGGAATGTTTGTAACCAAACCGATCATTGTCTTCTACAGGTCCCATTGACTTCTATAGTATAATTTTTTCCTACTATGGATGTCAATCAGACTTCTGGTTGGTTTTAGACACATGCATTTAATTTTTGGGTGAACAATCACTTTAAGCAAGGTCCTCTCTAACCTACCAATCATATACTGTATACCTATTCAAACACATACATATAAAAATCAAGTGTTTGTGTGTGTGTGTGTGTGTGTAGTGTGTAAGGTCTCCAAACAGATGATGCTGTTGGAATCTGAGAAGCAGGCTCTGGAAAAAGAGCTAGAGGTGGAGAAAAAAGGGCATTGTGCCCTGAAGACAGAGTTTCACAGGATGCAGTTGGCTCTTGAAAACTCTTTGAGCTTGGTTGAGCATAAAGCTGTGACGGACAAACTTAAAAGGTGACAATGATTTATCATGTTGATTCAAAGAGAAGTTAAATAATATGCTACTGCTATTTTTATAGAGGACACTACTGTCTCAATTTCTGCTTTATATATATTAGTCTTATAAGCCTGGAGAAAAGACACTAATAAAAGACAAAGACAGAATAAAGTTGATTTGTAAGGAGAGATTTTCATTTCTATTGATAGGCTGCTGTTAAATTTTATGAGCTTTGCAATGAAAGACTTTCTGGAAGTGAGTTATTTTTCTCCAGTTACATCAAGATATTAAAAATCATTTTTCAAGGGTTTCTTTTTGAATTTGGATCTTGCACAAAGGGAGCACCACTTTCCTTTTCCGGGTCTTTTATCCTCACATTGTGAATGTACACTTATGTTCACCCTGTCTGTGTGAGTGACGTGGCTTAATGGAATGGGTGAAAATACATACCTCGTAGACACACAATATCCAGGTGTCTTGGGATGAAAAATCCTTATAGGATGTTCTGGTAAAGCACCTATTTACTTTGACTCTTTTCTGAGTGCTTTTTATCACAGTCATTGTGTATGATTGTGTGTTACAGACAGCTTGAGGAGCATGAGAAAGTGAAACAGTCTGAGGTTGAAGACTTGTTGGTTCGTGTGAGTGCCCTGGAGACAGAGAAAAAGATTCTGCTGCTGGACAAAACCAACCTTAACACAAACATGAAACACATTGAAACAGAGCTACACCTTTCACAACAGGCTTACAGGTGCATGCATGTGCAGACACACTCATATACTGCATTAAGATGTGTTTCTAACTTTATCAGGTTTATTTCACCTCTACTTGCAAAATGCAAGTCCGTGGAGTTATACAAACTAGCACAGTTTAGGAGTTTGGTTATCAGGAATAGCAGTCAAATTTACAGTTTAGCTGTCATCTATATCTATAATTATTTATTTGCAAAAATGATGTGGTTTGACCTTTTAGAATCGAGCATTCCTGGCTAAAACCAGCTAACATTAATATTTTATCAAAACTCTGCAGTATAACATTTGCCATTGCAGTGAGATGCACTCTAATGGTGAGCCTCTGTTGGGCATTGTCAAGTTTGATGAAGAAAAGTGTGAAAGATATTTTTGCATTGCCATTTGATTATATTATTATGTTTATCTGTATTACTGTGAGAACACATTTTGTTGGTTGGAGAAAGACCAGGATGAGTAATAGGCCATATAAGCAGAGATTATTTTGGCTCGGTAGCTGCAGAAACGGAAGGAGAACAGACAGGAAGCGTAATAGCAGCAGCAGTGTTAGAGGAGAGATGAGAAACAGACCCTAAATCAAGCAAATGACCAACACCAGTTGTTTATTTAGTCTGATGCAATGATGTTGGCTTTTAAAAGTGAGAGTACATGTGATCAGTACATTTAAGGGCACACTCATATGAGGGCTAACCAACCAAACCATGCCCCAGTGCGATTGTCTTCCCCCTACTCCCCCTGAAGCATGCACTCACACTGTACTTTGAGCCATACATGCCCGGGCACGCTTTCATCATTAGAATGTGATTGTTTTGAAGAAAACACAAAGTAAAACGCTCTCTTAACATTGGAACCCATCTTAATGCTAAGTTCTATGTTTTTTATTCAGAGTCGTTTGGTGCGCAATGATACACAGCCCTCTTATATATATATATATCATATTGCTTAGATAATCTGTTGGGTGTGCAGCTCAGACATTCACATTCACTGCATGCATCAGTAGGTTTTAACAAAGGCAGATGAAGGTGAGTAATCGCGCAATTGACATCTCTCCTTTTGAACCATACTCTGGCTCAATTCGCAATCACACTGCGTGTTCTGCACCTGAGCCCAAATAAACCGCAGTCGAGCCCACCTCTGCAAGCAGGACAGGGCACGATTAACCAAAACACGCCCGGGCATGGTACAGAGCGTTCACACTAGTCAAACGAACCAGGCTTTGGGGGTTCAAGGGCACTGAGGTGCGGTTTGGATTGTATGTATGTCCGTATTCTAAAATGTGTAAATGTAAAAAATTGTCACCTTGTATGTTACTATTTAAAATACAGATTTATCTCTCCCCTTTTTCTTTAGGAAGGCTCAGAAACGTATAAGTATCCTGAAGCAACAAGTTGACAACTCCTTAGAGAAAGAGCTCATCGCTCATCAGTACCTGGCTAACATTATTACACTTGCAGAGAAAACCACTCATGAAAGAGACCAGCTCATGCACATGGTACATCTACAGAAACTCACACATGCCTATTATAGCAAACTGCTATCCTTTCACATTTCTATGGGTCTCTTTGGCTCTTCTCAGCTTTTTCACCTTCTGTCCACCTCTTTAAGTCGATTCTCTGCACCTCATTTATACTGAATTTCTTTTAGTCTTTACATCTTAGGAAATGTGATGGAAAAGGTTGGATGAGCCTTTAAAATAGATGAGGACATTCGAGAGGTTTTGTCATCAGTACAGCACTTTGTTGATTCAGCCTTATTCAGAACCACTGTTCATACAAGTGACCAACTGTCTGGTCAAGTTATGTTTGATTGAAATCATTATTTTTCTAGTCCAAAAAAAATGTTTAACCTTTGATAGACTGGTATCCAGTCTAGGGTGTTTCCTTCCCCATGGCCAAAGATGAGTTGCGAGATGCTCAAGCCTGCATGAGACCCTACATAAGATAAGCGATTTAGAGGATGGATAGATAAAATATTTAAAAGTTTATGTTGAAAAATGGATTCATATAAATTCAAACTGTAACATAGACCCTGGTTACTGTCATCTAAATTATCCCAAATCTCATATACACATGAATTTTGAATTGTGCACAGTTGGCAGTTATGTTGACATAAGAAGTGTCTTTTAACCAAGCACATCATGCAGTTTTCTCCCTGCATTAAATCATCTCCACAGGAACTTTTGTGTTTTAAGTAGAGCCTTAAGCGCAGGCATTATGAAAATTTTAAACTCGCCTTCTTTCACACAGAGACAGAGTTTCACTGCCGCTCAGAGATGTGTTCGTAAGAGGGAAACTTTTAAAGATGACTTTCCATATTCCAAAGATTATGTTACTTTCCATATTTATTGAAGTACTGTAACTGACGCCTCTCTTTCCTTGCTCCTATCCCTGCAACCTCTTCAATCATGACTATCCTCTATGTCCCTTTTTATATTCTGTCTTCTTTTTTCTGTCTCTCTCTCTAGCTGTGTAACCCATCATTTTCCCTCTTTCCGCTTTTAGGCTTCGTCACTAGAGAAAGACAAACAGGGCGTTCTCACACGCATCATAGAAAGCACAGTCCGCCTTGGTAAACTTCAGGAAAAAGTTAAGGTAAGGCATGTGATTTAAATATTGCCGGTTAAGTATTTTTGCCTGACTTAAAGGGTGTCCTCTTTCTGAACTTTAAACACTAGATAGAAATTAAAGGGTTCGTACACACTTGCACACACAAAGGCACACACATATGGACATTTTCCATTGCTGGTGCCCAGTCTAGAACCATTTTGTGAGACTTGCTTCCCTGCACTGCTATTGAACCAGGAACCACTAACATCAGTTTAGGGACATGATCATCACTTTATTATACATAGTTTATAAAAACCCTTGTGCAAAACAAAGCTAAATTGATCAATAATGCTGTTTTGTACTGCAAACGGACAATGTAACAATGTTCAGCTGATGAATATCTTGTTCTTGTGTTGTTTTACAAAGTAGTTTCAGTCAAGTAGGTCCAAGTCAGGTTTGCAGGTCATTCAGCAAAATTTTTATTGAAAAGGGGTAGTAATATGCTGAGATGCCACCTTGAGGTACTGTATGTTTGAATTATATGGAGAGCTTGATGAGGGGCAGGAATTAGTTTTAGTATCGATTGCTTTCCCTTAACACACTTATTAAAGATTTAAAAGACAGAGAAGAGACTTAGACATACAGAATGCTGACATACATACAGCCTAATTAAATGACCCTGTTTGTCTGGCATTTCCCATAAAAGATCAATTCAGACACTCAAAAGCCCCCCACATGTGGCAGGGTATAATTAACATTTCAAATGTTTCCCCCTTTAACTATAGTGTTGGGTTCAGATCATGTCTGTGTCTGTCTGGATGTAGTGCTATGTGATTGGATGTCACTAAGTGAAAGTGTCAGTCTATATTTGTGATATTCTATAATTGTTATATTTCCCTTAAGTGAGATCTGCTATCCATTTATTTCTACTGCTGTTAACAGCAGTACTGTGTGACACACACAGTGCATATGTAAGAGTGTGGTGATTGAGACATTTAATGTAAGGAATAATGTATAGGCAGCAGGCTGTTTTTGCAGAAATAAGCCCAGACTGTGATCTTGTGATGTGTCTTGTATCACACTGAAGGGGCTTATTTTGTGATAACAACCTGCTGCCTGTACATTATCCCAGTAATTACATGGCTATTTATCTCATAAATAAAGTAAGGAACATTAAATATTGATTTAAAATATTTTCGAAAGAATATGGGTTTTCCTTGCGGAAGGTCTGCATTCGTTAAAAATAAGACAACATGTTAAAATTTCACAAACACACCATTTGCTTAATTATTCTTACTTACTTATTCATTTAGCTGACGCTTTTACCCAAAGCGACTTACAATTGCTATATTATGTCAGAGGTCACACGCCTAGGGCAACTATGGCTTAGGTGTCTTGCACACAATGGTGTGTCACAGTGGAATCGAACCCGGGTCTCTCACACCAAAGGCGTGTGTCTTATCCACTGCACCATCACCACCTACCCATTTGATTTAATCATTTGTGAATATATTGTCATATTTTATTAAAAGAAACATTATGGTGTAATATTAAACTGTACCTGTCACAGTTGATTGGCAGCCGTGTTATTAGTTACAGGCGGTATAACGGAATAACATACCTTGGAATGTCACAAGACTGGCCAATCAGAATCAAGCATTTTAGAGTACCGTGTAATAAGCAGGGAATAATACAGGTGTGCCCCATTAGAGCAGTGTATTCATCATTTAATGTGGATTAATTCATTTAGTTCATGTAATGTCGATTAATTCCAAATGCATTAAAGTGACACAGGGTTTAAACTGGCCTGGAGTGGCATGACTAAACTAGTTTGTTGTCCCTTTTGTTATTAATCAAATTAAATTTTGGCTCCGCTTATACTGTGAGCATGTAATGTAGCAGTATTAAAGAGCAAGTATCCGATTCACGATTTTACATTTCCTTTGGTGTGTAATTATGTATTAGTAAATGTTAACGATATATGCAATAGGTATAAATCCCAAAGTAAACGATGACACAAGTTCTTCCAATGTAAATCTCTTTTCTTGGATACGGTTGGGCCGGTTGATGTGGAGACAACAGTCATTATCTTAATTATTCCCACTTCTGAAATTTACTACTGACTAAAGCATGATTCAAACGCAAGTTTGACGATCACAAATGCAGACATGGTTTTAATGTTTAGTAATCCTTACCTTACCAATCTGTTACGTCCTGCTCAAGCCGCGCTGGCAAAGTAAGCAGCGTCACATTTTTGGCTGACATCAGAGATATTCAGGCCAATCACAACGTACTGGTAAGCTGGCCAATCGGGGGCACAGCATTTTTTAGATTGATAAGCTTTGTAACAAATCAGAGTGTTTGAGGAAGGCAGGGTTATGTGGAGCAACAAAAATGTACGGTATGTGGACATTTTTTTAAACCATAAACCACGCAAACAAATTGTATTATTTCAAATACATAAAGATAACATTGTTTTTTTAGCAACAAAATAGGTGCTCTTTATAGAAAAAAACATGACATTTGTATTCTAAAATAGTAAGATAATTCAAGTATTCTTGAATTTCTTCACCAATTCAAAGCAAATGTCTTCCCTGTCTGCAGTTGTTTGTGTTTGCCTTATTGGTTTTTAAGCCCCCATGCAGCCCAGTGAACTGTGATATTGGCTCTCTGCAAAGATTAGGTTATTTTCTTATGTGCAGGCTGCTGTTTCCTTTGCAAAATGAAAGTTTTTATTTCAGAGTAGGGATTTAACCACCAAAGACATTGAAGAGGAACATGTCAGCCTTATTTTTTTTATTAGTATATGATTATTAATATGGGTCGTCTTACACGGTGAGATTTATTGTCATCAATCACACAACCCAATTTGTTAGTTACATTATTTTAGTATGTCTCGAAGTGCTCGCTTGTTCTCCTGTATCCCAGAAAAACATCTGGGTGCTGTTCTGGTGTTATATTACCGTTATTGACCATGTATAAGAAAAGCAATGGGGACCTATTTGGCTGCAATTTATTTAGCAAAAGATTTTTATTAAAACATTAGTATTCAGTTTACCTTTAGTTTTGGCTTCAAGCATTTGGTACTTTCATTAAAAGCAGACTGATAGCAGCAGAAATGAGAGAGGGCAGCCAGAGGAAACTGTAGCTTAGGGAGCTACTGGCAAAATGTTTCCCTTAGCACAGGCACAATTCATTTTCAATGAGGGGCACAATCCCTTTGGGGGGGTTGGGGTTGATGATAATGGTAATAAAGGGACAAACCACATAGCCTAAACTTTATGATGACTCATATGATGTCTGTCACTCCTTTTTTCTTATTTCTTCTCTATTTCCTCTGTTACATTTTCAGCTTCTTATACCCTTTTCTTCCCTTCTGTTGTGGTCCCTTCCTATTTATTTCTGTCCCCTCCCTTTCTTTCTCTCTGTCTATTTCTCTCTCGCTTCTCCATCTTATAGTGACTAATTAGACAGAACAGATGCTAGACTCACACAGAGTAAATACATCCAGAAAATCACTAATCATTACCTCACAGAGGGTGGTAAAGAAAAAAGAGATCATGAAAGTGAGAACAAGTGAAACACAAAAGACAAAATAACAATATAAGAGTTGAGCAACAACAAATGCAGTATCCAGACTGTTCTGAGAGTACATGTGTGAGGCATGGAGGACAAGGTGTGTGCTAGTCTCAAGTGTTCTGGCATGATTCCTGCCGAATCAGAACAGCATCCTTCAAACAATCTGAACATCACTGTCATAAGCTGTTCCTGTCTGCACACACACTTGAATGTATGTCATATGTACTTGTTTGTATATTATATTAAAGAGAACTTATTTTTATTGCTGTGTATTTGGTTTGCGTGGTTTATGGTTAAAAAACACATTATTTGTCACATACCATACATTTTTGTAGCTTCAGATTTCCCATTCTTCCTGAAACCCATAGTGTTGTACAAAACTGTCCCTGATTGGCCAGCTAATCTGTACGTTGTAATTGGTTTGAATACCTCAGATGTCAGCTGGAAATGTGATGCTCCTTACCATGTTTGAAAGACTCTGCTGCTAACATCTGTTTGTTGTAGTCCAAGAAAACAGATTTACATTGGAGACAATAACTTGTTTAATTGTTCATAGTTTGGGATTTGTACCTTTTGCATATCGTTAACATGTACTAATACACACTAAGGGCTCTATCTTACAACGCAAGTGTCTTTTGCTAGTTTCCACCCTGTGCAATTATCATTTTCATGTTTAGCGCCACGTTGTTTAAATAGCAAATGCATTTGCGTCCCCTTTTGCGCCCATGGGTGTTCTGGTCTGAAAACGAGGTGTGTTCAGGCAGATTGTTGGTGCGTTGTTTAGTTTGCAATTAAAAGCCTGCTTTTTTACTTCCATGACTAAAAGAAAACGTTTTTTAAAGATGTTTTAATAAAAAAATAACAATTTCAATACAAGTGAAAAACAACGCAATTATTTAACATTCATCTTAAACTGGGGATCTTTTTCCTCTGCTTAGCTTTTCAGTTTACAAAGTCCGTCATCTAAATAGGGATTAAACATAGCGCCAGCGCAACTGGCTTTTAAAGGGTATGAGAGCTGAGACTCTCATTGGTTTATTGCACGTTACGCTCAAAATACTCCCATTACTCATAAAAAGTGGATTTGGACACACCCATTTAGACGTTGCGCTGTGTGCTTTAGACAATGCGCTTAGATCGTTAAAATAGGGCCCTTACTCGCCAAAGGAAATTAAAAATCGTGAATCAGATAATTGGTACTTTTTAACTTGGGGCTCATTTGTTTCTTTGCAAAAATGATAGAGGGCATTTTTTCTTTGCACGAGTGCCTCTGACGTAAATTATTAGATTTTGATGGCTTACGTTTCTTCCCCACCACAGAAAACCACCACTTTTAAAAGTATTATTTTGTTTTTGTTTGTTTGTTGATCACAAAGTACAAAGTAGATGAGGATTCTGTGTGTATTCAAAGCTCCGCCATTATTGTTTACAATGCATGGAATGGTGAACTGTGATTTGTTAAGCAGATTTATTGCATTCTGCAGAAAGGGAAGACTGAAAAAAAGGAGAAAAGATGACAGAATAACACGGCGGATATCGGGTTTTGCGTAAAATGAAGAATTGACTTTTTAATAATGATTTTTTAAAATGGTGTTATCCCTTTTTGAAACCAAACTATTCATGTAGCAAATTATAACCGTGTCAATACCATAGTAAATAAGGGTGCACGATTATGACAAAAATCCCAATTGACGATTGTTTACCTTGTAATTGCGAGTATTATTGGTGGTTAAAGTGTTGAATTTTTTTACTTTCTGTTAAGCAGCTGAATAGTAAATTGTAAACATCCAAAACTAAATACTATCATGTAAATAACAAATAATCATGGGATTTTATGGGAAGTTAAAAAATAAAAACGAAACGAATGGCTAAAGGACATGTCAACTTTACAACAATTGTAATCCCACTAGTTTTTCAATGAATTGTGCAGGCTAAATATACTACAGGTACACTAAATCAGTCGAACTTAAAAACAGCATACTTCTCAGTTGGATGAACCACAACTTCTTTTTTCATACAACAGCATCAAGCTTCTATCATGCTAACACATTGACCCCAGGGGATCTTATGAACAACTTTCCATTATTTTACTTTAAGGAGGGTTTCACATTTGGTGCGATTGCCTGGTCCGAACCCGAGTTCGATTACTCCCCCCTCCCCATGTCCCCCATGGACTGTGTTCACATATTATTTTTGCATCCGAACCGCGGTATGCTTGCATCATCAAGCTGCAGCCGGCGCGTTCTCATGTTGCTTGGCAACCGCTGTAAACGAGAAGACGACAAGTGTGATTGACTAACTGCAAGCAGAAAGATGATTTCTGAATGCCTCCGCAAAAATTGACGTCGGTGGACAGACCGCGTTGTCATCGAAACGACTTGAGTATGTTTGCGGCAGACAGACGAAAGTGCGATTCTGTATTATTTCTTTGAAAACAAAACCAAAGGTTTAAAAAAATAAGAACAAAACTCAAGCAAGCATTCTATGCATTTTGTTGTCAAGGTAAGTGCACGCACACAAACACACACGTCTGTTTTGGTGGGACATTCCATATAATACGTAATTAACAGCGGTTCACTTCCGCGATTTGGTACGATTGCGCTCACATTAGCAGCGAACCGATCTGGAGTTCACATGAACCGGACCCCAGACCACCCTTTTTAAGTGGACTCAAGTACGTTTCGCAGGTGCACACATCTGATGTCAATCGAACCCGGGTGCGCACCAAAAGTGCTAATGCTAAAATTGAGCAGGACCAAAACATTTTACAGCTGATCGCTGTCAAAAAGTGATGATACTGTATATGGATTATGTGATCACTTATGATGAAGTACTGCAGATGTCCTTCTTTATCAACACTTTGACTTTTTGCCCTATTTAATCAGTATCTATTAATTATCATTACACTATGGTAAACTATTTTAATAAAAAAATTAATGAACTTCCAAATCTACTTTGGGAGGAGAAGATTCATTAATTCATATAAACTTTTGCTCACACACTTTTTATACAGTAGCTTTGTTTTGATTTATTGAATTGTTTATACATTTTGGTATGAGAATTAAGGATTTTTCGTGTACATATTTTTTATTTAGATTAGATTACGTCTGGTCAGCCAGCGTCTAAGTGCTTGACTGTTGATTCAGTGGTGTGGTTTAATGTGTTTTTGCTTGTGTGCTCTACTCTGTACACACAGGAAAGTTGACATGCTTTCTTCATTTCCTCCTGATGCAAGCTGTCGCTATAGTAACAGCAGATACATGGGGGATTGGTTGGCCTGAGTCTTTAAGGCTCTGACATGATGTGTGCAAAGCTACAAGCTGTTTTGCCTCAAAATTTGTGTGTGTGTGTGTGTGTGTATACGCCTCAGACCAGATAGAAGTAATAATATCTTTTATTCTTGTTATAATTTCAAAAAGGATCAAATTGGTTTCTCTGCGAAAATCTGATGGGAGTTTAAGTCTTTACACGTTGGAAATTGAAGTCATTGAAGTCTTATACATAATCATTGAGTGAGCACAATGTTCAGAGAGAGCTATTGCATTTGTGTTCTTAAAGGTTATTTTTGGGTCTCTTGCTCTCTCCTGTGCTCCTTCAGGCTGAAGTGATGTGATAGATTGCATGAGATGGAGTGCGTGGTCTTTTAAGAAAATAGAAGAGCTTCATGCATGGCCTGCAGAGAAAAGTGTTTGTGCCACAGTTTTAGGATATGAATGGCTGTAAGAGTCATTTATATTTTACTTCATATGACTGCATCTTTTCAAGTGTTACCATCCAGTGAGGACATCCCTCACTTTCATTTGATAATTTTTACATTTATTGACATTTTAGAATTTTTATATCTAAATCTTTATATTTTTTATATATATATAAACGTCTTAAAGCGATACTCCAGCCAAATATCAAAATTACCCCATTATTTATTCACCCTCAAGAAAAGCAACGAAATTTACTAAAATAACTTCAAATGTTCTTGTCTGAAAGATGATGGATATATGTATCTCGGTTTCTTTGAGGTTAAGTAAATCATGGGGTAGATTTGATAGTACTGTTTTAAATGGATACTTCATCCAATTGTGTTCAATGATGGATTTATGGTGCAGCTCACAAGGCACCTTGTGAAGTAAGAATGACATGCTAAATAAACTGAATTGTTTTGTTTTATTATTCCAACATCTAAACACAATTATGTTTCTTTCCGAGTGCAGTCAGGCACTGAAAAGCGATTTGTCTAGAAAATGTGGCAATTTGCAAAGCCTGCGATGTGAAAAACACTTCTGATGAATAGATTGTGACGTGTGGCTAGAGGACGATTGTCAAGTTTGTCTGTCTGTACTGTCAAGGTAAAGATGTTTATGAGTTACTGTACTTCTGAAATCTCAAAGGTGATAATCATAGTGATAAAGGTCACTTTAAGGTTACAGTATAGGGTATTATGTTGTACACCAAAGCATTGCGTTCCTCGCTCTAGATTGCATGGTGTCATGTGATTTTTTTTGCTTAAGTTTACTTTTTTTTACTTGCACAAAAACGCGTTTGAGGCGAATAGCATGTGTTGCATTGACTTTGTATGTAATCTACACAATTTGTTGAATTCGTATTTGGTGTGTACGCCCTATAAGGCAACCCTTAAAGGTGACATTTTTTTAAGATAGAAATTAAATCATTGGTTTCCCAAAGTACATATGTTAAGTTTTAGCTCAAAATATCTTAATTTATTTTAAGATGTTAAAACACCACTTTGTAGGTGTGAGCAAAAATGTGCCGTTTTTTGTGTGTGTCCTTTTAAATGAAAATTAGCTGATAAAATGCAAATTCTGATTGCTATAATGGTGGTTTGTTGAAATTGAAACTCAGTTGTGCTGTCAAAAATTTTCTCTCTCTCTTTCTCTCTCTCAACAACACTATATGGCAGTGAAGTACTTGGTTAGTGCAGATTAAGGGGTGGTTATATTATAATAAGATCCCCTTTTGACATCACAAGGGGAACAAAATTTCAATGACCTTTTTTCACATGTTTGCAGAGAATGGTTTACAAAAAATGTCTAGGTTGATACTGATAGAAGCACTGGGGACGCAATTATAGCACTTAAACATGAAAAAAGTCAGATTTTCATGATATTTCCCATTTAACATTCAACATACACAAATCGATTGTTCTTTTATAGACAATTCTCACTTTATTGCTACTAATTATGTTATCAGATTGGATTCGACCGTACTAGAATAACAGTGTGACTCAAGACCTCAAGTGCTGCTTGCTTTTGTATGTGTGTGTATGTTGAGTGAGATAATGAGCGGCATATCAAGTAAACAACATTTGTTAAAGCTTTAAAAGCAGAGTGTGGAAATGGTTTGTGAAGAACAGGAGATCGATTATTGCATGGATGGTTGAATTAATAGGGAGAGAAATAGGGAAAAAGAGAAATGGGATCAAGTCTCTGGAAAGAAGGAAAGTTAAAGTTCCCACAGGAGAAGAGAGCATTGTGTGTAAATTATTCAATGGGTATTAAAGTTCATGCAGCACATTTGCCTGGAACTCCAGAAAAAAAGGAAATTGAAAATTTAATTGTGTGTATAAATATATATTCCTCAGTGGAATTTTGTGATCCTAAAGGCTGTTTTTAGATAATGCAACAGTCAGCCAAAGTGCTGACAATGTTATGTTTTGGGAGTGTGGCATGCAATGATTAAGAGATGGGTTTGATAGAGAGTCGGTTAAATGTAGTCCATGCAAATGTTGTTGTTCAGAGTGGAGTGTTTTTTTTTTTGTAAAATATAAGTGAAGCTTATAGAAGATTAAGATTTGATTAAATACAAACTCAAGACACTGTGTAGTGCTGTATTGTATTGTTGACTAAGATGCAAGTCAAAATTCAAAATCTATCTCTGTAACTCAACTTCAGAATGATGAATGACTTGCATTGGAAGTGCAAGATTAAGGCTCCATAAATAACCTGCAGGAAGAAGAAACACTTGGGTTAAGTGCTATGACCCTGCTGTGGTTGTAAGAGTCAATGTAACCATTTAACCAGGTATTGATTTTAGATCAAGGTTAGGTTACAGCTCTGAACAAAAGGTTTTAAACGAAATGTCAATGGGTGAGTAAAAAGTGCAAGTTTTTTTGGCCCAGTACTGATTATGGATTCGCTTGAAATAGATTCACATCATCATGAAGGAAATGCCCCTCTCTGCAAAAGGGCCAGGTGTAGCGATGCAGTAATATATTGGTCAATAATCCATAAAAGCAATTTTTCTCACTACCAGATGATAGTTTCAAAACAGCCAATAAACAAACAGTCATGACTCATGAGCAATATATTCTCTCAATCAACAGAAAAAAGGGAAATGCAATGAGTTAAGCTCGTCTAGAAAATGTAAAGAAACATCACTAGTTTAAAGGCTCTCTAAGCGAATCTGCGAGACGTTAGTTATTGTTGACGTTTGAACTGTTTTCAAACAGACGGAGCGTAGCTAACTCCTCCCCCTCCCTTCCGAGCTTTCATAAACGCACCCACCCCCAAATCCTTTTTGGCGTTTATTGGCTGGAATACTTTGTTTTGTTTTGTGCTGCTAGGTTTGGCCACTATGTTGATATTGCCGTTTGTGAGGCCTGGGCTGTCTACAGAGATCACGTTTTTTTACAGTTTGATCAGCGGACAGGCAGCAAGCAGATAGTGAGGAGATGTTTCCGGTATGTAACAAAAAATTTTTTATGGTCTAAAACGCGTCAATTCGCTTAGAGCGCCTTTAATGTTAAATATTGATCATTATGAATAACATTCAGAAAATGTAATCTTCAGAATTTAGATAATGCAAGTTAAAGGTGGTGTGTGTACATTTTACATCTAGTGTTGAGATTCGAAATTGCAACCAACAGCTCACCCTTTAATTTCAAAATTCATATGGACAGACATGTTGTCGTCTGAGACAACGTGGGGAAGAAATGCACTTCGTAGAACAGTTTGTCCTTTCAGGGTGTCTAAACTTATTTTATTATTTATCTTATCTTATTATTTCATTTTATAGTCATGTCACGAAACTATATGTAAAAAAGCATTTTCACTTACTGTTGTCAGTAAAAGCATGGCCGTAGGCAGCTATGAGGTCAGTGGTCTGGACCTCTGTAAATTTTTCATATTAATAAATAAAATTTAAAGTCCTCTGAATTAATTATTAGTTTTTTAAAGTGATTTTTATTGTCATCTACTTATAAAATTAAGCTATATAATTAGGCTATTAAGTATATAAATAAGTTTGGACAGTTTACTGTATAGTTTTTTATGATTTTCACAAAAGTTGAATGTCTTCCAGAAAATGTTCTTCTTTAAATATATAAACATACAATATATCAAACGAAAGAACCAACCCTCCGCTTTCATACTAAAAAACTTTATCCTCTTTTTATTTGTTTTCTTTTTAACACCTCTCAAATATGGGTAGGTTTCTTTTGATAGAGAACAGATTCAGAGCGATCCTCAAAACATACACAGAGTTTGAGCTGTTTGCCCTAGGGCAGTGCTTCCCAATCCTGGTCCTCGAGCACCCCCTCCCAAAAATATTTAGATGTCTCCTTATTTAATACACCTGATTTAACTCATCAGCTTGTTAGGGAGACATGTTAACCATTTTGGAAGGAGGCTGATAAATTGAATTAGGTGTTTTAAATAAGGAGACATCTAATAACTTTTTGGGAGGGGGTGCTCGAGGACCAGGATTGGGAAGCACTGCTCTAGGCCGATACTTCAGGGTTTTATGAGTTGCGTAACCTGGTGGTTGTGGCACCTGGTGGAAAAAAGCTGTATTATGGATTGCCGAAAAAATTGGCAGGGGATCGTCATTGGCAGGGAAGCGTTTCCCTTAAATGACGAGTAAACTAGTCAATGGTGGGGAAAGAGTTAAATACTAGCAATTACATTTGAAAGTTATGTAAAGTTGTAAATTTATGCTACAAATAAACTAATTAAAAGTAGGGCTGGGCAATAACACTTTATCATGTCTGATACAAATGTCGATACCACAACCTTGAGTATTTGAATACCGATCCAATACCATGTCTATCGCCCTCTTTTAATCAATTAAGTTGCAAATAACACATTGTTAGCCCTACAAAAGCACCATGCTTAAATAAAGCTACAGAACTCAAACGTTTTACTGCACTGTAAAAAAATACTTTGCTGCCTTAAAATTTTTTGTTGAATCAGCTCGGATTTACAAGTCATTTCAACTTACTGTTATTTATCTTGAATAGAGATGAGTTGTTATAACTACAGGTGAGTTATTATAACTTATAAAATTAAGTTGACTTTTCTCAACTATATTTTAAAAGCTGTGACAACTTATCTCTGTTGACATGACTTGTAAATCTGAGTTGATTTAACAAACAATTTTAAGGCAGCAAAGTATTTTTTACAGTGTGTGTAACAAATGACTGTGCAAATTCAAGACTCAATGAAACATTGTGCAATACTGCTGCTTCATTTTTATTTAAATGTTTCAAACAAACTAGTAGCAATATTTTTAGTTTGTCAGCACAAAAATTCAAAATTCAATTTAAGGTGTAACTTTGGACAATTTAAAGTGCAACTTTGTGCAAATGTATGTTGCTCAGCAAGTCACGCTTTACGCCAAGTTGCCATGACAGTTAAGGTTCCGTGTTGGCCAATATCGGACTAATAATGATACTGAATATCAGATCGACCAACCCCTAATTAAAAGTAACTTTAGTAGTACTTCAGTGCACCTGAAAAGGTTTATACCAAATACCAATAATACTTTAATTGATATTTAAGGTATATTGAAATAAATAGCACAGTTGTGTACACTTAGATGTTCTTAACTTAATCTTAACTAAAAACTAATTTGGTATATTTGTATATTAGCTACAAAATTATTAAGCAGAAATAGTACATTTACTAAGTGTATTTAAAAAAGTGTATTTTAGTGCACTTTTTTCCACACAGATGGCATTTGTTAACTTGTAACCCCCCACCACCACCTCACTTATTTGAAAACCCTGGCTATGGCCATGAGTGAGAAGGAGCATGTACAAAAAACTGTTGTAGTGAACTTGCCTTGTGTAATACATACAGGATTTTCATAGTTGTAATGTAACACTGACACACTCCAATGGGTCTGGAAGTGTCTTTCGTGCTAGGCCTTTTTAAACAGATGGACAGAACAACAATGTGATTCAAACCTTTTTATTTGAATTCCTTCTAACCCTAATGGATTCCCACACCTTCATTTTGCAATACCTAACAGTCTTTAACCAGACACATTTGATCAGTCTCAAACCAGTTCTGCTCATTGAGCCTTATGGTGACTGAGTGAATCAGGATGTGTGGTATATTTCATAGCAATGAGAATTATCCACTGTAAAACTATTTTTATGGACCATCTGTTCTGCTTTGCAATACACATTAAGCTTCCTTCAACTCTTCTTTGATAAACTCTTACCTGCGTTTCACATTCAGATCTCCATTGAAAATATTTTGGGTCAGATGTTTACTTCCCAGTGTCTGAGCTTGAAGGGTGTGTGCAGAGACTGTTTAAGCTAATAGTTTGCCCTCCAGTTTGACCTTTCTATTTAATAATTGACCATCCTCTTTTCAAAGCTGCTTGTGCACATCCCTTTTAAAGCCAGATTGCACCACTTGCATTTCGGAGCAAGGAGTTTCAGGGACTATTCTGATGTAGAGTGTTTTTTCTTATCTCCTCTCAGTGTGGTAAGATGAAGAAGCTTGTGGTTTTTCATTGGTGTACTTCATTCCAGTCACCCCCTGTTGGAGCAATCGCACATGCCCTGGCACAGACACTGGCAAAAGCCGTAGACCAGACAGACTGTGAGACTTGACGGCACCAAGCTCACACACACAATTCCCAGAGTCACTCTCTGAATCACTAGCAAGTAGATGCCAAGCGGCAACGAACCAAAGTAGAAAAATCCCAACAGCCACACCAGGACCCGCGGCACATGATTACAGAACTTGGAAAGTGCGTCTTGGTCCACCGTGCCACTGTTGGATGCTACAGAGACAGAGTCTTGACTGTGGTCGCCGTAGTAATCAGAACTACCATTTTGGCTGGGCGAACGTTGCTGGTCCCGCTGTACCTCCATTATAGTGATGACCAGACAGTTTGAAGAGTCGTGGGAGGGGCTCTCATTGGAGGAAAGGCTCTTGGGTGTCAGCACTACCTCCTTACTGTGGTCCGAGCTCCACGACTTGTCCCGCACCGCCAGACGGGACATGATGTTTGAGTCATCTGGGAGTCCGGCCACTTCGAACTCGCTTACCTGTGTTTCGTGACGGCAGAACGGGCAGCTGATGGAGCTGGAGCCATCGCCCATGTCCAGGATTTTATTGAGGCATCTGGCACACACGCGGTGCAGGCAGTCCAGAATCTTGGGCCTGCGGCTGTGCGCATTAAATCGCTGGTAGCAGATTTTGCACTCCAGCTCATCGTTGGTGGTGCCGTTGAGGCTGGTGTTAACATCAGCACTGGCATTGGCAGAGATGTCCTCCGATCCAGCCTGAGCACAGCTCATCATGGCCTCATGCTCTAGGAAACAGGAACAGGATTTACGCATATGAGTTTCACACAAAATACGACAACATGCACAGTTAGAATGATACAGTATAGGAATTAGCTTATGGCATATTTCAGAATCTACATATTAACAAGCGGATTTATGATGCTTTGTGTATGTGTTTTCCTTACAATCTTATCTTTAAACATTGCATAATAGTAAGTTACAATTTGAATGACCATTAAAAGGATTTACATCACCTCCTTTAAACCAAAATAAGCTGGCAATAAGAATGACTGACATCATGACAAAAGTGTTGTAAAGATTTCAGACTGAAAGTGGTTCAAACTGTTTGCAATCGTGCATTAATGCAGTGTCACTCTAACACCAGTTCTATTAAGTTTTTTTTTTTGCCATTTTTTTTATTGCTCTAAGAACCATACAAAAAACCAAACAATATTCAAGATACAAATCTTAATAGTTTACAAAGAAGTCCAAATAGCAACATAAAATATAAGTAAACATCATAAACCTAGGTAACACAAAGAAAATAAATACAAAATTAAAAAATATAAATAAATAAAAAATGTACACAAGGGGGTTATCATCAAAAAATACCTTAAGAAGATTATACAATTTAAGGGCTTTTTTGTTATACACACTAAAAAAAAATGATTCATTCAATTTACTCAATTTTTTTAAGGTAAGTGGTTGCAATCAATTTATTTAAGCTACAATTAAACAAAAAAAGATTAGTAACGTAAAATGAAATAATGAAAAATTTGTTTAAATGTAGCTTAAATAAATTGATTGCAACCACTTACCTTAAAAAATTTAGTAAATTGAATGAATAATTTTTTTCAGTGCACAAGTCTTAACGACTTGAAGAAGATTATCAAATCTTTATGGAAAAGTATGAATGTGGGAGGATTCTTAAAGAATCTGCATTTGTGTATTAAGTAATTGGCCAACAGCACAACATTGTTCACCAAGAATCCATGATCATAATTCAAAGAAAAAGACAAATATTTTATAGTTTGTCTTTCGGGAAATCAAATATAAGAGGTCTCTTTTTAACTTTACAAGGGAAAGCCTCCATATTTTACCAATGTTCTTAAAACTTTAATCTTGCAGCCCTCCTCTGTAAAAATTAAAGCCAGACATGCTTAGATAATGTGTACAATGGACCAGACACCTTTATCTATCCAGTCCTGAAAGAACACTGATTTCCTATTAATAAGGATACACTTATTATTCCACAAAGAACAACTATGTGGGGGAAAAATTTGTTTGTATATCAGTTTCCAATACAATAATACCTGACTAAGAAGATAATTTACACTTTAGATTTGATGGCTCAAAATCACATCTCAAAAGAAAATCAATGCCCCCAAAAGAATCAAAGATTTTTGAAGAAAAACTAGAGCAAACAGAATGATTATTCCTAAGGAAAGCTTACAGCCATCTCAATTTAAGTGTGCCATTCATAACATCAAAATCAATAAAATTACGTGAAAAATAGTAAAGATATTCAGCTGCTAAATGTTTTGGGGAGTCAGCTATTAATAAGTCAACTAGCAGACGATACTACTCTGTTTCTTAAGGATGCAGAGCAGATCCCAGCTGCTATTAATTTAGTGTCACATTTTTCCAAAGCTTCTGGTTTGGTTAAATTTAAAAAAGTGTGAGTTGATGGCAGTGCATAATCGGACTGAATCTCAATTATTTAATATTCCTTTAAAAAATGAGGTAAAATATTTAGGTATTATTACTAAAGACACAAAAACACAAACACCATTACATAAGAAAATCAGATGTAGTAAAGCCAATCAGTGAACCAGTGCTATTAAGTTTTCATACAAGCTTCTTACTGTGCTACGTGTTTCTCACAGTCAACTCTCTAAGGATTTAATTAGACTGCTTTGTTAATTGCTGTTTATGAGATAAATTACAGAAAGATTTGTGGTGATTTTCGCTTCATTGTCTTGGGAAGTCAACTAGTTTCATCTCCCTGATGTCACCATGTTATACAGAAGGAAGAGATGCAATAGTTGTAGTAATGACATAGCAGGCCTTTGGGCAAAGAACATGCTGCTCCGGCGCACAGACCTTTCTCTATTATTAATGACAACAAAACCCCTGCATAATTGTATTTCAGAGAGGAACGAGAGAACTTGTTTTGGTTTGCTGGATAAAGAAATATAGCCAGGCTGTCAAATAAAGGACAACAAAGCGACAGGATTGCTGGTTCATGCTATATTAGTTTAGCCTTTTAAGATTACAGATTAACACAGAGTCACTGTTATGTTGTATGCTACAAGCCTTTTGTTAGTATGTGGGAAAAACCCTTCAAATGCCTTAAACTGTGTTAAAAAATAGATTTTACTACGTTTGAGAACACTTAAGAGCAACGATTGATGTCGTCATGGAAAAGTACTACTGTATTTGTGAGTCAAATAGGGTTTCCTCTTTCTGTCTCTTATTCACTTTCTCTTGGCAGTAATCACATAAGCAGTTTTCACTTGCATTTTCAGAAAACTGCTGTGCTCTAATTTCTCTGTCTCTACTGAAAGGTCATCTTATTTTACATTTCAAATCCAATATAAGAAGCTCATTTGTAACTTAAATGGACAAAACCAATTTCGTCATTGTAATTGTATCTCATCACCAAATGCTTTGAAATAGAGGCCTAATGAATGTCGTGGACTTTCAATAATAAATGTCACGTCAACCATTTCATGTTACTCAGGACAGTAAAATGTTGACAAATTCAGTGGAGCAATCTGTTAATGTTAAGTGATTTTAGGCTTAAAAGCACAGCAGAAAATGTTATTGAAATAATTGATCTGTATTTTTTTTTTACACGGCTTGTTGGAATGCTTGATTCTGATTGGCCAGTTGCGACATTTGCAGGTTTGTTATTTCCAGATAAACAACCACTCAAAACTTATAACACATGGTAACCTGGATGCTGCATATAATTTTGACAGGTACAGTTTAATATTACACAAAAATTTAATATGTCTTTTAATAAGATATATGACATTATATTTACAAATGGTGGAACCAAATAACATGTTTGTGACATTTGAACGTCATGGCTGGGTATCGATTCAGATGCTCCAGATTGATTCGATTTCGATTCACAAGCTATTGATTCGATTTTCGATTACTATTCTCAGTGAACATAAGTTTACAAGGGTAATCAATAAAAAAAAATTTGATGCAAGATGAAAAAAGTCAGAACAGTCGAGTGGAGAAGACTAGTTATTAGATTAACGTTAATCTTACGTTCAATGTTTGCGGATATACATATGCAAAAAAAAAAAAATCAATTTGTGGCTTTTGAGAATCCATTTTGAATCGACCACGTAAAAAAAAGAAACGATTAATCGAAAAATCTATTTTATCCCAGCCCTAGTCACGTCTTGAAACTTAAAATAAACAGGTTTTTCTCATGGAAGGTCTTCATTTGTTAAAAAAAGTATTTGTCAAATCAATATTTAATGTTCCTTACCTTACTTATGAGGTAAATAGCCGTGTAATAAGCTGAATAATGTACAGGCAGCGTGTTGTTATAAGCCCCTTCAGTTACATACAATGAATTTAAATGTGCTATCAAAATAAAATTGAAGTTGAAGTGGAAGTCCATTATCCGTTACATAAAGGCTCACAGCTGAACATAGAAGTTGTAAGAGCATCGCGTTATGGGTTATGGGTTCAGTCCCAGGAAACACACATTGAATTCTAGCTATTAATTTTATCTGTATATTATAAGTCACTTTGGACAAAGTGTGCCAGATGCATAAATCTAAATGTGTGACAATTTCTTTCTCCTACCTCAGTGGCACAAAACCTAATCCCAAAGAGGATTATTTAGCTGCTCTTTAAGTATATTGATTTAATGTTTTCTATTCAACCATTTTTCTTACGCTAACAGTGACATTTATTTAGTTTACAGGAAAGAACGCGTTTCTAAACCTTTCAGACTGGAGAGTTAACAAATAAATAAAATGGTGTTTTGTTATTGCCTCCACACAGCAAAGCAGACACACACCAATGTGTGGTTGTTTTGTCAGCACAGATATGGGCACAGTTTGGTTCTTTTATTTTTGTTAGCTTAAGCCCTTTCTATGAAGACTGAGTGACAAAGCACACAGCAGCTAATGGTGAGCTGTCTACAGGTTCTACAGAGATAAAGCACTGCTGTGGTTTAGACACACAGCACATATTTCCGAAGCATTTAGCACTTGCAGTAATCATACTGCTCCTTTACAATTCCTGGAGATATGCAAATCTGTGTTTGTACACTGTCAGAATTTTCGTTGTATTTTAATTTTGCTGTAACTTACTGGCAGCACTATTGCCAGTAAGTTACTGTAAGAGTTTTTTTACCGTAAAACAACTGTAGATGTGTTTTACACAGTGATGCCCTTCCCACAATTTCCTTGTACAGTATAATGTCGTTACTGTAGCTTAGTTTTATTACAGTAACTGTACTGTAATTACAATTTGTTTAATGATAATGATCTTGTTGCATAATGCTACTTAATGCTACTGAATTCCAAATAAACAACATTAGTGTATAGCAGTATTTTTTTATATTCTTAATATTTTTATTAACATTGTTATTAAAACTCAATATTGATTTTTAAAAATGCATTTTAATAAAGAACAGAAAAAACACATTACTCTGGACAGGAATGCTGGCAATGGTGTACTGCTGAGAGTTGATCTGAAAAAAAAATCACAGGGAAAATTATAGAAAGTTCATGAGTTTATCTAATTTACATGTTTAGGTTTCTGTTTGAATTGATTTTATGGGCACAAAAATCGTCTACCCAAATGAATTGTGGAATCCCCTTAAAAAAAAAAAAAAAAAAAAAAAAAAAAAAAATATATATATATATATATATATATATATATATATATATATATATATATATATATATATATATATATATATATATATATATATGTCTTAATAAAAATCTTTATTAAAGTAAAATCACTCAAGTACATTTACATTTCTGGATTTGCAGACGCTTTTATCCATACTGACATACAGTGCATATCAAAGTATACATTTTTTCAACGGGTGTTCTCACACTGTAAAAAGATTCCGTAGAAATTACAGTATTACTGGCAGCTGGATGCCAGTAACTTACTGTAAATTTAAATTTATGTTATTTACTGACAACAGTTTGTTCAAAGTTAAATGAACATTAAACATTAACAAGTCTTTGTCTTACAGAATAAAAATATAAAATAACAGCCTCATGCAAAGCATTCTGGGAACCAAAAATCCTCATCAACCTTTTTCTGGGTTTTTCTTTCAGATTTTGTTTCCCAGAATGCTTTGCTTGAGGCTGTTATTTTAGTTTTATTCTGTAAAGATACAGACTTGCTAATGTTTAATTTTCATTTAACTTTGAACAAACTGTTGCAGGTAATTAACATAAATTTAAATCTACAGTAAGTTACTGGCATCCAGCTGCCAGTAATACTGTAAATTCTACGGAATCTTTTTACAGTGCAGGGTTCAAACTGTGACCTTTTGCGCTGCTAACACATTGCTGTACCAAAGATATGTAGAGATGGAATTTTCCTCTGAATAAGTAAGGCATCTATGTTGAACCATTTATGTGGAAAAAATATGTTTTTTTTTTAATCAGAACAAACGTAGTAGATATATGACTTGTTTAGATTACATTTTCTTTGGCTATATGACTTTATGATGTACTTCTAACTGTCATATTGATGTATAATGACAGATCTGCTCTGATGCTGTGATCACAGACATCACATTTATCCTCGCATAGTAGCGGGGCAAAGCACAATGCATGTACAGACAATTACTCAAATAACTGCAATTTTATAGTTTAAACCGTGATGGTGATAGAGAGGCAGTGTCTGTACAAAATATGTTTGGTTAAAGAGATTTAGTGGATTTTGTCATTGTTTAACTCTTTCCCCGCTATTGGCGAGATATCTTGTCAATTAAAAGAAAACATTTCCCACCCAATGATGCTTTCCTGGCGAGTTTTTACGGTAATCTGTGACTACGCTTTTACCCAATTTATAAAAAAGCTGAAGCAAAAACAAATGTAATTAATTTTACACTCTGTGTATGTTTTAATAATAATTCTGAATCTGATCCCTAACAAAATTCCTTTACAGAAATGCTATTATTTCAGGTTTTTGCACAAAATGTGGCTTTTTTGAAGAAACCTACACATGAATGTAGGATGAAACTTTTTTCCGTTTTGTTTGTTTGTTTCTTTGTTTGTTTAAAAGCAGATGGCCTGTTCTTTCATTTGATATGTTTGTATGTTAATATACAGTATTTGTATAAGTTGGTGGGCAACTTTTAAAAAAAAAGACTGGTTGGGAAAGAGTTAATATTATTGTCTTATTATATTGCGTGAAGCAAGCCTGAGTCCTTGGTCCGGTTCTCTTTAACCTGTTTTTCACCTAAGTGCTGCTATACACTGTGAGAGACCTAAACTTTGACATGTTTATCAGGTACCGCCTTGACTGATTAATATTCGATCTCCGCCGCCTGGCTGCCAAAACAAAGACTCTAGAGAGGCTCATCACAGAAGCTCTCTTTGCAGATCACTGTGCTCTCATGGTACACCAAGAGAACCATCTTCAGACCATTGTAGACAGATTCTCTATAGCAAAAAAGCTCGTTGGCTTAACTATTAGCCTCAGCAAATCTGAAGTTCGCTACCAGGCTGCACCAGGGAGAGCTGTAGTGTAGACCAGCCAAGCATCACCATTGATGGCACTTAGCTTTCAAATGTCACCATCTTCAAGTACCTGGGAAGCCTGATCCCTGGACCAGGAGATCAATATCAAAGTTCAAAAGGCTAGCTAAGGTCTTGGGAGGCTGCACTCCAAAGTTCTATAACATAGCGGCATCTGGCAATCTACCAAGCTTATTGTGTAGAGAGAAGTGGTCCTCTCATCGCTTCTGTATGGCTGCGAAAAAGTTACCTTCCAAGAAGACCTGGACAAAGCTGGCTCAACAAGCATTGAAGCCACGATTCTGAAAATGCAGCTCCAATGGTCTGGCCATGTTATCTGCATGGACCCGTGGAGGATGCCAAAGCAAGCATTCTTGGGTCCAGACATCGAGGGCGCCCAAAGAAAAGATTTACTGTAAAGATAACCTTAAGTTACATCTGAAATGGGCTGACTTGAATCTAAAGGAGTTGGAGTTTGCTGCCCTTGATAAGGGCGGCTGGGGCACCTTAATTAAAAATGCAGACAATTCATTTGAAGAGGACTGTCATCACCATCTTGCAGCTGCAAGAGAGCGTAGACACAGAGCAGCTGCTGCCTTTGCCCAAAATACTGCCGAACTTTGTCCCCTTTTCAACCGTTTTTGTACTTTTGTCCTTGGGCTTCAAAGCCACATGAGAATCCACAGATGACTGCACAAAGATTTGTCATTCTCGACTTCGAGAGACTCCCTGAACTATGCACATTAAGTGTTTTGCCTCTTGTTGTCCTGATTTATTCAGATTGTTTTGTAATATTTTATTGAAAACAGATATAGTTGAGATAAATGTTATTTTATAGAAGCAGTGGAAAGGTGACAGCTACCAAACACAACATTTTAAAACATTTTAAACTACGACAACACAAAGTAAATGTATGGCTTCTATTAACGGTCAAAATTATTTTAAAACTTAAGGGGTTTCCTTTAAATACACTATTTCATGGTTTTATCATAAGGTGAAATTTGAATGCACTTCTTACCTTTTACTTAACTTTCTAGTCAGTCCCCTTAAGCGTAGACAAACGGTGACTTTAAATTTGCAGTTTGCACGTGAACTTGCTACTGCTCAAACAAGCAAACTGAGGAGGCTTCCAAGCAGGGTTGCCAGGTCTGTGTAACAAAACCACCCCAATTGCCGATCAAAACTGGCTCAATACTGCCCAGTAACACTTATTTACCTAATATACATATTTTACAGTCAATATTACGTATCATCCACAATTTCCTGTCAAAAAGTGTTCTGGTCTGAATACCATTTTTTTTTTTAGCTTTAAAGCACATACATAGTACATATTAGCGTTCTAGAAATGGACCCGAAATGACCCGTATTACTTTAAATCCGAACCCGACGTGCATAAATACGTTGTTTTTTTTTTTAAAGAAAGACCCGAACCGAGAAAATTAGACCTGAGTCTGACCTGAACCAGTGGTATTTTTTTACTTGACTGGACTCAAATGTAAACGGCACAGTGTGCAGTCTGCAGCCCCGCACGCAGCAGTCAGACAGAAAGAAACCCCACTGGTTTCGCAACCAATTTGGTGAGCTGCTCCATTTGTTTTACTTTGTTATCTGAAGACGACACCCAGGTAACCGCTAAAATGTACATTTAAAATTGACTGACAGCTCTGTCTCAACGAAAATTGACCTACCGCCAGCCACACAATGTCACAAGTGCTCTTGGCAAACAGAGGTTTGAAAAGGACATTGACGCACACACGCGAGAGAGTTCGGGTTTTCGGGTCCGTTTGGCAAAAACACAATTTTAAACTACCCGAGACCCGATGCCACTAATACTAATACTATACCCGACCCGTGTCGGAGGCACACGCGATACTTTTGGACCCGAACTCGATCGGGTCTTGGGTCTGACCTCGGGTTTTCGGATCTAAGTGGACCTGTAAAGACCTCTAGTAATAAAGGCAGGAATAGGAATCTCTGTGTGTTTGTCTGTCTGCATTTTTACTATGTCGAGGATCGTTTATCTTATGGACTTCAAGCGTGGCAGGTGTGTTGCTGCAGACCCAAGTGGTGAAGGGTGAACTTTTAAAAAACTACAGATCAGCACGAACCGGAAGCGACACCCTACTTTACGCACTAGTGATACAAAACACAGGTCTGTTAAGAGAGCAATAGGTTTAATAAGGTAACCTAACATTTTTCTAACAAACAAATTAAAGTTTAAAATACTTTCAATATCAAGTTTATTAACTTGCCCTCAGGCCATATGTTAGAACCATTAGAACAATACAGAAGATATTTTGCAGAAACCCCAGTACTCATATAATGCAAGTCAATGAATCCGCCACTTTGAGAGCTCAAAAGCAGATATATACAATACAAACAATAATACAATATAATCTCCATGACTCCTGGTGACATATTTTGACTTCTTTTGAAGCAAATTGGTCACTTTTTGCAAGAAATTGAATGTAATTTACAACATTATTGGTGTTAATGCAGAACCTCTACCTAGCAGGAAGTCCGCTTTACGAGGTGCAATCTCGTGGTGTTTGGTGGAAAACCAGTCTTGGCACCATCTATAGAGCGGGAGCGTAAAGCGCACTTAGAGGCTCTGCATTAACGCTAATAATGTTGCCAAAAAGGAATATTAGAATCTCAAAATTGAAATTTGAATATCAACTCATCAAACAAATATTTCCGTAATCAAATATTCTGGTCCTGCACTAGTGTGCACAGTGTTTCCATAAGCAAAATCATCTTACCTTAAGATTGAGAGCAACAGTAAGTAGTCCAATCTTGCGGGAGCCCTCAGACATGGCAACCATGCTTCAGAGACCTATTTCAGCCTTAAATGGCTTTTAAGGTTGCCTCTGCGGATGAATTTTATTCAAAGGCAAATGCAATGGAGAAACTCTGTATTGTTATAAATATGCTAAATACATGGTCATCTTATTTTTTTACTGCAGTACTGACACTACAGTACTAATACCACAGATGTCCCAAAGTACAATGTTACTGTAAAATAAAAAAATGCCCATAATGCAATATGCAATAAACTGTATTAAAATATGGAATTTTTCTTGGGAATTTTGTGGCAAATAACTGTAGAAGTTACAGCAAAGTTTAACAGTGTGTGATCAAAAGCTTGCGTAGATCAGTCAGAGTCCTTTTCATCACATCCACAAACACCCACAGCATTCATTAAGTTGCTTTCAAGTGCAATCACTTCAGCTTCTTAAATTTAGCCTCGCTCGACTTGCTCTCTGGAGACCTGAGAAGCTGTCAATTCAATTACTAGCACAGGTTTTTTTGGTGGGAAACAAAATGAGGGGCTGTGAGTGATTAACCGTTTTAATAATATAGATGATAAAGATATAGATGATGATAAATTTGAAAAGGGAAGCTCACTGGATCCTCTGTTGGCACATGATGCTGTGCTAATATTTTAGTATTTAAGACTGTGCTTTAATTCTACATTACTAGGCCTGTTTTACAAAGCTGGACTCGCATGTTGTTATACAACTAGCAAACGATTCAAGATAAATTTCTTCAGCCATATGAGCCATCAACATGAAACTGATTATCTGGAGCATTTGGCTTTGACAGGGTTCAACCAAAAGGGGTAATGGTGGGGGTCTGCGAAACCCTATACCTCCGTATTTTCAGCAATTATGACATGATTGCCTATTTGATTGCCGTTTGTCTAGTGCATATTCTCAATAAAACACAAGTCTTAGCTCATCTTCTCATAACTGCGAAATTTAATACGAACATTTGTTTACTAATAATGTTATACTGCATCCGTTTTATTGAACGTGATCATTTACCTCATTAGTTTGGACAGTAACTCTTCTGAGCAGAGACACTAATGTCTATCTAACATCTTTATTACTTGCACTTTTTTACAGTACAGGAAATTACATTTGACAATCACATTTGTTTAGTCTTCTACAAAAACAACAAAAAGATGAAGTGTTGTTATTTGCTTTTGAGCAGTTTTGTTCATATACAGAGAGATATGTACCAAGAGGTTAGTAAATGTTTTGGGTTTCTTTTACTTTTTCAGCAAACAGTCTGATGTATTTGAATCACTTTAATAATAATAATACACATACCTCTGTGGCAGACATTTCTAAGCAATCATTTTGCACCCCTCAACAGTTTTCATTTTATTAATGCATACACCAACTCTGTTATTAATCTATGACAGCTTTCAATTAAAAATGAATTCTGAGAGTCTTTATCTTGTGTATTAAAATTTTGTAGATGTTTTAACTGTAAGTCACGTCTGGCTGAACAAGCAATATTCTCTCGGCCTGTATCTCCAGCCAGTATAGGTGTTGCCTGTTTTCTTTGCACATTTAGCCACCTACCCTGACTATAAACACATGTAAGGCTTAATAGATTAACACAGGGATTGGTTATGGGAATTGGGAATGTAAAATTTAAAAATGTACAAATGTTTCAACTTTAAAAAAAATAGTTTCGCTCTGAGGTCGGCATTTATGCATTCTGACTTTTTAAAACAGTTTAAAAGTTGTTTCCTCATGCTAAACAAATGCAAAGTGTCAAATAATCAGTTGGACTTGTTACGAGTATTTCTGTGCCGAATGCACTTTGCCAGGATTTGTACAAGATTTTGAAAGTTTTTTTTCGAATACCGGTCCAGCTGACGTGTCAGGGAAAGCCATACGTATCACTTCTTTTTATGGGCACTTCCACAGAATCCCACATGTCAATTTTCGGGAGAGCAAGAACCGAGGACGTTAAGTCACATGCATCACTTCACCCAACAGCTTTGTTTTAGATCAAGACTCAACAATGACACAAAAGTAGGTGTTTTTGGATGTAAGGAGATGTATGTGTGTTTGTTTTTTACGCTGGATTTCATTGAAAAGTCCCAATCGGGTCATGAGTTGCAGTCTAATGCTACGTTTACACCAGCCGCGGTAGAGGTGGCAAGCTCGGGTGATTTACATGTTAAGTCAATGCAAAGACGCGATTACACGCAGATTATTATGCTGCGGCGCAAATTGAGCGTTGCAGCGGGAAACGCGCGAGTTGAAAAATCTGAACTTCGGCGGATTTCTGCACCGCATTAACCAATGGCTGTAGTAGTGACATGATTACAGAAAGCGAGCAGAGTGGCGTGGTCTCCGCGGAGTCGCAGAAGCCCCTCCGATGAAGCGAATTTCCGTGTGAATTTCTCGAATTACTAGAATTTCACACGCGCCTTTCACGCACGTATAATCAGCAGTGAAGCAACACAGACAGAGAAAGTTATTTAAAATTTTTTTTACTTTATCTACTTTTTCAGCACAGCTACCGCATCCGTGTACTATAGTAGTCAACGTCCCTTTAAACAACGTACTTGTGCCTTAACTCCTTAACTGAACCCATCTCACCTCAAGGTCTGAACAGTAAGAGATTCAAGTATTTTAAATGTCTGTAAAGAGATTAAAAGGAAATGAAATAAAAGAGACAATGACAGGCCAGTATCAGTGCGGTTACAGAAAGCAGAGTTATGCATATGTCAGTAGGAGCGTTTGCTGTTTGGCCTTGTTGAAAGTCAGACTGGAGGTCTGCACAGCTAATCTGTTCTGCCAGCTAAAATAATTGGATCTGCACAGTATGTCAAAGCATTGATTAGGACCATGTCATCATTTCTGTATGGTTACGAAGCGAGAGGGAGAAATGTATTTGGCACCATACAAAAATCCTTATGTGAACACTGGGAAACATTTGTTTCTCATCAGCTCCTGTAAAGGGGATTAAATGTATTTTTCTGTGATGTGTTATAACTTATGTGTTGGTTATATTTGTGCATATTAGGAAAGAATTTACATTATAGCTATATAAAGCTCAGAATAGTATTGCAATACATGTTTGAGATTTATTCACTTTAGGTAAGATAAAATGCATTCTTACTACCTAAATCTGTAAGTGACTATGTCTTATTTTTTGCTGAATCACCAGTAAAGGGGGACAGTTAGATTCCCTGCAAGCTCCAGGTGCATTAACAAGTTGTTCGTACTGTGTGTGTTTATTTTTGCATCCTATTAACCAGTTTACCTATGTGTCTGTCTGCCTGTTAGTTATATAGGCATTATATAACCCGAGTACTCACTCCTTGCACACGCATGCCCAACTAATACAGATACACATTAGGCTCAGGTAGTTTTGTAGGTACTGTATTTGTTTAGAATAATACATCAAGCCTGAAGGATTTTAGTGAATTAAAGTTTAACCTCCAACACCCTGCAGATTAGATGGATATAGTCCAGATGGCCGAAACTTAATCTGGATAAGATTATTAATTCAGGTTTGTCTTTCTGTAGTCTCCAGCGATATCTAATACACTGATCTCTGTAATCTCCTACCTTATAATGAGTGTCAGTAAGTCTTAAAAATCTTCAGACTTCTTGCTCAAACAGTGCAGGCAGAGTAAAGATGCCATAGATCCCGTATTCAGCCTGTTTGTAAGTAACAAGTCCCTAAGGGAAGTGGCTGTTGGCTGTATGTGTGTGTGTTGTTTGCAGCAGACCTAACTCACAAGTCTGTAAGCGAGGCTCTTGGCTTCAAAGATGCTTTTGTTACCAAGATTTGAGGAAAAAGCTGTATAGGTTTTGTTTCTAAGTGGATGCTGTGTGGGAGGTTGGGAATAGATCGAGGCAAGGTTTCTAAAAACCTGCATTTGTTATGCTGTAATCTCTAGAGGCAAGGTCATTTGCAGTTCACTTGCACTTTAATATGTATACACGCTTATGTTCCTTGTGCAATACATTATAAATAGACACACAATCATTTTAAAGGGCACCTATTATGCCCATTTTTACAAGATAATATTATCCCTCATATTATACTTAACCGAACCGTACCCAAGTGCGGTTGTCCCCGTTCTTCTGCTGGTCTACACTCACAATACACTTTATAATCCGTACCCGAATATGATTGCGTCATTAAAAGATGTGATTGTTTAAAGGAAAACCGAAAGATATCCGCAATAGAGTTCATTATAATTATGAGTTTATGGCTTATTAGGTGTGTTTAAAATCATGCACACTGCGTTGATTGATTGGCGCATGACATTAAAGCAACACCAGAGCGATGCAAAGCAGACTGCTCCTAATATGCTTTAAAATTTCGCTCTAAATGTCACACACACCTTATCTGGGGTTGTTTAGGATTCTGTGAAACAAGACTGCGTATTGGTGGCACGACAGGGATTTGAGCAACTTCCTGAGTCGTAGCTGGGCGTAGACAGGCGCCTCCTGTCGGCGCTGGTGTGTGTATACTCATAGAAAACAATGTGTTAGATTTTTTTTTTTTTTTTTAGAACAGCGCTGCGCGTCCGGTGTGCGACCCCTCCCCCCCCCCCCTTACCACTCAGGAACATGCTCAAATCCCTGTCGCACCACAGAGCGCCACTCACATAGTTTAACATTAAATAACATCATATTTGTCCCAAATCATTAATGATTAACATTGGCTGCATTTTGAAGTAGACACTATCTGACTAATCTCGCGCTATTTAAATTGCACCTCCGGTTTACGATACATCCGAGTTGTCCTAGACGCGACTCGGCGCTGAGCTGCGCGTCCGGTGTGCAACCCCTTTAAGTCTCAGGTGTGCCCAGAATGTGTTTGTGAAGTTTCAGCTCAAAATACCCCACAGATCATTTATTATAGCATGTCCAAAATGCCCCCATTTGGGTGGGAGCAAAAACACGCTGTTTTATGTCTCCACCTTTAAATGCAAATGAGCTACTGCTGCTCATTCCCTTACTAAAAGAGACAGTGAGGCTTTCAGTTCAAATAGATCTGATTCCTGTGAATACAGTCTGAAACACTAGTATTTCACTATTGAGATATTATTGGCAATGTAAAAAGAAACTATAGTAACGCAGGACTGCAAGTCAGTGGCTGTAGGAGAGGCTTTGTCAGTGTGAGGTCACACTAACAAGGGAATCAAAACGGCATGTCTAATGAGAGTGCTTTAATTGTGTGTGGATTTTTTCAGTTGTAGGGTAGTTGTGTTCACACACTGCCAACACACATTTATGTCCAAACACCTTGTAAAAGTGAATTTTGCATAATACATGCCTCTTAAGTTCTAAGTTAAGATTAATTTGTTCTTCAGAATCTCAACATTTCTGTACATGAGGCATTGTTAGTTATTTAATGATTCTCTGAAATCATCATACAGAGCAGGCACCATAATACGTCACTTGGCACTATGGGATTTTTAGGATCTAATCAAGCCCTCTCTGCTCAAGGCTATAAATAGATTGGGGTTTCTATCTCTGGTTATGATGACACGAGATCTTCATTTTCTAAGAAAACCTTTACCCAACACTCGCTGTCTTTGAAATGTTCAAATCTTAGGATCTTCTAAATATAGCCTACCCAGTTTTACTATTCTAAATCTCATTTCATTGACATCAATCTGCCCTACATTTCCCCAGCATAGGGATACATAATGGCATTGAAATATAGGTGAAGACCTCTCAAAAACACCACATGGTTTGGTTTCTTCAAACTCTAGGACTTTCACAGCCTCCTAGTAAATGTCAAGACTCAAATCACACATTGTGGAGCTGATGATTGATGAAATATCTGCTGCTGATCTAAGCATCTCTTAACAGTCGATTTACTGCAGCAGCTTCATTAATCTCAAGTACCTTTATAAATATGCTTGCCTCTGACAGTCTCCAGCTGTATATAGTGAACATGTACACTACCACTTAATATATTAGATATGAACAACCCCAAACACAAGTTTGACAAGTTTGAAATTATTTTATGTGGTCTTTAAAACCTTTAGATGTAAAGGTTAATGCCTGAACGCTTGTCATTACTACATAATATAGTTTTATATTTTAGGCCACCAAATAATTGCTGTGTATAACACAGTTGAATCATTTTGTGTTGTTTTAAAAGCAGTTTCTTGATTATTATTTATGTATTTATTGATATATTGATAGTAGTAATAAAATAATGAATAAGTGGGTATCCAAACTTAATAACTGTTGTTTGAGCCTAGTAATGTAATGCTACAAGCTGAAGTGGCTATCAGACACTTTGTCCTTATGCATGCTTTAGGAAATTTTTCCTAAAACAACAGCTGTGCTCACTATCCCAAACAATATGCTGCCTCAAAACAATCTGTTAGTACTGAAATGTGTTTTTTAGTGCATCAATTTGGCAAGCTCAATTTTGTATCTTTGTCCTTGCAAGCTGTGAATATGAAATTTACAATGTCATAGATATTGTATAATATAATTCTAACTGCGTTAATATCTGTTGCATTTTACAATCTATTCATTCAATATTCCTAGTGCAATGCTCTGAAGTTGGGTCCTGGCTGGGCTTTTAGTTTTGTATGGTGGTCTTTCTCCAGTTTACCCACAATCCAAAGACATTGAGATTAGGTAAACTGGGAATACTAAATTGCTCTTACTAAAAACAAATATTGCGAACATTACTAAATAGTACAGACATTACTAAATACTATGGACATTACATTGCTTCTTGCCAAGGTTATAGCCATAAAAGAATGCTGTTAAAAAATGGGAAAATATAAAGGAATTAAAATTCTGCATCTCATTCTTCAGCTCAGCCTGCATTGAGATTAATGAAGTAAAATGAAAACTTTTCCGATATCAGGAGTTTCCAAGCAACCACTGTGGTTACAAAAGAAGCGTTCATTCAATCATAATACACAGATGTCTGTCATTCTTTATGTATGTGCTTTATCTCAAAACTGGGCTTACCTATTCATGGGTTTCAGGCATGTGACTTTTTTTGTTATGTTGCCATTTTGATGACCTTTGCATGGCTGATGCAAAGCGCTGTCGTCTAAATCCTACACCCACAATTAAAGACACTATTTTAGATGCATACGGTATTTTGTTAATTGATAAAATTCACTGAACTAAACATGAAAGCATGTTTTATATTTTTTCTTAGTTTATGTACAGAATATAAGGTGCATGTATTTTATAATCAATGTTTAATAATTAATTTGTTATTATAATTATTTATGATATACATATTTATTTAATAATTATTTTCTTATGTCTTGTGTATTTTCTGTAAATTCTGTAAATATGTCTGTATCCTCTGTTTCAGCCGCAACGACATAAACAAACTTAACTTCCGGTAGACTTCTGCAAAGGATCAATAACAACAGAGTCACTCTAGAGTAGATAGATGTCTGATAACAAGTAAATTACCTTAGTTCAAATCATAGCTAAAGCGTTTCAGCTACTACACTGAGGTAAAGTTACTATGTAAAATAAATGTATGTTAACAACAGATCACCTGCACAGCAGTGATCCATGTTCTTCTTATCCCCTTGTCTTCAGGAAACATGTTAATTTTCGACAATGTATTTGTTCCATAGATCAGGTTCTCCAATAGCCAGACCGATAAACAAGCATAGACCGGAAGTTAACTTCAGGCCAAGCGCGTAACCGTGTCAATGTGTATGTGTCTAATAAACCATCTATACTCATGCAAAATGGGCAAGTTTTAACGTTAGCTAGCTTGACAGAAAATGTTGTTTGTGTTTATCTAAAAAACACATTTTATACAAAACTGTATATTTTTTTTACATTTATAACAGTTTGGTTCATGTGGTAAAATTGAGAAACCTGAAATCTTTCTGTTTTTACGCCATGTTTTTTTTTTTCAAACAGATCAATAAATTTTTCAGTCTAGGCTGAAGTCAGTATTTACAATAACAAATGTCATGTCATAGCAGATTTGTGGCAGATTTGCTGTTTAGCACTGGTCTGTGTTCACTGTGTTAACTTCGATTTTCTCACTTTAGGTGAATAAGTATTTTAAGTAGAGCAATTTTACTTCTCACAGTGTTCAATGTGATGATTAAGTGCAGTAATTCTAAAAGGATCAGATCAGGACACATTTATGTAATGGAAAGTACATTAGAATTCTAACTCTGTACTGAAGCAACATAACATAATTCAGCTATATAATGTAAATACAGACAGCTGTATAACCTCTTGATGGCAGCAATTCATTAATTTAACACAACCCAAAGAAGGATGTTGCAATGCGCTCCTACAAATGGCGCCCGCTCCACTGTGATGTCTTGTAAAATCGATGAATATTGCCATACTTGTCTTTATCATTAAGTGTCTAAGACATGCTTTTTTGTTGTTTGCACCATAATAATCAATTCTGTGTAACTGGAACCTGTTGTACACATTACAAACATGGACAATTACTCTGCTTCATGTTAAAAAAAAAATATTTGGTTCTTTTCTTCCTAACCTCAAAATAGCTGGAAGAAATCTGAAAAAAGACAAACCAAAGCTCGGGTCTTAAGAGGTTAAACATAATAGTTCTTCTTTCTTGGAAAAAACAAGATAAAAAGTTAAACAGGAAATCCAAATACAGAACACAACAACCTTCAGATGTGTTTGGCACACCAAAAAGCATGGCCATCCAAATAGAAAGAACAAACCAATATTTAGACTTGGTTCAATTACTCTTGACAGTTTCCCATTGTATTCTGTACATTTTCTTTAAACTGCATTGTTGGAATCACCTGGTGCCTCTCTTGAGCCTAACTGCCTCTTAGAATAAGACTACAAGTATTCATTTTTAACAACACCAGTTTTGGCACATCATTACGATACTTCAGGAACATTGAGTTTGTTAGGACAAGCTCCATCATGGAAAGCATGGAGTCCAAATCAAGCGTGCCGCACAAGCCCTGAAATGTGAAGCCAAAACGTCTCGATCGCCCCCCAGTGAATGGTCCCAGTAAACCCCGCCTTCCCCATGTTATGCAATGGGACTTGAGACCAACTAAACAATTTAATTACACTTCAATTATCTTTATTCCGAAGCTGGTTCCTGTCATTTACTGTAGTATTTATCACGCTGATGTAAATTCAGGTGTTTGTTTTTAGTTAGTTAATGCTATAAAAATGGTGGTGTCACAACATGATTGACAGCTGTGATATGTGCATTTTGCGAGAGCAAGGGCGGGGCCTTGATTTCAGGGCTTTACTTCCTGCTCACTACTGTGCAGGACTGGTCCCGAAATCCCTACTGCACAAACTCAAGACGTCAGCGCCGTATCGGGACACTGGCGGCTTCACTTTTCACCAATGGAAGAGAGCGAATGGGCGGTGCCATCTTTTTTTACAGTCTATGGTCCAAATGGACAGAAAGGGCACTCCAAAGACAAAAAACATTACTCAGACAACACCATCCATTTACTGGTTAGATATTAAACTTCTTTAGAATCTCTAATTGACCCATGTTTTTCAAGTGAGAAAAGGCATAGCTTAAAACAATACAGCTGCTTTTAAACTTAAATAACTAGATTAGCACCACCTTCATAAATGTGCACATCACTTATTACAGCCCACTGAAAGAAAAGTATCATTGGCACACCATATTAGTTCTGTGGCTTGTCTGGTGGCTTCTCAGAGTCTCGTTGACCTGACCACACCACCACTAATACCTTTCATACACTCCCGAGTCTCACTTATGCTTTAGACAAAAAGAGAGAGGCATAGAGAGAGACAGACAGGATAGCAGTAATTGAATGCTCAAACACACACATACAGAAAGAGCTGTTGACTGAGACTTGTTTGTGTGGAGTGTTATTGATCAACAATGTGTGAGACAAAGATTGGACCTATGTGCTTTACTACCCCACTGAGTACAGTCAAGACACTCTCTGCCACACACATAAATCTTTTTCTCTCTGCGTGCTTATTCCCTGTACTATTCATCTTCTATTAATCACAAGGCATCTTAAAGAGAAATAAAAGAGATAGAGAAAATGTTTGCATGTCTATATGCACATATAAAAAAACTGTCATCATGGTTATTGTTAGGCGTACGTTCGTGCATTCCTCCCTCTGAGTCTTAATCAGTAACAAAGATAAAAAACTCTCACTGTATTTCTTACATTTTGCACGCTTAACATCTATTCTTCATCTTTTACTTTTTCTTAATATTTAATGTATTCTAACTTGGGTCACATCTTCCCTGGTGTATTTATGATCTGAACATATCTGACTTCTCGCGTCTACTCATGCAGCTGTAATTGCCTATATGACTATGAGTTACATCAACAGGCTGTCTCTCTCTGGAAAACACAGAAGCTGCGCAAATGTATGCGTGTTTGTTTATCTAAACAGCTCACATCTGTTTTGGCGGCAGACAGCCCAACATCTGTTCCTCGCTCAGTCACAGCTGCCCTGTGTCTGCGTTTGAGCAAATCACTGCAATATCACTTAACACACTATAATGTGTTGAGGACTCCACATCATACGTCTACATTAACACACGCATGGTTCGGCAGGATTGACCTTTAAACTGTTAAACGTACACTTTTTATTTGATAGGTTTACTTGATCTTAAAAGCTGGATCCATAATATTTCTGCATAACGGCTGATAACCATATATTCACGCATAGTTGTATTACCTGTGTGAGTGTCACTTGTCATGCATTGGTTAGACAGATAAAAAAACTCACATACATGTTTCACCCTGTCTACACAAGCCCATAATGTAGTCTTTACCGTGCTGTGTGGTCTCTGGCTCTGACTCCTCCAGGGTTATTGTCCTTTGATTGTTTGTTTGTTTGTTGTTTAAGTGATATTCCACTGTTCCTCAGCGCTTCCCACCGCAACTGTTTTCATCTCTCTCTCCGCTGCCCTAGGTGTACAAGCGGCAAGCGGCAGTGAACGTTGGTGTGCTGGGTCGCCGTCTCCGCGAACAAGAGGAGGACTTTGCAGGGAAAGCTGCGAGTTATCAGCGAGAGATCGGGCACCTGCAGAGTCAACTCAAAGACAGACAGGAACAACTGCATGGAGCTCTGCAGCAGAAGAGGTGATCCCCTCTCTCTCTCTCTCTCTCTCTCTCTCTCTCTCTCTTTCTCACACACACTTACACACATAAACGCTCTGCCCCTCGCTTAGTGTGAATGGAGGGATGCAGCAGAAGAGGTGAGAGCAGTAGTGGAGCAGCTGTCACAGAAGCACAGACCAATAACAGAGAGAGAGAGAGAGAGAGAGAGAGGAGGGGCTCTAGACAAGCAGAGACACAGCTGCAGACTCATCTGTCTAAATGTTCCTGTTCTCCTGCTTATGTGCTCTCCTAATTTTGTTCACTTTTCTAGCATTTTCTTCTTTTCTCTCATGTGACTGTGAGGCTGTTCTTTGAGTTTTATTAAAGTATTGTTTTTTTATAGGCATTTCAGTGCTTGAGTGAAACCAATGGCATATGCTATACATTTATCGTTTATAACATTGCAATAGATCTTTTGCTAAAGCTGTTTAGTTTAGTAAACAGCAAATCTTGTGTATGATTATCTGTTTGCAATACAAGAGACAACTTGCGCTGCCCACTGAATAGCAAGGAAACCATCTGAAAAAACTTGATATTGATTGATAAAGGGTTAATTTGTTCTTCTGACTCTGTATGGCTGTTTATGTGCGTCAGCGGTTAAGTGTGAATGACATGTGCAGCCTTGGAGCAGAAGAAAAATACTTGATACAACTCTCTTAGATTCTTAGAAATCATTACCACTTCAAGGCTAACAAAAGCCAATAGAGCTTATGTGAACTACAGTACAACCTTTCCAAGGTTGTTATGAGGCTGCACCTGTATTTGAAAGAGTGCAGCTGTTATTACATCCATGTTTTTGTTATTAAAGGTGCAATGTGTAACTTTTAGAAGCATCTCTTGACAGAAATGCAATATAATATACATAACTACATTATCAGTGGTAGGGATGTGATGACAAATGCCGATATACACTGTTAATACCTGGCCGATAACTACTTTGAATCGCACAGCTGTATACGATATTGTGCACAGCTTTTTAATGTACTATGACTTTTTATCAGTAATCAATCTGAAATCACTGTTAGTTTGAGTCGTTTATAACAAGCCTTTGAAAAAGCAACACTCGTCAAACATAATCATTTATTGTCATGAAAATACGTTAAAAAAAATTTGAAGACAAGCAATATAAATGTATGCCATGTATGCGCGCAGTGCTGAAAGCACACCTTTTCACTGACATAATGACGCATTGACGTGCATTTGCGAGCCTGTTCCATTTACATGTTCTCCGAATGCTAAAGAGGAGCCTCGCCTAGCCTCTGAAGGAAGTGACTTGGAGGGACCAGTCCTTCCAAGGAAGTTTCCTTAACTTTGGCTGTTTCTCAATATGTGTTCTTCAGCGATCTTGCGTCCTCGCTATACGTCATCATTAACAGTCGAAGTTCAATTCCAATTCTCAAGAACGCAAGTACAGAGGACGCGTGAAAACCCAGATGTGTTCTTGATATTGAGGATGCATCGAGTGCAGACTTGCGCGTTGAAATCTGGGGAGGTCACGTGACCAGCAGGAAGATTGCACACATCTCAATTCTCACAAGTGTGTTCTGTGTTCTCGCGACCTTCTGAGTTCGTTCTTCCGAGGTCGCCTGGCAAGACCAGTCTCCACGAGAACGCAAGTCCATTCTTTGCGTTCTTGGAATTGAGAAACACCTAAAGACTGGTGTAATGGTTCTTCTTCTTCAGCGCATATTGAGTTTCTGCACGAGAGCGCCCTCTGGCTTTTGGATGTAGTGGCATTTCACCGTAATTCATTGAGAACCATAGCAAGCATCATCGTCCAATATATTGGTGCACCCCTAATCAGTGGTGTATAAATTCCTTACATATTGAACTGGAGTGCTTTTATTACGTTAGAATGAGCCGTTTTTATCTACAGACACTGCAGGTCTCCTTACACGGAAGTTGCGATCATATTTCTACAGGAGCCCTAAATGGACAAACTGCTCTACAGAGTGTGTTTCATCCCTACGTTGTCTCAAACATCATGTTTTCCTGTGGGAACTACATAGTTGCTCATTGCGATTCAAAATTGAGGTTGGTTGCAATTTGCAATCACATTGCGAGATACTGCATAAAACACATTACACCATTAAAGGGATAGTATGCCCCCCCAAAAATTAACATTTTGTCATCATTTTCTCATCCTCATGTTGTTGTAAACCTGTATGAATTTCTTTTTTCTGATGAACACAAAAGAAGATATTTTGATAAATGATGGCACGCACACAGTTGATTGTAACCAAAAACAAATACAATAGAATTTCATGGGTACCATCAACTGTGTGCTGCTTACAATCATTTATCAAAATATCTTCTTCATCATTTATTACAGTACTTCCATTATATTTGTTTTTATGTGCTATCAAGATGCTAAAAGATAATTTTAAGTTATAAAAGTTATATTTTTCAAAAGTGTGTAAAATGTTTGCTAATGTAGAATGAGTTGGTAATTTCCAAACTCTTGACTGACACTGTATTTTCATCCAGTATTTGCAGTAGAGTCAAAGTGCACACAGCACACACATCTCATTATGGGCCGGTCTGTACCAGACTGTCAGACAGTCAAGACAGTATACAGTTACCAGCTGAGGACAGAGAAACTTGCATACAAACACACACTTTTGGGATCAGATCTGCTCTGCTGTTTGGACTGAGCAGTCCAAACAGCAGAGCAGATCTGATCCCAAAAGTGTGTATGTATATGCAAGTTCATCTTTATAATATATGACACCAACTTTTTTGAATTTGAGCAATGTCCAACGCAACTGAGCACAGAGCCTCCTCTCTCGCTCGCTCTCTCTCTCTCGCTGGAACATCAAAGCTCGTTTTGAAGTTGCTTTCTATAAGAGTGAGCTAGTATTTTAAATTTCAGCATTAACTAAACTAAAAGCATTTATATCATCAAAATTTCTCTCCCTCAGATGAGATTTTTTGGAACTTTTTTACTTTCAAATTTAAGAACTCATATGCAAAACCCTCTAAGTGCATCATGTTTTCTTGTAAATTAACATTTTTATCACACTCTTAATGGATTTTGCCAACAAACTTGTATTTCTGAATAACCTGAGGCTGATTAAGCAGATTTTAAGCGATTGTATTTGATCTTTTAATATGTGCATTTCTTGGCTGTAAAACTCTTGTGATGATTCACTGTTTAATGTTGTAATCTTATAAGATGCGTGTGTGTGGTGACTGTTATGTGTCCTCTGCTTTAGTGATGTGCTCTCTTCGTGACTCATTGTCTGTGTAGAGGAACATTTAAACTGACAGGTACACCCAATTGCAGAATTTGGGTTTGCATGCTAAACATTTTTTATAAATCAAAGTCAGTTTGCAGTGCTGGATGTAGGTAAGAGAGAGGTAGAAAAACATTTATGTGTGGGCCAAAGGTGGCTGTCAATCAGTCCGGCTATTTGGCTTTAGAGTTCCAGACTGATATAATCTCCGGCTAGCTAATCTTTGCGGCTTGCATTGCTTCTGCAGGCCACTAAAACTTTAGCTTTAAATCATATAAAGACTAGTGTGTGTGCTCTGAGATTTCTATGTAAGAACGAGAGATAAAAAGCTTGCTTAAATGCTCAAATGTCACCTGGCTGTGTTAGAGCGAGGGAGCATGAAAGAGAATAAAAGATTAATGGATGTTGTTTGTCAGTTATACAATATATGTGCGCTTTTTTACTTTGTCTTGTGTAATTATGTGCACATGATGTACCATAACTGTCATTGTATGAATCTATTCACAATCATCCGTGCTGTTTTGAATAAAGTTCTGTTGGGTATCAGGTCAGGGTTAATGTGTTCAAGTAATCTGAACCCTGGGCATTAGACATCGTTGCTGTGCTGTCACCCACTCTCAATTCACTCAAGTTAGTTTTCGATCTGTAGTTTGTGCATTTTCTGCCTTGCCTTCACAACTTTATATATAAACCTGTAAGTTTTTCTTCTAAACATCTGTCACTCTCCCTGTGTAGCTAGTAAGTGCAGATTATGGGCCAGATTTACTAACAACTTGCCCCAGCGCAAAAACCATAATTTTGGTGTTAAATAATGACTGTGGGGATTTACTAAAGACGTGCAGTGAATCATTAGCACTGAAAAGGTGTGGTCTAGTTATTTTTGCGACTGACCTTATTGCATATGCATTTATAGGAGTTTCCCTTTCAGACACAAACTTTTTGGGAGGAGATTATTCAAATTATTCACTTAATGCGATTTACTAATGTTTGCGCGTGTTCTGACTGGTATTTGCGCCATTATTTAACGCAGAAAAAAGCATGTCTTAAATCATTTTGCGCTTGAAATGGCTGGAATTGTTGCTAAAAAAGAGGCATCCCAGAGAGCAGAGAGCGTGTGTTACAAGGCATAGGATTGTGTTAAAGGAACACGCCCACCTTTTGGGAATTTAGCTTATTCACCGTATCCCCCAGAGTTAGATAAGTCCATACTACCTTTCTCATCTCCGTGCGTGCTGTAACTCTGTCTGACGCAGCCCCCGCTAGCTTTGCTTAGCATAAAGACTGGAAGTGAATGGCTCCAGCTAGCATACTGCTCTCATTAAGTGACAAAATAACCCAAACATTTTTCTATTTATGTGTTGTGATTTGTATAGTCACACCGTGTACAAATAACAAGGTCATATGAGACACAGCCATCTTTTAACAGTATACATACAGGGAACTATTTTCTCAGAAGGCAAAGCACTGCTACTTGGGCGGAGTCCACATCTCACTGTGCTGACAGAGAAACTGTGCTATCACAGTGGCGTAAGGCCGCAACTGCACTTACAAATGATAATCCACTTGAGAAACCTGACAGACCTGCCTGGAGGTGGCACAAAATTTGGTCAAGGCAGCCGCCTCCAAAATCTCTATGCAGTAAAAAACCCTGACATATGGGTTTATGTGGGTTTATGGTTCATCCTGTTAGGGTTTTTAACTACAACCTTTTGGTTACCAACTTAGATCTTTTACCACTATGCTAAACCACTGTAATAACACAAAAGACCACAAGGTTAAAATGTTCTTCTTCTGACGTTAGGCGTTTACCAGTAAATAATAGTTTGGTTGATTTTTAAGGCGTCATACAGGTGGTACAAAGATGAAATATATAACTCATAGTGGCTGTTATATAGTGACGCTTAAAAATAAACCACAACATCATTAGTTGAAATTCTTGTACTCCCATGTACAGACTCTCATAGTGCAGTGTTTACAAAGTTATCTCTCTTTTACTATCTCTCTCATTCCTTTTTTATTTTGTTTGCTTTGATGCTAAAACCAGCCAGTTCAATACTGGTCTCCCTCTCATCTTTTATCTCTTGATGTTTACCACTCAGACGTGTCACTCCTTTCCTACGGGCCCACTCAGGCACGTCTGCTCTCTTCTGTCTCCCTTTTGGCTACCAGGTCATAAGAAGGAGACCGAAAGCAAACACTACCAATCGATTGATCGGGCTGTTATGTGTCAGCATTATGTGAATTATAGCAGAAAAACCCATTAACATGTAAACATTGTTTTTACAAATGTTACTTTGTAATTTATGTGTCCTGAATTTTGTCTGTGCAGTCAATATTATTAAAGTTTTATTCTTGTTTTCACCCATATGTCACATGACCAGAACCTGCAGTTGCAGGGCCCTTATAGTTAAGTAATGTTAAATGAAACCTTATTGTCGGTATACCAGGCTTGTGCACAATTCAGAATTTCAGAATTGGCCTCCATTCAATTCATGTATTGAAATTTGAATTGAATTGACTCCGCCCTACAGGAAGTTGAATTGGATTTGGAATTGGAATGACAGGAAGTGGAATTAAATTCATGGCAATTCAAAGAAATTCCTCAGTAACACAACAGAAAGAATTTCACATACATTCAGTGTTAGGAAAGTTACTTTGGAAAATTGTTTGGCAACCATTTTAAATATTTGGTTAAAGTAAAGCATTCTGGGAAATGAAGTCATGTTCCATCGTGTTCCACAAAATTACAATTACAAAAAAAACATAATTATTTGTTATGTGACTAGAGTTTTTAACATTAATTGCTGGGGGAAAACATTTCCTGTTAATGTAATCTGTACAAGTAGTTCAAACTAATATAATTTATAGAATATGTAATGTAATCATATCTGACATATACTCTAAAGCTTCATTTAAAATGTATATGGATTTCTTTGAATTTCTATTGAATTGCAATTCTGCTTCCTTGATTCAAATTCGAATTGTAATTCTAGATCCTGTTTTTGACATCAATTCAAATTCAAGAATTTAATTGGAATTAGGAGTCATTCTCAATTCAATTCTGAATTGTGCACAAGCCTGCAGTATGTGTGTGTGTGTGTGTGTGTGTGTGTGTGTGTGTGTGTGTGTGTGTGTGTGTGTGTGTGTGTGTGTGTGTGTGTGTGTGTGTGTGTGTAATATAATAGAACAATACAAAAATTAGTCTTATGTTTAAAGAGATTTTGAGTCCCCCTGCCTTCCCTACCCAATTAATTTTTCCATGAATCCGCTATGTTAGGAGCTAACGGTCATTATGTTTAAAGTTAATTTTAAATGTCATTGCATTTTGGTGGCTTGATTATAAACAACTTCAACAACAATAAATTAATGGTTTTAAAGAAGAATATGTTAATAAATATATGATGTGGCACTACACTAAGTGGTACAGCTTTTCTTTCTATACACATATCATTTAAAGTATCATTTTGGCTGTATTATTATTTGTATCTCCTTCAAAAATTGCTTTTGGGAAAATTTCGTTTTATTGTGCCCACAACTGTTAAATGAAACGTACTCCCATGAGGATCAACTATCAATGAACAATACTAAAGAATTTATTTATTTATTTACTACAGCATTTATTCATGTTGTTAATTTCAGCATCTACTAGCACATTTTGTTATTAAAGTACAGTATCCGTATCTGTTGACATTAGCAAATGGACAATTAAATAACATTAACATTAATATACATTCACATCAGACATCCAGATGTGTTTTCAGCCCTTCAGTCATGTGTCTCTTACAGATCTCATTCTTTATCACTCTGTCCTACTGTCTGTTCCCATATCTGACACTATTGATCAGATGACCCACCTACTGTACTGACAGCAGTCTCTTGCTCTCTCTGTCGGTCTGTCTCTCTCTCACTGTTATAAATCTCTAAGGTGACAGGCCAGGGTATTTGTATGCATAGATAGGGCCTTGTTTGGCTTTTGCTGAGATGGCACAATATGTAATGAACAGAGAGGAAGAGGAAAGGGAGAAAGGGCATCAGCAAGGAGAAAAAAAAGAGGTGCGATCTTATTAGACATTCAGAATGTGACCAGCTGAGATGACAAATATATAGAAGCATGATTTCCTGACTCTCTTGTAAGTTCATGTTTTGAAGAGAGCAACCTGTATGACAATGCATGAAAGGGATAGTTCACCCAAAATGAAAATTCGGTCATCATCACTATCATGTTGTTACAAACTTATTTTGACCAAACTGATTATAAGCACCATTCACTTCATAGTATTCTTTTTTCCTGTGTCAATGATTCATCAGAACAAAGAAATCTATACAGGTTGGTAACAACATGAGAGTGAGTAAATGATGACAGAAGTTTTATATTTGCATGAACTATCCCTGTTGCTGTCACAAGCAGTTTTGTACAAAAAGTAGATTTTAACTGTTTGTGTTTATTTTAAATGAGAAATGCAGGCTCAAGATTGGAGGTTCAAAAATGGTGTTTGATTTGACTGTGAGTTTTGGTCAATAGTGTGATAGTACCACTGATCCTTACAGTAAAATCATTTCATTCCCATTTTTCCTGATACACTTGGACCGTGAAGCAAAACTCCTACCAATGAAACGGATAGGGTATATACTGTACCAGCACTGTATATTCCAAAGATTTAAAGGCAGCAAGTGTGCTTCAAGTATTCAGCTTCAGCTTGATCTCTTCAAATGATGAATGTAGACACATTAACATAATGTTGCTTCTGCAGTAAGTGGAGTCTGAGGTGGTGAGAGGAGGCGAGCTTGATTTGTATCTCACAGTAAAGAGATGACTCTGCCAGAGGTAAGTATTACAGTATATTGACGCAGACAGACAGAGGAGAAGGTGGCAGCTTTAAAACACATCATAATAATGCAGACCAGCATCCCACAAAGTAGAGGGCACTTACAGAGATGACGTGCCACCTTGCCCCCGGTGAAAGAGAGATAGAAAGCTTGTCACAAACCTGTGCGTGCGTAAAGGCGAGGCTGTGCGTCAACAGATGGTCCAGCTAATTGATCTATCATTACCACAGCTTACACGCCTCCAGATAGAAAATCAAGCCATTTGGTCATCTCCCTATGTCTCTCTCTCTCTCTCTCTCTTATGTATGTGGCTCAGCACATTTGTAGTTAAAACCTGTTATTATGGCACAGCTGAGCTCTCAAAAGCCCCATGTACAGGTCCACTGCAGGGTACAAATGATTGACGGGTTGAGGATTTAAAGATGTGTGCGTGTAAAAGTTTGACAGTGTGTATTGGGAATGCTTGTGTGTGTATTTAGATACCGGCTGAATGTCATGCTTTCATGATGCTGAATTTGACGTGACGACTTTGAACTTTTCACTGTAGCTAAAACTAGAGAGCTGATGGCAAGCCCGACTAAATGGTGTACCTTTTAGATTGGAGGTGGAAAGCCTAATCATATTGCATTCTCTCTCTCTCTCTTTTTTTTCTTTCTTTCTGTCTGTCTGTCTTTTTTTAGAGAGGTGGAAGGTGAATTAGAGGTGGTTTGGGAGGCAACTACCAAGGAGAGTCAGCGGTTGAGAGAGGTGGTGTTGAGGAAAAGATCGCTGAGTCCAGCCACTATGGCTCCAGTCCTACGCAGCACTTTCAGCCAGTCCCCTGCCAGGATCCCGCATGTAGAGGATCATTTGTCCAGCACAGTTCCCCCTCTCTTCACCTCCAGGCAAAATTGCGATCCCTATCCTGTACACTCCAGCCCCATGTTTGAATCGGACTCTGACCAGCACCAGAATCCATCGTCTGATGAGAGTGAAAAAAACAGGCAGGACTTTTAATCCTAATATTTCCATATCCTTCTTAACAAGTGTTTTGAGTTCATGAATTCATTTTCATAATTTAGCTGAATGCTTAATGTGTTTTCATGTAAAATACATGAGACTTGTATTGTAGTGCACGCAAATAGATCAGTCTATTAGCTTTGGCAGATGTTCTTTGATGCTTTTTTACATTACATGTAGATGTAGTGTGTAAATTATAGGTTGCTTATAATTGCTATCCTGGAGAAGGGGAGGACGTATAGTGTTTATTCAGCAACTGAACTCATTTTATAAAGGAACTGTGACAGTGCAGTTCTAGCGGGCGATACACAATAGCACAAGAATGAAATGAATGAAAGATTAACAAATCTCCCTCTCTCTCTCTCTCTCTCTCTCTCTCTCGCTCTCTCTCTCTCTCTCTCTCTGATAAAAGACCAACACAAAAGATTGCACTGTCTACTAAGGTTGTTCTTTATTTATTTTTTATGATAAGGACACAGTGGGTGCCACAATGTTCTGTGAAAACCAACATATTGTCATATTATTTGTGTTTGCACAATTGCAGAATTCCCTTATGAAAGGTGTCGGAATAAATGCTCAAATTTAGGACTCGTGGGACTTTTGTGTTATTGTTCAGCATCTTGCTGTTTCCATAACTTTGAAAGTAAATTTTGTCAGTCACTGCGTTTGATTTAAAGATTTGATCAAGAGATTCTGTGTCTAGTCAGCACAGAAGGGATGACAGCCAGATTAGATGCAATAAATCAGAATCGAATACTACAGAGGAAAAAACCATTGCACCACTGCCACTTCACTTTCTGATATGACTACAGTGTAATAAATCTGATTAATGAAATGTTGTTAGGCAGGAATTAGACAAAAACTCTAGTATCCTAATGACAGATGTCTTAGTTCTACATCCAATAAAAAGTGCAACCTAGAAATAACACTAGTGACAGCGTTGAATACACACCTGACCGGATTAAAAACATGTCTGTCTGACTAATGAAGCATAATTAGGGCAGTTCAAAATGTGTCTGATTTACGAGACTGTGCTATATTTGGAGCTAAATTATAGCCCAGCAATCACGATACACAAAAACAAACCTCATTCAGGACACCTGTTGTAATAACACGGGGTTACAGAACAAAATACCCACTGCAACTAGACTTTATGTGCATGCAAAGGTAAATAAAGTGGGGTGTTTTTAGAAAGATTGTAGTGTAATATTTCTCAGTGACTGTTTGTTAGGAGTAGATTATTAATTATAGTAGATAGTTCACAGTATATCGATAACAAACTGTTGTTTTTAAAGCAGATAAGTTTGTTTAATGTGCCTGGTACTTTTGTCAATGCATCTTCAACATTATTGAGTTTTTTTTAAAGTTTAAAAACCTGTTTCATTAAGTCTTATTGAGTTGCCATAATGTTGAACTGTGTGTGTGACAAAGTTGTCTGTTACTTCACTTACAGTAAAAAAAACACACACGCACACACATTCTGCTTTCCATGTTTTGTGGGGACATTCCATAGACTTAAATGTTTTTTTATAGATGAATTCCACAGTAACAACATAAACAAGCGGCTTTCGTGGTCCTCACGTAACTTCCGGTAAACTTCGAAAAGAATAAATAACAACAAAGTCATTTTAAAGTAGTTTATTTATATAGCAACCAAAATAAACAACACGTAGATTACATGATGAAACGGTCTATACTTTTCAAACTGTATATTCTATTCCCTTCCCCTAACCCAAACCCTAACCCCAACCACCACAGAAAACTTTCTGCTACTTCACATTTTCAAGATACATTTTGTTTGATTTATAAGCTTGTTTCCTCATGGGGACCTCAAAATGTCCCCACAAGGTCACAAAAATACTTGTATTCCTATTTTTGTGGGGACAATTGGTCCCCACAACGTGATAATTACCAGGTACACACACGCAGTCCTCCTGTCTATTTTCTATTTTTGTATTTTATCTATATGCATACTATTTATATTTTTATATTTTATTTATTACTAACCTGTTAATATTGATTTTATCTGACATATCTGACAAATTTAATGCAACAGCATGAATAAAACTGCACTAAAGCACCATAATTTAACCTATGATCTTTATGGATTTTTGTAAATCTTGATAAAGCTAATGGAAGACAAGAAAATCAGCGCTGCCACCTGCTGGTCACTATGTTTACATTCACAAGGACCCCAAATGAAGTTTTTAAATGACATAAACCTGTAGTTTAGTTATATAAAAAGGACAGGTTTTGATGAAAAGCAAATATGCTGTAAAAACTATTTGAAATCTTTTACAGCTTTTTCAAGATAAATCTTAGAACCAGCAGGAATAATATTGTGGCATACTCATCACAGTAGCTGATAACCTCAAACACTTATGAATTTACAACTCCTGCTAAACACAAAAGCCTTGAAAAAGTTCCCGTCATCTGTTTTAGAGTTCTGTATCTAGGTTAATATGTAGTTGCAGGGGTGTTGCACAAGATCTCGGGCCCTATGGACCCACATGCCCCACCCTCATAATATATTCCAGACTTTTCAAGGGCCCTCTCTTTCTTTGGGGCCCTGGTAATCAGTACTGATTTTACCCCCAGTCTGACGCCCCTGTGTAGTTGTGAGGTCAGCTGTGTCCCTTTCTGGGCTCTCAGTCAGACTATTGTTATGAATAAAGCCTACAGCCAGTGGTGACTTTGACAACGAAGATAAAAATTCAGAGGAGACATGCATGCCTATTCTTAAGTCTTTTGTATTTCTTAAGATTAATTTCTTTTATCTTTTAATGTGATCTAATAAAGAGACTAAACTGAAAAGGCGATGGCATTTTTTTTATTGCATCTCACACTATAGGCTTCATTTAGAAATATTTGCATTGAATATTCAAAAACATTAATAATAATAATAAATAAATAGTGCATTTATTGTTACTAGTGTGAAACCATAATAAAAGAATTAAAATTGCAGTAGATTTCTGTTTCATTAAAAATTAATCTTGACTGTCTTTTAGACTGACTCCTATTTAATTTTCTCTTTAACTGATTGGCAAATACAAAGCTTTGTTATAATGCACCAACATCAACCAACTGATCGATTGTACTCAAATTTATGCTCGTTATAGCCACTTAAACTGTAAATGATGTGCCTTTAAATGATGAAATCAATAAACATAAACATTATGAAATCAATAAACATTTACAAAATGCCTTTATTTTATGTTAAATGCCCTAAATGTTTCTTATTAAAGTAGCCTAAATTGAGTTGTTTGTGATAGTTGATCTTTTAATGATTTAACCTCTTATGTTTATTGGAGTGTTTATTGGGCACAGGAGTTAAATAAGCAGAAGTGTCCCTCTTGTACACTTAGGTTAATTGTTAGCTCAATCTGTGCATTGTGGGGTCTGTGTTGTATCAGTTGTAGATTCCTATCTGTGTTTGGCTTTGCCAAATCAAGTGGACCCGGCCCATCTTAAGATAAGGTAAGCCTCATTTTATTATTTATATTCCTTCTATAAATGTAAAGAGGCCTGTCAATGCTTATTGTCCATCAGTGTTGCGGGGTGTGTAAGAGCACTATTTCAGAGTGTAAGTTAATGTATTAATATAGGCAAAGCAAGTTTATTTTATAGCACATTATTCAGTGCTTTACATAGAAATGATTTATAGAAAAAACAACAAAGATATACATGAAGTTCAAAGACCTTTAAGGGTAATGATTAAAACCTTGTGGAGCACATCAGATCTCATTTATAAGCTGGTTTTAACTGCCAGTGAGAAAATTATTAAATAATAACAATGTAATATCTAAAGCTTTAAGTGTTTCATGTTGTGCAGGGTTGATTGAAACATACAGTAGCTTGTTGCAGCAATCAGGGTAAAGATATGGCATATCTGTCATTAGTGTACAATTATACCATCTGTTATAGATACATGGCAGATATCATTCAGATACAAATGTTAAAGTATAATAATACAACAGGTAGTTTAATAATGCCAGACAGAGGTGGGTAGAACTTTTATAACCAACAACTTTATTTTTATCTTCTTGATTTTTCAGCATGCCTAAAAATTGGAGATGACAGACAGAGCATGTAGTTTGAACACATGAAGGCTGCAGCTGATCACACAAAATGTATTTTGATTTTATCTTATAGTTTATGGTAGAATTTGTTGTTGTTACAAAAAATGTTGAACAGCGAGAGAGAGAGAGAGATACAAGGAAAGTCAGTCACGCATTATATATAAATCTTTAGACTGTGATGTTTGCAATCTTAAAGCCTTTTCTGGAAGTCAGGGGTGAAGATACAACATATATTCAGTCGTAATAAAAATGGTCATATACTACCATAAATATTTTATTATATGTAATAAAAATCTAGAGGATGTAATACAAAGATGCTACCAAAGAGGGTTTGCATGAGTACAGTTTGTGTCTTCCACACACTGTATCTCTCACTGTAAGTATACTGGCATACAGAGAAACATTATGTTCTTACTTCAGGGTTAAATATGCAGACTGATATGAACTGATGTACAGTAGCAACAAAACTCAGTCACAGGTCACCTTATATGTGACTGAAAAAGTCTATTTTTGTGATTTTCTGTTGTAACAACATAATGTAAAGAACATTCTGTGATATATAGGGGTGGTGATGGTGCAGTGGATAAGACACACGCCTTTGTTGTGAAAGACCAGGGTTCGAATCCACTGTGACACACTATTGTGTCCCTGAGCAAGACACTTAACCCCTAGTTGCTCTAGAGGTGTGCGACCTCTGACATATATAGCAATTGTAAGTTGCTTTGGATAAAAGCGTCAGCTAAATGAGTAAATAAATAGAAATACAAAATATGGCATATCTTTAATATTGACTGAGTAAGGTCATGCCAAAGATTGAAATCAATGTGAAATCAGTGTGTGAAATCAAACAGTGATGCTTATCAAGACTAAGCCTGTACAAATATAGAGATGTAGTGCCAAAACATTACCAGCCATACCTCTAAAATGACATAAATAAGTTTAGGAGTAGGGCAATAGCATTGGTTAATGAATTTGTTATTGAACTGGTTAAAGCATACAAGCCAGTATACTGTATATTTGAGCTATATAGATTGTAGTGAAGGGACTTTTGATCTGGGACTGCTCTGTGAACTGGTCTGTCTTAATAGTGTTTCCAACTAAACCATATCAAGTGTCTTTTTCAAAGGGTTATTGTGTTAGACCTGCACACCTCTAGCCAATCCTGATCTCTCTCTCCTCCTTCTTGTCACATGTCACAGTCAGGCAGTACAATAACTACATTGAAGGTCACACCCACCTTCTGTTGGTTGTTAAACAGACGAATTTGGAAATGGATCAAAACTTCTTAGGATATCTTCTGGAAAAACTGATTGCTTTACAGGTTTGTCGTTTTTGTCTTGTGTTTCAGATAAACATGATTCTTGTGTGACCCTGGAATTTGTTGGACTGAAAGTAAGATTCTTAAAGTAAACGTACAGATGGTCTTGCCTAACTGTAGCTGAAAAATACATTTATTGGATTTTTTTTTCAGATCAAAGTTTTTGTCCATGATGTTTCAGTATTGAAAGATATTTATTTTCCAACAATCTCTCTTTATGCCTTAGTGTAATAAATGTTTGATGTGTTTATTTATAAATCTTAATTTCACTTGGTTTATTAATCAAGACACATAATGGGAATTCCAGATAATTACAACGCTGCTGTATCAATCTTTAAATTGATATACAAATTTATATTTATTATGTTTGCGAGAATTAAACAATTAAAAACATTATAACTATTGTGATTAAGTAATTATTTGCACAGTACCCAATGCATAAATACAGTTTAGAAAATAATCCTTTATCCACTTTATTAGTGTAACCTCTTCAACAGAGTTCACAGCAGTTTTAATAGAGAATTGTATTTTTCTATTGACGTCACTCATAGATATGATCTGACAGCAAGGATACCGGCAGATTTGTTTTTATTGTTTTTTATATATATATTTTATTATTGTGGATTGAAATCAGTGATTCATAACTGTAGTATAACTGAACCTTTGACTATTTCCTTGAATCTTTATTTTACTGTAGTTGCTAGGAGACAAATTGATATTGGATTGGATGTGAAGCAGATGTTATTGTGTAAGGGTAAACAAATCTGTAAGAGAGTCTTACAGTCTTACCTTGACTTACAGTCACCTGCTTTAACAACACTTAAAACATTATAATGTCAGTTTGCCTGCGTTTTAAGTAACCTGACACAATGATCTAGCAAGAAAACACAAAGAATCAGTACAGATTGACAGTGGTTTGGTTTATCTCAACCTCTTTATCACTTAAATTTTTTTATTTGTTACATAAACATTTACATTTGCAGTAGATCTGCAATTGTAGATCTGATCAGTAGATTGCAAGTACAAATGTGACCTTGCCTGTGAAAGCCCAGATCATTATTTTTCTACATTACACCATCCTATACACTGTAAAAAAGTTAACTTTTATGTATAATCAACTTGGATTTACAAGTCATTTCAACTTAGATTTTTTTTTATTCTGACTAATGATAAGTGCTGTAATAAAATAAAGTTGACAGTTACAGCAACTCATGAGTCAAGATAAAAAAATCTAAGTTGATTATACTTCAAAATGTAAGTGCACATTTTGAAACATTCTGTGAAAATATAACATTCATATTTTTTAAATAATATCTTGATTGGGTAAGATCCTGTCAAACATGAAAAAAGGAAAATAAATAAGAATCAAATTTAATGCATAATAAGATTACAAAACCTTAGCATGCATTTCACAGATAAGGTCACATGTGTAAAAGAAAGTAATAATTAAATACAGAATAACAATAATAAAGATCAAGTAAGATAAGAAATTAAAGAAGTCTAAAGAGTCTAAATAAGAATAAGGATCTGGATAGAGATAAAACATGTAAAACATTACCTCAATAGAGTGTGAACAGGGTGAAGGTAAATGTAAACGGTATATTCCCCTGAGGTCTGCAGGGATTATATACATTAAAGCTGAAGTAATTGTGCTGTTCAAGTATATAAGATGTGCAAAAAAGCAAGTCATTTGTCTTTAAGAATAATTGCTGTTCTATAAATCTAATAAATCTTATTGTTTGCTGCAGTAGGACTAAACTTGATGAATGCATTGTATTATATAGCATTGTCTGTATTTATTCAGTCTATTTTTCAAGCTGCTCAAATTTAAGCCTGGATTGTGGATTCTGTGGGCAATGAGTGAAGGGCAGAAAAAGTCGACCTCTCACAATGGGAGCGTCACAGGGGTTCTGGAAGCCAAAAAACAAGATCAACCAAAAGCAGCAGCTCTGCAGCAGAATGTGAGTATGAAAAAAATAAAGCTAAAACAAAAATCTCATTTCATATGACTACACAAACAAATGTTGGAGAATTTCTCCTTTCAAACACTATGTATAAATGAGTGTGTGAAGGGTATAAGTGTGATTTAGTTTGGCAGTGCCTGCCTCCATCACATTGATGTAATCCCTTCTCCTCCAAACCCTATCGTCTAGTCTTAAGACACTAGACGATATGTGTATATGGATTTGAATACATGAAATGAAAAGCTATAGCCAGGTAAACAGTTTCCATTTAAATGTTACTTGTATTATAATGACATGTTCGTAAGTTTTTCATAGTGGTGCCACTGAAAAAAAATTTTTGGTTCCCCAAGGAAGCTGCAAATTTCACTTTAATAGTGCAGACTGTTTATTTAGGAAAATCAACTAGGCAATATAAGCGATATAGAATACAAATACAGGCCTCATCCTTCCTATACCTGTGAATAATGTTATAAAAGGCGCATTTTCTACCGAATGAAAACCAAACCCTTCACTGCTACTTTTAAATATGTTTCAGGTGGGTCTCTTTAGTGGAATCTGTCTGATAGTGGGAACAATGATCGGCTCGGGGATCTTCATTTCTCCTAAAGCAGTTCTCGAGGGAACCGGTGCAGTGGGTCCAAGTCTAAGTGTGTGGGCTGCATGTGGTGTGCTGGCTACTCTCGGTCAGTATCCGCAATTCTTGTCATTATCAGTGTTTTACAAAAATAAAAACTGACGTGCATAATAAACCATCATAACATGAAGATAAGGGAACATTTATAAAACGGCATGTATCGTAATTAGTACCAATTTTGTAACACTATAATCTCTCTGACGTATATGAGGTGTTGACGTATTAACTTGTTATGAGCTATAACTTCTGAAAGCAAATATGAATACAAATTGTTTTTAACATAAACACAATGTAACATAGTATGTCCAAAAGTATGTCCTTTCTTTTGCTTTATTAAGTAACTTTATTCTCCTTTATTCTATCCAGCACTTACTGCTGAGATTATAACTGAGTGAACTTTTGATGTCAATGAGGTTAATAAGATATGTTCACTCATTCAGAAACACCCAGTCACACTTTCTGCTAAAGTCACATACTGCTAAAGTCAGGAAAATTCCCAAGACAGAGAAATCCTCTTTAGTTTAATACTAACTCTTTTGGTAATGTACTCGCTGAACTCAATACGAACACTGAAAAATACAAAGCCTTATACATTTGTGTGCGCAGGGGCCCTCTGCTATGCTGAACTCGGCACAATGATCACTAAGTCTGGTGGAGAATATCCATATCTGATGGAGGCTTTTGGGCCAGTTTTGGCATACCTATACTCCTGGACCACAATTATGGTGTTAAAGCCTTCATCTTTCGCCATCATTGCATTAAGTTGTGCGGAGTATGCTTCAGCACCATTTTATCCAGGATGCACCCCTCCTCAAGTCATCACCAAATGCTTGGCTGCAGCATGTATCTGTATGTATTTGTCTATGATTGGTTAACATTTATATTGAATAGCTTCTAAAGGTTTGTTTGCATTGGCCCAATAAACTTTATGCACCTAACCATATTGCCATTTATTTTCACTAACTAAACAGCTCAGTATCAAAGTTTTAAACAGCTACACACTCTTTGTTTGCCGTTTACTAAAGTGCAAGTTTATTGGTGTTTGTTGGAGCCCTTTGGACATGAAATGTTGGCGTTTGTTGGGATTATGTGAACTATAATCTTTCTTTTGTGTCTCTGTTCTTTTCATCAGTTTTAATCACAATTGTGAACTGTATGAGTGTGAAGCTGGCATCCCGTGTGCAGAACTTCTTCACAGCAGCCAAACTCTTGATTATTGTTGTCATAGTGGTTGCAGGCATTGTTCTGCTGGCTCAAGGTATCTCTCTTTACATCTGATGATATCGGATATCTTATTGTCATCTGATCTATTTGGACACTGACAGATATAGCTTATTATTTAATAAAATAAACTGAGATCAGTTCTTTTGATTAGGAAGGAATGATGTTTAATTGTGTAGTCAAACATTTCTTTTTTTCTCAGTGTAGACTATATGGCCAGAGATTCGATGTGTGTGATGTAAGCTTTGTAAATGTTTAATGAAAGGTCAATAAAACGTGCTCCTTTATTGTGTTTTTTTAGGGAATACACAGAATCTTAAAGATCCATTTACAGGGGCAACAACATCATTTGGAGCAATTGGCCTTGCTTTTTACAACGGTCTCTGGGCTTATGATGGATGGTAAATTATTGTTTAGCTCATAAAATGCCATATAAGCATCATGTAACACACATTAAACATGTTTGGATTTGGCAATGTTCCAAGAATCTGGTAGACTTTTCCTGTACTGTACGTCAGCCCTGGGAATTATTCACAGAATGAAACTCCTCTGTTATATCTGCATGAATTTTCAGCACTGCCGCAAAAAAGAGACCACTTTAAGATTATTTTCACTTTTGCTAAATTTACTATTTATAGGCATGCATTAAAATAAAATGATCATTTTGTTTAATTCTGTCAACTACTGACAACATTTCTGCCTAACTCTTAATAAAAATAATGCTTTTATTTGCAAAAAAACTTCTGACAACATTTCTGCCTAACTCCTAATAAAAATAATGCTTTTATTTGCAAAAAACTGAAAACAGACAAACTTAAAAGTTGTTAGATAAAGGGAAACAAGTTTATATAATTTTTTTATCAACACAATGCTTACATATTATAGCACAATTTAAGAATTCAAAAATGTATAGTTGATGGAAAACCATGATTTTCTAAAACATCTTTTATGAGTCTTTCTTGGCATGCTCTCAATCTTTTAAATTTGCTGTTGGGTGACATTATTGTCACTCCTGAGCTTTGCTTTTGTTATAATTCAACAGACAATGGACTGAAACAATCATAATACATGTAGAAATGATGATTAAAGGCAAAATTAGAGTGGTCTTTCATTTTTTTTGCTGTGTATGCTAGAATAAGAAACATGGTTTCAAATGCTTGTAAAACTTTTAATTCTGTGAAATATTTTAAAGACACTTATCTTTTTATAGGAATCAGCTTAACTTCATTACAGAGGAGCTGAAGAATCCATACAGGTGATGCATGACAGTGCAAATCTGATGTGAAAGGTTTGCTTTGCTAAACACGTGTATTATGCAATGCTGCAGAACTGTATGTGTGAAAATTTTAACCCTATGTAATGTGCTCATGTAACAGTGTTTTAGTTAATGTTTTATTGTGTTAATTAACTCTTTTGTAACAGAAACCTCCCCCTGGCAATCATTATTGGAATTCCCTTGGTTACTGTGTGCTATGTACTTGTCAACGTTGCATATTTCAGTGTCATGACCCCTGTTGAACTTCTGCAATCTCCTGCTGTTGCTGTGGTTAGTTTGTGACAAATACTTAATCTTGATTTGTTTTTTGGTCTTTAGCTGTTTATTAATAAATTAACACTACCTGACAAAAGTTTGGAAAAACTTGACTGAAATGTTTCCTATAATTTTACAAATCTTTCAGACTGAAGGTGTATTTACGTGAGTTTACACTGAAAACAATGATTCATTGAATTTAATCTTTTTTTTTTAAGGTAAGTGGTTGCAATCAATTTATTTAAGCTACATTTAAACAAAAAAGATTAGTAACGTAAAATAAAATATAAAACTTTTGTTTTATGTAGCTTAAATAAATTGATTGCAACCACTTACTTTAAAAAAATGATTAAATTCAATGAATCATTTTTTCAGTGAGAAAAAAATTAGAAATGTTGTTTGCAGACAAAAATATAGTTGTACCAAACATATTGATTTCTTTCATTAGAAAGCTCAAATAAAATATTTCTGAAATTGATGACTTAGACTCAGTATTGAAGAAAAAACAGCCAATAAAAGAGCATAATAGATGTGAACTCCCTCAGTATTGTTTAAAATGCATCTCAGGGTAATACCTCAAGAAGCTTGTTAATAAATGCCACAAGTTAAGTTTTGCTAATTTTAGGCAAAGAGTGACTAAACTTCTGTTGATAAAATATAATAGTTTTTAGATTCTTTTAGTCACAAAATAATTTATTATTTTTGTGTTATTCTATATTTTTTATGCACTGAAAAAATTGATTCATTCAATTTACTCAATTTTTTTAAGGTAAGTGGTTGCAATCAATTTATTTAAGCTACATTTAAACAAAAAAGATTAGTAAAGTAAAATAAAATAAAAAACTTTTGTTTAAATGTAGCTTAAATAAATTGATTGCAACCACTTACCTTAAAAAAATGAGTAAATTGATTGAATCATTATTTTCAGTGTGAGTTTGCTATATTTTACTGATAAATATATATAAATAAAGAAAACTCGGGTACTGTATACTTATTGATATGCTAAATCATTGGTTTCTCCACAGACTTTTGGTGACAGAGTGCTGTACCCATTATCTTGGGTTGTGCCTTTATTTGTGGTCTTCTCCACGTTTGGTGCAGCCAATGGGAGCTGTTTTACCTCAGGCAGGTAAGGAAGTTACACTGATGTATAAAACATTTGATGTTTAACTTGTGTTTCATGACCTAAAACTTGGTCAACAGACAGCAGTAAAAACAACACTGCCAAATGTAAACAATATGCATGTAAAGATATTCCTTACATGCTTATAAGAGAAAATAAATATGCTCAACAACTTTTAAAGGGGTACAGGCCTGTTTTATATTGTTTGTTACTTAGGCTATGTTTACATTAATGCGTTTATCCTTTAAAACGCATTACTTTTGCTACGTTTACGCCTTTCATCTACACTACATCACCGTTTTCGACCCTCATAAACGGATTCGTTCGCAAACGCTGAAGACCCCGTTTTAGTTTGAGAACTCAGACGTTGCTCTGAGTGTAAATGAACATAGACGGAGTCTTATGTAAACGAACAGCTGATGTTAACGTGACAGCGCATCATTTTCAAAGTAAAAATTATTTTATTCATGTAAATGTTGGTTTGTTACGGAGGTTTTGCCAAAAATAGTAAACATCTACCAGCCAGCTATTATAAACGCTATATCGGATAGTTTTAACATGTATCCTTATAGATAATGTCTGTTTTATATGAATGTTTGAGTATTGTTGGGTTTAATGTGTTTATGTTTTGTTTAAATGTAGTTAGCTTATGAAAGATAGACTGTAATTTTAAATGCCATATAGGCGTTGCAAAGGCCAATATGAAGGGAGAATTGTAATGGGTCAGACATTATTTTCCAGTTTAATGTAAGTTTTGTTTGCTATTTTAAAATTAATTTCGTTTCAGATAATTTGTCTCTTAATTTGAATCGATGTTTTGTTGATAAGTTTTGTGAATATAAATTAATAAAAACAATAAACTCATCGTCATTAATATATAATGCTCTTTTAGGCGTTGCGCTTTTAGCTATTCTGTGTTGCTAGCGGAGGACGTGCACGGACCTCGCACACTTTTAAAAATTAATGCAATAAGCATTTCTGGTAAAGGCTAAAGCAATACTTCACCTCTTACTATGTTTGATTGAAGTTTGAATTTGCTGATTTATTTTTGCTTCAAGTTCGCTACTGTTCAGTACTGTTCACTTGAATGCTTTCTTTTTAAATCATAAAGACCTTTCTGTAGTTATAAAATAAAAATTAACCTATTAATCATATTAATATGTTGTAGGGGGTAGATAGAACAGTATAAGACTTTCCCAAACACATTTTTATAGGTTAAAAAATAGTGTCTATAGTTGCCAGCAAAGGACCCAGGTATGAATTTTTGTCAATATCGCACACCCCTAGGCTGCGTAAACGTGCAGGTAAGCTATTATTAGAGTAATAAGTTATTTTACACTTTTATGCGCATGCCCAGTTACATGATTGGTCATGTTTCATGCGTTTATGGTGGTGTATAGTGTGGATGAAGATTCTTTTTAAAATGCCAGTATAAACGACGATCGTTTTCATTTTAAAATGCCGTTTTAAAACGCAAATGCTCTAATGTAAACATGGCCTTAGAAGCCATCCATATAAACTCTGTGGTATTTGGGTTGTGTAGTAGGCTACCCTTCAACATGAACAAATAAATTAAAAATAAATCAAATATGATTCAGTCGTTCATGTGCAACAAAAATACTATTAGAGTCATTTATTTTTGTTTCAGTGTTTTTGTTTTTAAGTAGTTTGTTTTATTTAGATTTATATGTCATTTGATGTGTAAAATCTGTGCCCCAACTTCAAAACGACATTAAATAAGTTTAACTGATGCTGAAATTTGTTTTATGGGTCTGACTGTTACTGTCGGTATGACTTTGTTCACTTGTTAGGTTGACATACGTAGCTGGACGGGAAGGTCACATGGTTAGCATCTTGTCATACATCAGTATAAACCGTTACACACCTGCGCCAGCTCTCATGTTCAATGTAAGTCCCATGTAACGTCCCCTGTATTTCTTATACTTTATACACAACTTTTAATAACAACACTTTGTTATCTTCTATTGATGAGTACAAAAAAATGTCTATTTGTAACAATTTTTTTTTGATAAAGTATTTAGTATCTTTTCAATTTTACTTGTAGGGCATCCTGTCAATCATCTACATCATCCCAGCAGACATAAACACTCTCATCAATTATTTCAGTTTTGCCCAGTGGCTTTTCTACGGCCTCACATGTCTCGCGCTTATCGTTATGAGATTCACTCGAAAGGAGCTTCACAGACCTGTAAAGGTTAGAACACATTAGTAATGGTGTCCCATCAGTTTTGAGAGCTTTCACAGTCTTCAATGCACAGAAACGAATACTGGGAATGCTAACACTAAACTAATGTAGCATCTCTTTTCCTCATAGGTGCCTATAATCATCCCTGTCGTGGTGGTAATTGTGTCCTGTTACCTCGTACTTGCTCCTATCATAGACAAGCCTGAACTTGAGTACCTGTACTGTACAGTGTTCATAGTGAGCGGCCTTCTTTTATATGTACCCTTCATTCACTTCAAATTCAACTGGGTTCACCGCATCATGAGTAAGTACCAGACACAGTGACTGTAGTAAAAGAAAATGGTTTAATCAGTGACTTGATAACAACTCTGAGTATTTGATTAGATGTCTCTTCACAAACTTGGCACTTAATTCCTAATCATTAACCAATTATATTTACAGGTCCACTTACCCTGCACCTTCAGCTGCTACTGGAAGTCGTTCCAACAGAAAAGATTGAGTAACAGATTTCAGCTTGAAGGAAAGAAACAAATATTCTAGTCAGACAAATGACTAATACATGGACATGTTGGTAGAGGATTCTTAAAGGGACCTTGGCTGTATATGGACATATTTTTATTTTATTATTTTTATAATTCCTGCTGTTGTGCCTTGTGTTGTTTTTGCATATGTTGTACTGGTCGTACTGGGTAACAGGGTTAATAAAATATTAACATAAACTACTTTAAATTCCTAGATATAGTCCTACTTATTGTAAACATTGCACCAAATAGCAATATATATTTTTGAACTTTATTAAACTCAAATGAATTAATCATGAAATGAAAATGTGATTAATATTGAAAATACAGTTTGTTAAAATTACTTTATTAGAGACTTTTGTTTTGTTCTACTTCAACAACTTCCTACAACAACTTTTGTACTGAAACTATAAGAAAACTACCTTGGGAAAGCATTTGAAAGTTAAAAGTTTAAAGGCTATGTTACCTTTATGTGCTCCATTGGAAATAAATCGTAAATAGTTTTTAAATACGTTAAGTACTGTCTCTGATGTCGTTTTTATCTCTGGGAAGTTCGGAGATAATGTTGATATCCCAAGATTGGAGGGCCTCAAACTATAAAATGGGGGATGGAGAAGGATTTATGTGTGACTTGGCTTTATTAGTTTTTGTCAGCAACACTGAAGTAGTATATTGTGTTTAAATAACATTTTCCCTAGACGTATGAACTTAGTGTCCTCCATTATTTCTTACAACAAAGCACCCGAAAACAACAAGCTCATAATCACGACTTTAGGGTGGGGGGGTATTAAATTTCTGATAGCCCCTAGCCCGGCGCTTGCCACTTCTGGTAAATGTGTGAACTTTCCCGCCACCTTCGTAAATGAGTGACAGCTGGTCGTTTCATAACGAGGCTCCAAATATCTCATAAAATCATTCACCCATTCTGTTCCTGTAGTATTTTTAGTGGACCTAAAATGTCATTCAGTGTACACTAGGCCTAATTCCCAGTGTTTCACAGAGCGTTTTAGAAACTGTTGTTTAATTTTGTATGGACGCGTATATTGTCTAATGTTTTTATTGTCTATTGTATCTTTGTAATGTATAGTGGCGAATAAGTTTCCTTTTACAGGGTTAATAAAGTTTTAAGTGCTTGCTGGTTAATATAGTTTTATGCACCATAAGCGTATTGTTGGCCTCTTAAAATGTTAAATGTTTCCTCGTTTGTAAGTCACTTTGGATAAAAGCGCTAACTAAATAAATTAATGTTAATGTTTAAAGGGGACATTTCACAAGACTTTGGAGCGGTTTCCCAGACAGGGATTAAACTAATCCTAGACTAAAATAAATGTAAGAGCTGTCCAAACTGAAAACAACTTGCACTGACATATCTTAAAGCAACACTATGTAGTTTTCATGTAAAAATGACTTACAGCTCCCCCATGTGGTTGAAAAGCGCAACAGTGCCTGGTATCAGACACTCTTCTGCAGGCAGGGGGAGGGGCGGGGCTGTGTTTCCTACCCTCCACTGCCACTTTCAGAGTGTGCTTATACCAGCTAGGAGGCTGCTCAGGTTGCAGCAACAGTACAATTTGTCCAGTTAAAAGTTGTTCTATCCCTGAAATAATTTTAGAGACATTATTTAAAGGTCGAAAAACTACATAGTGTTGCTTTAAAATACATCAGTGCCCTTAGTTTGGCCTCAAAATGCACACAAGTAATGTTTTTAGTAAGGCATGTTTGTTAAAACTAGTTATATTTCCTAATTAAACTAAGGTCTAGTCCTGGCTTAAGCTAATCTCTGTCCGGGAAACCACCCCTTTAAGAAAAAATAAAATAAATGAAATAAAATAAATCTTAAAATAAATCTTTGGTGTCGCTAGAGTATGTTACTTTATCTGAAGTTCTAGCTTAAAATACCATATATAGATCATTTATTATAGCATGTTAAAATTGCCACTTTGTAGGTGTGTGCAAAAAAGTGTCCTTTTAAATACAAATGGGCTGATTTCTGCACTTAAGGGCAGTGCTGTAGTTGGATAGTGCAGATTAAGGGGGCATTCTGACATCACAAGGGGAGCAAAAAGTAAATGACTAATTTTTAACATGCTTGCAGAGAATGGTTTATCAAAACCAAGTTGTTCTTTTCACATTTTCAAGGTTGATGGAAGCACTGGGAACCCAATTATAGCACTTGATTTTCATGATATGTCCCCTTTAAATGTGGCCAAATAGAGGATTCAGATTATTTGCCGTCAGGCGCCCTCTTGTGGAAAACTACTACTTCTTTGTATGCAGTTTCTAGATCAGCGTTTCTCAACCTGAGACCTCATCAAAATTACAAAGCAGCCTCCGCATGACTTAAAATGATTTAGGCAATTAATAGACAAAACAAGCAATACAATATAACTAAATATCAAGATGTTACCCAGTATTTGTTTATTTTAGCGCAAATGTTTCTTTCGTTTTGAATATTAAATTGAGTGAATGGGGCATTCTAATACGTATGTGGACAATGAAACAATCGTTCATCCGTCGCGGTAGATGGCGCTCATCAAATATACAGACAAATACACATCATGTCTCTGTAACGTCCTTCACGTCCTGTTACGTTCAGTTGCGAAAGTCGACTAAAAGTTTTCGCGTGACAGACTTTAAAATGAACATGTAATAAAGGATCAAAATGAACAAAGCGTTAAAACACTGGCGGGAGGCCGCGACGGTAATTCTGACGGCCGGGATAAGACACACTCAGACCGCAGACTGTCTCAGAGCAGGTCTGGATAAACTTACTACTGCTTTACCACAAACATCTACCTTTGATTATAAAGTGCTGCTGCTGAAACGAAGCGGTAAGAGCGGGTTTATGCCCAACGCCTATGTGTTTCCCGGGGGGTTGGTGGATTCGTCCGACTTCTCAAGTGAGTGGCAGGAGATCTTTAAATCCTTCATTAAAGCGCCCAACTACGGCATAGGAGTCGTGAAACAACCGCCAGAGACCAGACCACCTATTTTTGCCACTGACAGAATAAAACTGGGATCTCCGGTACCAGGAGACGTTGCTTTTAGGATATGTGCGGTGAGAGAGACGTTTGAGGAGTCTGGTGTACTCCTAGTGGTCCCCAAATCCGAGGAAAGCCACATTAATGTACACACAGGTAATACAAATGACGGTGACAGCCGGTCAGCCCTCACCAGGTTATGCGAACGATGGGACAGAGACGTACTGACCAAATGGAGATCCTTAGTTATCAGTGACCCTGCCAATTTTATAAAGATGTGTAAGGAGCTGCAGTGTCTGCCCAACATTTGGGCTCTGCATGAGTGGGGGAACTGGTTGACTCCCACAGGGGTGTACCCAGGCAGAAACAGGAGATACGACACTGCTTTTTACATCTGTTGTTTGCAGGAAACTCCACATACACTTCAAGACGAGAAGGAAATAGTTCACTTTAAGGTCAGATATTTTAAGATTTTTGGTCTGAACCTGAATTTACCCACCCTTATGCAATCCCGTGTGTATTTGTTTCTTTAGCTGAAAAAAACTACATAGATCCTAAAATGTTGAGCTCTAAAAACACATCCATGCATTGTTAAATTAATCCAATTGACTCTATTGCATGGGTTAATTAATGTGGTATGAAGTGAAACAATAGATGTGTGTAAGAAAAGGATTCATATTTGTTGCTTATTTAAAGATATGAAACTAAAACAAGATTATCTGGTTGCTTAATTTCTAATTTGGTGACGCATCAATTACTTTAAATCTCATTGGTTCTTGCGTGTTCTTGCATGACAAAATACATGACTGGCCAAGAGACACATAAGAACCTATGAGATTTTTTTTTATGAAATGAGAATTTAACGCTTGGATATCCTTGTTTTGCTTACAGTTTAGCTAAAAAGGGCAAAATAATAAGTTTTCTCTCTCACACACCTATAATTTCCCTTTATACATACCATATGGGTTTGAATTACTATTATGATGGATGTGCTATGTATTAAGGCATTTCATAAAAATAACTTTATTTGTGTACAATCAAAGTTATTAAAAATCTGGAATGGTATGAGGGTGGGTAAATTATGAGAAAATTTCCATTTTAGGGTGAACTATTCTTTTAATACTGTCTAGAAGTCAAGTCTTGATAACCTTGAAGCTTTGCCATGCCCACTTACCAATGAATATGGCATCACATATTAATAATTATTGTAGAACAATGAATTAAATTATCATCCAATTTAATACATCTTCTGGTTAACTACTGGTTAATAACACATTCGTCCTGTCCTGCAGTGGTCCACTCCCTCTGAAGTGCTGAACCGCTATAAATCAAGGGAAATATGGATAGCACCACCCCAGCTTTATGACCTAGGACGAATGTGCCGGTTTCCAGCTCTCAAAGATCTTCATCGCTTTGCTTGCCAGAGGTCTCTGGAGGGCTGCGAGCAGTGGCTGCCTATTCACCTAATGTTTGACAACTTCCACATCTCTGTCTTGCCAGGTCATTATGTTTTTGAAGAGAAAGTTTCTGTTTTGTCTTTTGATGGGAAGAAGGCCTAAAACAGACTGATTCAATGTTACCAGCTAAAACATTTGGCGGCAGTTTCCCAGACATGCTTTAGCTTAAAGGGATAGTTCGGCCAAAAACGATATTAAACCCATGATTTACTCACCCCCAAGCTGTCCGAGTTGCATATGTCCATCGTTTTTCAGACAAACACATTTTCGGATATTTTAGAAAATATTTTATATCTTTCAGTTGATTAAATGTAATGTTACGGGGTCCAGCAATAGTCCACGACCTTCAAGTCCAAAAAAAGTGCGTCCATCCTTCACAAATTAAATCCAAACGGCTCCAGGATGATAAACAAAGGTCTTCTGTGGGTAATCCGTGCGGTGTTGTTGTAGAAATATCCATATTTAAAAAGTTATTAACGTTATAAACTACCTTCCGGTAGCGCCGCCATCTTGGAGTGATCCGCATTCAGGATGAGAGCTTACGCAGCGTACAGAGTTTCTCTGCTGCTGCTCTGTGCCCCCGCCCTCCGAATTTGTCATACGTCACTAAGAAAAGTGCGTACACTTATGCTGCGTTCCAGGCAACCTGTAACCCGTAACTCACGACTTCAAAACCACGACTCACGACTTTGAACTGGGAGTACATCGATCTAGTACGAGTTCACGGGTGGGAAGTCACGGGTTTGACTGCCGTTCCAGTGCACTTTCACCGGTAGAAGGTTGTAAAAACACGAGTTACAGGCTGCCTGGAACGCTTAGGGTCGTGAGTCGTGGTTTTGAAGTCGTAACTCACGGGTTTAAAAACCTGCCTGGAACGCACCATTACGCTAATACTCTCTCCTGAGTCTAAGATGGCGGCGCTACCGGAAGGTAGTTTATAACGTTAATAACATTTTAAATATGGATATTTCTACAACAACACCGCACGGATTACCCACAGAACACCTTTGTTTATCATCCTGGAACCGTTTGGATTTAATTTGTGAAGGATGGACGCACTTTTTTTGGACTTGAAGGTCGTGGACTATTGCTGGACCCCGTAACATTACATTTAAAGCTGCCGTCGGCAACTCTGGAGGATTGAGCAGTTTCCAAATGTTTACAATTTCATGTCCCTCCCCCACTACCTCCGAGCAACCTCCCTCAGAGCACGTTCTCGTCAGCGCGTGTGCAAAAGTATTATTGTGAACGCATACTTAGCAAGAATACTTAGATTACTTACATAACACTCCGAAATACAATCAATGGTTGATAAAGCACAATTACCTGTCGAGAAGAAATGTGGCAAGCTCTGCATCCAGCTTGAAATCTCGTAGATTCCTTTCAAATGCCGGTCCGATATTGATCCTAGTTTTAATACGGTCACAGTCGCTTTCTATCTTTGTTTCCTTCTTTTCATTGGTTGTTTTCCTAGCTCTAGTTGTTAACCGAGAAATCGGAAGTTTGTTACTGAAAGTTCTCTCCGCCATCACGCTGCATTCAAACCAAAACAACTATGAATTCAGGCGGATGCACGTGATATTGTAACGCGCGCGAGGGGGATGGGGATCTGTGGCGCGTGCAGGTACTGTGATTGACAGGCAGATTTTACACAGCCCTGCGCTGATTGGACCAAATGAACCAGCCTGCGCTGATTGGACCGAATGAACCGGGAGCGGTGGATTTTTGCAAAACAAATAACAGGCTCCAGGTGGAGCTAGAAGCGCGGGGTTTTTTCTTAAACAGTCTAGTTGATGTTGTTCTATCGGAGCATAGTGCTGGTTTCAGTGAATATGATCAAAAAATATGATAAAATAAGTTGTCGACGGCAGCTTTAATCAACTGAAAGATATAAAATATTTTCTAAAATATCCGAAAATGTGTTTGTCTGAAAAACGATGGACATATGCAACTCGGACAGCTTGGGGGTGAGTAAATCATGGGTTTAATATCGTTTTTGGCCGAACTATCCCTTTAATCCAGGACTAGGCCTTAGTTAAATTGACATTTAAGTAGTTTTTACAAACATACATTAGAAAAACAATATCTTGAGACAAAACAATGGCACTGATATATGTTATGATGTTTTTGTTATTAAAACATGCATTTTAGTCTGGGACTATGATAAGCCCTGTCCGGGAAACCACTGCGTAAGTGAATGTAGTAACAATTACCTTTTGATAACAATTTACAAATGTAGATAAATTAAATCACTGTATTAATGCATTGAACTGTTAAAATGTTCTCTCTTTTGACATGTAGGTGATGATCTGTACCCAGAGGAAGTGGATTTGTATGGAAAGCGTGATGGGGTGTTGAGAATAGAGAAGAGTCTTGAAGATTTCCAGAAGGAAAGTTCAAACCTGCATCGCATCATTCTTCAAGATTCATATACTGCATCTGTCCACATGAACATCAGTCCCAAATATAACCATCTGGCTCCTCTCTTCAGTGAAACTGTGGGTGGCCACTGTAAAAGGAGCAAACTCTGACACTTACCTGTCATATGGTACAAGCTTAATGGACATGGATCAGTGTGTTTCTCAAAGAGAGCCTGATGTTACCCTTGACCTATGCTTGTTTTAATATTAAATTCAGAAAGTGATGTTGCACCTCTTAATTATTGAACAATGCCTACTTATTAGCCTTTCAGATATGTGCATCCCTAGTATGTCACAACAAGCTTCTGCAGATCATCTCAACAACTGCATAATATTGGCTAAGTCCAAGTTTGCATAACCTTAATCTACTGCATTAATGACACACAATAACAAAGATTCAGGGATTACACGATCAAAGCTGGGGTTGAATTTTGTAACTGGTTGTATTAAAAACTGGAATGTATGTTTTGATTTCTGTAGCATATATAAAAAAATTATTCAGGGACTGTGTGTGAATCTTTTCAAAAAGTTTTAATACATATACTAAAGTTAAACTAGCAGATGGCTGCTTTGAGTCTCCACTGTGCTATATTTCTGTATAAACAGTAGCGAGGAAAAAACCAAACCCATACAACACACTTGGTTCAGACATCTAATAAATTCAACACTCTACACTGCCAACCACACAAATGACAAAAAACTTGAAATCACCTCTTAACTCAAAGGCTGTTTGTGAAATTGATTTTTCAGTTGATGTTTGTCATAGTGTTACAGTCTATACACTATACGCATATTGTTGTCTCCTTAAAATGTTAAATGTTTCCTCATTTGTAAGTCACTTTGCATAAAAGTACTAGCTAAATAAATTAATGTAAATGTTTAAAGGGGACATTTCACAAGACTTTAAGAGGTAAAATAAATCTTTGGTGTCGCCAGAGCAGAGAGTATGTTACTTTATGTGAAGTTCTAGGTTAAAATACCATATATAGATCATTTATTATATTCAGTTTGTTACAATTGCCACTTTGAAGGTGTGAGCAAAAAATTTGACGTTTTTGTATCCTTTTAAATGCAAATGATCTGATCTTGGCACTAAATGACAATGCTGTCTTTGGATAGTGCAGATTAAGGGCGTTATTATTGAAGTATAGGTCTCTGCGGAACCAAAAGGGGCGTTTCCCAATTTTTTGGGAGCTTTCAAATTGGGATTAGGTATTTTTAACCATCCAATCAAAAAAGTACGGAAGCCAGGCTGAAAAGCATACATCAATATTTTTCAACACCTATTTCATTTTAAAAAGACACAAAAATTGGAAAACGCCTCTTTTTGTTCTGCAGAGACCCCAGTCTCGTATTATTATAATAAGATCCTCTTCTGACATCACAACATGCTTGCAGAGAATGGTTTACCAAAACTAAGTTGCTGGGTTGTTCTTTTACACATTTTCTAGGTTGATAGAAGCACTGGAGACCCAATTATAGCACTTAAACATGGAAAAAAAGTTAGATTTTTATGGTATGTCCCCTTTAAATGTGACCAAATAGAGGATTCAGATTATTGGCCGTCAGGCGCCCTCTTGTGGAAAACTACTACTTCTTTGAAGGCAGTTTTTTAGATCAGTGTTTCTCAACCTGAGACCTCATCAAACTTACAAAGCAGCCTCCGCATGACTTAAAATGATTTAGACAATTAATAGACAAAACAAGCAATACAATATAACTAAATATTAAGATGTTTCCTAGTTTATTTTAGCGAATTTACATGTTTCTTTTGTCGTCTAACATTTATTATACTTCCATGGGTAACGTTATTTCAACTGTGTATTTCACTTATAAAACAACAGGCCTATCAGAAGAGAGGCTCATGAATATTAATTATTCCAGGCCAAAACAACCTGTTTTTAGCAGAGCTCCTGAAAGAGGAGCTGTTAAATATATAGAGATTGTTTTTGGTACATAAACTGCAAATATATATTTTTAAGGAGATCAGAACCTAAAATAAAACTCTAAAAAGCTTAGAAAATATGGGACCTCTTGACTCTTTGGCTGTGTCCCAATTCAAAGGCTGCGACCTTCTTTGTTTTTTTTTTTTTGTTTTGTTTTTTTCCTATTGGAATTTCAAATGTACAAACAAAATGGATTTGTCAAAGGAAGACACATTGCACCATAAACATTTACAGTTCAAATATGAAAATACAAAAAAATTATTTAAATAATATAATAAAAAGGCTGCGACCTTCTAAGGACGTATTTTAAGATTCTTGCAGCGCGACTTGAGGGTAGTAAGGCCGTCTTAGAATGAAGCCTCAAAATGCGTCCTCATTTCTCCGCGCTGTGAACGAATGGATCCTTAACAGCCGAGGATATCCCAAGAGTCATTGCGCGTACAGAACGGCTGCCTATAGACTGGATATTCTAAAATAAACAATTAAAACCTTAATTAAATACAAGTGTATTTAGTAGAAAACATTTTTCTTTCACTGTTTTAGTATTATAAGTTATTTTTTGTGTTAATATTATTCTTTTTATTTTGCGTATAAGGTTCATTAATTTGATATACTGTTGAATAGTTTAATCTACATAAACGTTTCATATTTTCTAAAATAAATTAATATTTTTCTGATTCCATATTTATTTTAATAAGTCAGAAACGTCTCAGTTGTGTCCTGCTGATTGGCGAGGTGTGCGCGTGCAGCAGTTGACGCCAATAAGCTGATCCGAAGGTTAGACTGTCTCATTTCAGTTCTCTTCGCGAACTTCTGAGGCTTCCACCTCGAAAGACCGAGTGCTCACCTTTTAAGGTCGCATGCTTATAAGGTTGCAGCCCTTGAATTGAATATCCTCGGCTGTTAAGGATCCATTCGTTCTATCCTTAACAGCGCGGAGAAGTGAGGAGGCATTATGAGGCTTCATTCTTAGCATCCTTTGAATTGGGACGGCCTTACTAGGCCTCAAGTCGCGCTGCTTTGACGCACTCGGTCTTAAAATACGTCCAAGGTCGCAGCCTTTGAATTGGGACACAGCAGGGACATTAGGCAACAGCATCTGGTGGAAAGGGGTCAGGGGATCTCTGGATAATCCGTAATTCGTTTGTAATTATAAAACGAAAATACCGCTTTTCTGTTTTTTGTTTCAAAACGAAAAACCAAATAACCGTTTTTGGTGTCAGAATCAAAAAACGAAACACCAATTAAAAACTTCCCGTTTTTCGTTTTTTGGCGATCATTTTATCGTTATTCCTTTTTGAACAAAAAATGAAGAGTGTCTTTGAACTTCAGTCAATTCGTTTTTCGTTTATTGCAAGTGGTGCCCGCTGCAGAGCCAAATGGGCGGAGCTGGAGCTCTAGCGAGGCGGGGCACCCTCGCTGGATCTAGTGGGCGTGGCAGCATCAAGTGCGCAGGCGCAGATAGAGTTTATTTAAACTTCCTGTACAGCCTGTATCAAGTACTCCGGAGTATTGCACGGTAATTTAAAGATAAACTGAGCTTTAATATGTATATTAAATCTTAATCTTACAATTATCGCTTTCTCGACGTGATTTTCGGGAGTATGTTGAGTTTCGCGTTAAACACTCGATGTGCTAACATTCTCCCGTCCACCACAAGTGGCACGTAGTGTTTGTATTGTAGTATTTATTTTTTGTATTTAAATATTTGTTGAACCTGCACAGGTGCACCAGACAATACTTTTGCGAGGACAGGATCACGGTGCCTCTGTAAATAAGCATTTACACGAGCTCTGAAATCATGCAGTTCAACAAAAAGGTATGTGTGTGTGAATTAAATATTTTAATTATACTGTGTGTGATAAACATCATGTTTGTTGAACCTTTCTGTTTGTGCATGTCATAGTAATTTCTTTCTTGCATTTAAAACTAAAAACATATTGTTCATTTAATATTTTCTTGTGTTGTGAAACCTTTGGGATGTCTGAATTTAAACTACTTTATTTCAGTTGTTATAATAGTTTTTCTGCGTTACATTACTTATGACAAGTTAAAAACATGTATAGAAATACTCTTTATGTTGTGCTCTTGAGCAAGGTGATTCATCACAAAAGCTGTTTATATGCAATGCACTGTACAAAACATGTAAACAAGACAATGATGCTAATTTATGCTTTCTATGTTTTAGATTTTATCATCAAGCATGGTCTCAAGTGCAGACGATCCCACACTTTCACTGCTGTTACTGTACATCAACATTTTAAAATGTGTAAAAATCCAGCCTCTGGACAACCTTCCATTGGCTGCAACACCACCTTCATCCCCAGCATCAGCATCCCCACCTTTATTTCCCCTCGACATTGGAACATGTCTGTACTGATTTTGAGGTACAGCTTTTTAACTTCTTGCTGCTTGTAAACTTGTTTAAATATCTTTAGTGGAGTATTAAGAAAGAACGCAGTACACAGTTGTCACAAATAACCCACTGAGGGTCAGTTAAGTAAACCAAGTACACATTTTTAACAAAACTGTAAACAAACAGAAAGACTTAACTTAAAAAAAAACAATCCCTAGTTGTGACCGCTATATACTGTATTAATTGTATATCTAATTGTATTGTCTATAATTAACAGGGTTACCCTCTACAGCTAGGAGGAATTGATTGTGGGGTATTTATGTTGATGGTAAGTGGTCTTTTATTTGCTGTACACCTGTCTCTGTGTACTAAACATAGCATTTGTTAATATTGTTTTGTTTTTTCTATGAACTCTATGTTATGACTGTGAGAAAACATAAAAAAGAACTATTAAGATTTTCGATTGCTATCTTTTGCCAGTCTGACACACCAATAATCATAAAGTGGTGGTGCTCAGTTAATTTAGACATTTCCTCTGACAAACTATGATATTAATAACTATACTTCTGATAAAACCTCCATTATGTGCATTTCCAGTAGGCAGACAATATAAATAAAGCAATGCATGCCTAAAAACATTCTAATGTTTGTCTCTTCTTACAGTCAAATCCCACACCTACTCACCCAGAAAGTAACATATGCAGATAACATGAAATTCACTCCACCTGAGTCAGATGTCATGGAGATCATCCAGACACCAGAAGTAGATGTATGTAGCGGGAATGTTTATGTACTGATTGACTTGTTTAACTTGTTAATGTGTGTATTAACCTTTCCTGTTTCATGAATTTGTTTATGAGCAGCACATCATTATTAATTATATTATTATTGGGATTCTTATATAGCACACAGGACTCAGCGGTGATGAGAAACATTCAGCTGACCTGTGAGTGGGTAAAGGAGATCACTTGCTGGGAAGATGAGCTGCAAAAGATCTAAAGGATGATGCCCAGTTGGCTATAACAATGTTGGACTTGTTTATAAACACCGTGTTTTATGAGGGTGAAAGGAATGAAAAAGAAATTTCGACTCCCTTCCCTTTTATATTTTAGAGAAGAGCAGGAGATATATGAGACAAAAGAGTTATTTGTGGGTTTTGTTTACACAAAAAAAACCCTGTCTTGTGAATCTACTAGTGGGGATAGACTAATGTAAAAATTTATTTTTTTGATTGGTTTTGTAAAATACCATTAAACGTTTGTGTGAACTGTAAAGTGATGTGTTCTTGAAATAAATGTATAATATTTATTATTGTATCTTATTATACCATTAAAGTCTTGTGTTCTTGAAATATTCATGATATTATTTTATATCTTCTTATTATAACATTTTATATAGATTTATTTTATGTTAGATGCATATTTTGCTAAATTTGGGTTAATAGAAACCAATAAATCCACTTGTAGGACAGTGGAGTATAACACTTGTACACCTGAGTATGTGACTATTAAATTACATTAATCTTCTACAAAAATGTAGTTGAATCGAATGCTTCACTAATGTCAAAGCACATCGTATATCCTCTACTATGAGAAGTCACATGGTTGGTTTTTGACTACTTGTCTGCTTATTCGTTAAAAATAGCATAATGCATAGCCTATCACATAAAGGTTTAATCTTTTCAAAGTTACAGTCAATATTCCATTTAAATTTGCAATATCATTTTTAAACCATATGCTTTCACATTTACATACAATAAGGGCAGATTAGGTAACCTAGTCTTATTTATTATTATTATTATATGTATTTATTTATTGAATTAATCAGATGATTTCGTAATACAACAAGGTAGTATGAACATTAGTAAATGCATTAACATGAAAAATAATTAACAATATAGCTTTTCAGCAAGTATTAATTCTTGTTAATGTTAGTTAATGTCAATACAGTTATTTAGTTCATGCATTAACTAATGTTAACAGTTACAACGCTTGTTAAATGTATTAGTAAATGCTGAAATTAACATGAACTAAGATTCATAAATGCTGTAGAAGTATTCATGTTAGCTAATGCATTAACTAATCTTATCGATCATTTAGATTAGTTCACAACCCACACGTTGCGGTGGACACAAATAAAGAGGGGTGCACAGATAGTAAGCTTTCACTGGCAAAGCAGCACACAACTCTTTCCTCCATAAAAGGGCCTTGTTGTCACTTTCAGATATTTACATCATGGTTTATGGTAAGCCACATTTCTGAATTGTGTTACTTTGTGGAATTGGATGATGTCAAATGATGTCTTTAAATACAAATGTACAACAGTACAGTGAAGCAGGGCTCTGCATTGCAACTCTTTCACTTGCATATATGCCCTTAAATAATTTACAAGCATAGTGGATGAGTGAAGACTAAAACCTTCTGTTTGTGTTATAATGTTTACAAGCATAGTGGATGAGTGAAGACTAAAACCTTCTGTTTGTGTTATAATGTTAAGGTTATATTATACTTTTATACATTTATACTAGTTCCTGTGGCTTACCATAAACCATGATGTAAATATCTGAAAGTGACAACAAGGCCATTAAAGCATTTACTAATGTTTAATACAACCTTGTTGTATTACGAAATCATCTGATTAATTCTATAAATAAATACATATAATAATAATAATAAATAAGACTAGGTTACCTAACCTGCCCTTATTGTATGTAAATGTGAAAGCATAAGGTGTAAAAATGATATTGCAAATTTAAATGGAATATTGACTCAAAGATTCAACCTTTATGTGATAGGCTATGCATTACGCTATTTTTAACGAATAAGCAGACAAGTAGTCTAAAACCAACCATGTGACTTCTCATAGTAGAGGATATACGATGTGCTTTGACATTAGTGAAGCATTCGATTCAACTACATTTTTGTAGAAGATTAATGTAATTTAATAGTCACATACTCAGGTGTACAAGTGTTATACTCCACTGTCCTACAAGTGGATTTATTGGTTTCTATTAACCCAAATTTAGCAAAATATGCATCTAACATAAAATAAATCTATATAAAATGTTATAATAAGAAGATATAAAATAATATCATGAATATTTCAAGAACACAAGACTTTAATGGTATAATAAGATACAATAATAAATATTATACATTTATTTCAAGAACACATCACTTTACAGTTCACACAAACGTTTAATGGTATTTTACAAAACCAATCAAAAAAATAAATTTTTACATTAGTCTATCCCCACTAGTAGATTCACAAGACAGGGGTTTTTTTTGTGTAAACAAAACCCACGAATAACTCTTTTGTCTCATATATCTCCTGCTCTTCTCTAAAATATAAAAGGGAAGGGAGTCGAAATATCTTTTTCATTCCTTTCACCCTCATAAAACACGGTGTTTATAAACAAGTCCAACATTGTTATAGCCAACTGGGCATCATCCTTTAGATCTTTTGCAGCTCATCTTCCCAGCAAGTGGTCTCCTTTACCCACTCACAGGTCAGCTGAATGTTTCTCATCACCGCTGAGTCCTGTGTGCTATATAAGAATCCCAATAATAATATAATTAATAATGATGTGCTGCTCATAAACAAATTCATGAAACAGGAAAGGTTAATACACACATTAACAAGTTAAACAAGTCAATCAGTACATAAACATTCCCGCTACATACATCTACTTCTGGTGTCTGGATGATCTCCATGACATCTGACTCAGGTGGAGTGAATTTCATGTTATCTGCATATGTTACTTTCTGGGTGAGTAGGTGTGGGATTTGACTGTAAGAAGAGACAAACATTAGAATGTTTTTAGGCATGCATTGCTTTATTTATATTGTCTGCCTACTGGAAATGCACATAATGGAGGTTTTATCAGAAGTATAGTTATTAATATCATACTTTGTCAGAGGAAATGTCTAAATTAACTGAGCACCACCACTTCATGATTATTGGTGTGTCAGACTGGCAAAAGATAGCAATCGAAAATCTTAATAGTTCTTTTTTATGTTTTCTCACAGTCATAACATAGAGTGCATAGAAAAAACAAAACAATATTAACAAATGCTGTGTTTAGTACACAGAGACAGGTGTACAGCAAATAAAAGACCACTTACCATCAACATAAATACCCCACAATCAATTCCTCCTAGCTGTAGAGGGTAACCCTGTTAATTATAGACAATACAATTAGATATACAATTAATACAGTATATAGCGGTCACAACTAGGGATTGTTTTTTTTTAAGTTAAGTCTTTCTGTTTGTTTACAGTTTTGTTAAAAATGTGTACTTGGTTTACTTAACTGACCCTCAGTGGGTTATTTGTGACAACTGTGTACTGCGTTCTTTCTTAATACTCCACTAAAGATATTTAAACAAGTTTACAAGCAGCAAGAAGTTAAAAAGCTGTACCTCAAAATCAGTACAGACATGTTCCAATGTCGAGGGGAAATAAAGGTGGGGATGCTGATGCTGGGGATGAAGGTGGTGTTGCAGCCAATGGAAGGTTGTCCAGAGGCTGGATTTTTACACATTTTAAAATGTTGATGTACAGTAACAGCAGTGAAAGTGTGGGATCGTCTGCACTTGAGACCATGCTTGATGATAAAATCTAAAACATAGAAAGCATAAATTAGCATCATTGTCTTGTTTACATGTTTTGTACAGTGCATTGCATATAAACAGCTTTCGTGATGAATAACCTTGCTCAAGAGCACAACATAAAGAGTATTTCTATACATGTTTTTAACTTGTCATAAGTAATGTAACGCAGAAAAACTATTATAACAACTGAAATAAAGTAGTTTAAATTCAGACATCCCAAAGGTTTCACAACACAAGAAAATATTAAATGAACAATATGTTTTTAGTTTTAAATGCAAGAAAGAAATTACTATGACATGCACAAACAGAAAGGTTCAACAAACATGATGTTTATCACACACAGTATAATTAAAATATTTAATTCACACACACATACCTTTTTGTTGAACTGCATGATTTCAGAGCTCGTGTAAATGCTTATTTACAGTAGGCACAGTGATATAGAGAGCAGAAGATCCTGTCCTCGCAAAAGTATTGTCTGGTGCACCTGTGCAGGTTCAACAAATATTTAAATACAAAAAATAAAAACTACAATAAAAACACTACGTGCCACTTGTGGTGGACGGGAGAATGTTAGCACATCGAGTGTTTAACGCGAGACTCAACATACTCCCGAAAATCACGTCGAGACAGCGATAATTGTAAGATTAAGATTTAATATACATATTAAAGCTCAGTTTATCTTTAAATTACCGTTTTCTTACCGTGCAATACTTGATACAGGCTGTACGGGAAGTTTAAACAAACTCTATTTGCGCCTGCGCACTTGATGCTGCCACGCCCACTAGATCCAGCGAGGGTGCCCCGCCTCGCTAGAGCTCCAGCTCCGCCCATTTGGCTCTGCAGCGGGCACCACTTGCAATAAACGAAAAACGAATTGACTGAAGTTCAAAGACACTCTTCATTTTTTGTTCAAAAAGGAATAACGATAAAATGATCGCCAAAAAACGACAAACGGGACGTTTTTAATTGGTTTTTCGTTTTTTGATTCTGACACCAAAAACGGTTATTTGGTTTTTCGTTTTGAAACAAAAAACAGAAAAGCGGTATTTTCGTTTTATAATTACAAACGAATTACGGATTATCCAGAGATCCCCTGACCGAAAGGCAACGGCATTCTGGCGTTGTATTGCGCATGCGCGAATTTAACTGCTACTTTGCGACGTTCTACTTTAACGGTCTACTACGGGAGAGCAGCTGATTTGCCGTAGTCGCTACAACATGACAGATTATGTAAATACATTTTATGTTTCATGGCATATGACATTGTAATTGCATCCGTTCATGATTGTGCCACAAGTCTTTTATATAATATGTGTTCAAATGTTTTAAATTTAAGCTTATTTTAACGATTTTTAAGTATTCAACGTTTTCAAGTATTGCTTAAATCTAGGTTTTTAGACTTATTTACATCATACCATAGTAAAAACTCCTCTTCTGACAAAAGATTGTGATTAAATGCAAAAAACAATCCGGTCTGCTGTTGCCAACGTCTGCAACGGCTGCATTTTAATGGATGCATATTCTAAAATAAACAATTAAAACCTTTATCAAATTAAAGTGTATTGATCAGAAAACATTTTTCTTGTCACTGTTTTAGTATTATAAGTTTTCTTTTGTGTTAATATTATTATTTTTATGTTGTGTTTATTTCTAAGGTTGATTAATTTGATATACTGTTGAATAGTTTCATCTACATCAACCTGTCATATTTTCTCAAATAAATTAATATTTTTCTGATTTCATATTTATGTTAATAAGTCAGAAACGTCTCCGCTGTGTCCTGCTGACAGGCGCGGTGGGCGCGTGCAGGTGACGCCAAATATGGGTCCAACGTAGGTTAGACCGTCTCATTTCAGTTCCCTTCGCGAACTTCTGAGGCTTCCACCTAGAAAGACCGATTGCTCACCTTTTAAGGTCTCATATGCTTATAAGGCTGCAGCCCATATGCTTATAAGGTTGCAGCCCTTGAACTGGGACAAAGCTTTTGTCTTTTTAATGTCCTTCACATCCTGTTAGGTTCAGTTGGCGAAAGTCGACTAAAATTTTTTTGGCTGACAGACTTTAAAATTAACATATAATAAAGGATCAAAATGAACACAGCATTAAAACACTGGCGGGAGGCCGCGACTGTAATCCTGACGGCCGGGATAAGACACACTCAGACCGCAGACTGTCTCAGAGCAGGTCTGGATAAACTTACTACTGCTTTACCGCAAACATCTAAAGTTACATTTGATTATAAAGTGCTGCTACTGAAACGAAGCGGTAAGAGCGGGTTTATGCCCAACGCCTATGTGTTTCCCGGTGGGGTGGTGGATTCGTCCGACTTCTCAAGTGAGTGGCAGGAGATCTTTAAATCCTTCATTAAAGCGCCCAACTACGGCATAGGAGTCGTGAAACAACCGCCAGAGACCAGACCACCTATTTTTGCCACTGACAGAATAAAACTGGGATCTCCGGTACCAGGAGACGTTGCTTTTAGGATATGTGCGGTGAGAGAGACGTTTGAGGAGTCTGGTGTACTCCTAGTGGTTCCCAAACCCGAGGAAAGCCACATTAATGTACACACAGGTAATACAAATGACGGTGACAGCAGGTCAGCCCTCACCAGGTTATGCGAACGATGGGACAGAGACGTACTGACCAAATGGAGATCCTTAGTTATCAGTGACCCTGCCAATTTTATAAAGATGTGTAAGGAGCTGCAGTGTCTGCCCAACATTTGGGCTCTGCATGAGTGGGGGAACTGGTTGACTTCCACAGTGATGTTCTCAGGCAAAAACAGATACGACACTGCTTTTTACATCTGTTGTTTGCAGGAAACTCCACATACACTTCAAGACGAGAAGGAAATAGTTCACTTCAAGGTCAGATATTTTAAGATTTTTGATCTGAACCCAGGATGATTATAATTGTGATAAAGATAAATTTTTATATTTAAAATTGATTCAGACATAAGGTAGTTAAATTGCCGAAACTGTAAACATTTGTAAAGAAAAAGTTATGAAATTATCCAATACGAAGATAAAGTTCCTACTGTGTCCTAAAGACCCAAATATGTAAATTAACCCACCCTCAGAGACAGAGCGCGATTATGCTAATTTGAAAACACGCACACCATTGACTTTGTATTGCGTTAGACCGCCTCCTTGTCATTTCTGGCTTATAACAAAAACAGAATAATGCCGAAAAGCTGCTGTGTGACAGGATGTACAGATAACAAGCCAAAAAACACAGAAATAATTTTTATAAGCTGTCTAGCCGTAAAACCCAGCCTTTAAGTAGAAAAAAGTGGATCGCCGACTACGTTTCCTTCTAGTGGGCGCAGTTATACTAATATGAGGTCCATAAAAAGCTGCCTGTTTTCCACTTTTGTGTTTTTAAACGCTCGTTTTTGGGGTCGACAGCTTATAAAAACTTATTTCAGTTTTTTTTTTCTTGTTAGCTGTACACCCTGTCACACAGCAGCTTTCAGGCCTTATTCTGTTTTTTGTTGTAAGCCAGAAATGACAAGCCTCTCGCAATACAAAGTCAGTGGAGATGGATTGATTGTTTCCCCCTGGTGGGCGTGATTTACAGGTTATGACAGGGTGCGCTCTGTCTCTACGCAATCCCGTGTGTGTGTGTGTGTGTGTGTGTGTACCTGGTAGACGTTGTGGGGACCAATTGTCCCCACAAAGATAGGAATACCAGTGTTTTTGTGACCTTGTGGGGACATTTTGATGTCCCCATGAGGAAACAAGCTTATAAATCTAACAAGATGATGTTTATTGAAAATCTAAGGTACAAGAAAGGTTTTTGTGATGGTTGGGGTTAGGGAATGGGGCAGGTAAGGGGAATAGAATATACAGTTTGTATGGTATAAAATGCATTACGTCTATGGAATGTCCCCACAAAACATGGAAACCAGAATGTGTGTGTGTGTGTGTGTGTGTGTGTGTATTTGTGTCTTTGGCTGAAACAAAACTGCATAGATCCTAAAATGTTGAAGCTCTGAAAACACATCCGTCCATCGTTAAAGTAATCCAAATGACTCCATTAGATGCAGGGCTGGACTGGGACAAAAAATTGGCCCATTTTGGCCCAGACCGGCCCACTACATAGGATCACAAATCTTTGTGCAACCTTGACTACAAACTCCATATAATGATTAAGTAGAAAAGTATAAGAGCTGACACTTGACATTACAAAAATGTAAGTAAGGCTTTGCAGGTTTTAAAAATAATAGTATTAGCCAGTGAGTGCACAATGTTTAAACTAACCATTCTGAACACCTTATGATAACACTGACCTGATAAATGTTACAATGAAGTTGCAGTCTCGCTGATGAGCCACGAGTCCCATTACTGTGTACGCAGAATATTTGGATCACCTTTTTCTGAACACCTTTTACCAATTCCAATTTTAATAATCAACATTAAGTTTGTATATATCTTTTCCTTTCATCCTATTTTATGCCACAGGTGCCCGAATCAGGATTTCTTGTATAATGGTCAGGTCAAACCTCAATTTTGCAATTTCCATGCATGGCATCTTTCTTATGGACATCAAAAAATGAATTTCCAGTGTGTGTGTTAAACATTTTTTTTGGCCCATTTTAAATGTAAAAGAAAATTTGCCTCATAATTCTTTCTCCAGCCAGCCATCATTAACAATAATGTATTACTTATAAATGCCTTATTAATAAAATTTATGGTAGTTATTAAGATTAATTTGGTTTGGAATTAGTAAAATATGTTTGATAAAAACTGTGATCAAAAGTTTGATGTATCTACCTAATAATTCTGCCCGCACTGTATTTTATTGCAGTGTAATCACTGTCATTTGGCAAACAGCCATTGGTTTATCACTTGTGTTTTTGACTGCGAAGATATCTAACAATAGTGTTTTAAAAGCAGTTCTGCTTACCGTAAACCAAAAGTTGTGATTGGGCTAGCCAAATGTCAAATAAAAAAGAACCAATTGGCTGCTGATTAGGTGTCTCCTGAGCCGGTCTGTCCGGAAAAAAAACATCTTACGCTAACTTTTCTGAAAAATGCAGTACATTGCCACCGCGCCTTTTAGCGCCATTAATGTATTGCATTAAAACAAATAAGAAACAAAGAAAGAAAGCAACGGGCTGCGTTGCGCTATGTACAAGTGTTATGGGCTAGTCAGACAAAAGTAGTGTGAGATGTATGATAAGTCTGTATGATACTCGCTCTCTGTTTCTTGCGTCAGATCATCGCTCTGTCCATCTGGCACAAGAAACAGAGGGGTGTAGCTTGTTAAGAGATGATTGGGCCAGCCCAGTGTCAGTATGGAAAATGAACCAATGGGCCGCTGTCCATGCTTTATGGGCCGGTCGTTGGCCAATAAAAAAAATCATTTATATTCACCGGCCCCCAAGGACGTCGGCCCACCGGGCATTTGCCCGGTATGCCAGATTACCAGTCCAGCCCTGATTAGATGTGAAACAATAGATGTGTGTAAGAAAGGATTCATATTTGTTGCTTATTTAAAGATATGAAAACAAAACAAGATTATCTGGTTGCTACATTTTAAATGTGGTAACATCATTAATTTAAATCTCATTGGTTCTTGCGTGTTGCATGACAAAATACATGATCGGCCAAGAGACACATAACCTATGAGATTTTTTTATGAAATGAGAATTTAAAGCTTGGATATGCTTGTTTTACTTACAGTTTAGCTATAAAGGGCAAAATAATAATAGTTTTCTCTTACACACACACACCTTTAATTTACCTTTATAGACTGTTTCATCGGGCGCACGTGCGATGACGCAATAAGCGTCTGGTCCGAACTTTACTTCCGGTTTCTGTTAGTTTAATGGTCTGACTAGTTGCTGAAATTGAACTCTTAAACAAAAACCTCGTCGAAAATAACAAATGTTTTGGGTTACTATGTAATCTACATGTTGTTTATTTTGCTTGTTGTATAAGTAAACTACTTTAAAAGGACTTTGTTGTTATTTATTCTTAGCAGAGTTTATCGGAAGTTACATGATGACCACGAAAGCTGCGTGTTTATGTTGTTACTGCTGAACCCGTCTATACATACCATATGGGTTTTAATTACTATTATGATGGATGTCTGAGCTGTTGGATCTATATGGCGAGTAAGGCATTTCATAAAAATAACTTAGTTTGTGTACACCTAAAGTTAATAAAAAATCTGGGATGGCATGATGGTGAGTAAATTATGAGAGAATTTCCATTTTAGGGTGAACTATTCCTTTAATAGTCCTACAAGCTATGCATGGCATCACATATTAATAATTATTGTGATTAATTAATTCATTCTTAATAAATAACACATTTGTTCTGTCCTGCAGTGGTCCACTCCCTCTGAAGTGCTGAACCGCTATAAATCAAGGGAAATATGGATAGCACCACCCCAGCTTTATGACCTAGGACGAATGTGCCGGTTTCCAGCTCTCAAAGATCTTCATCAATTTGCTTGCCAGAGGTCTCTGGAGGGCTGCGAGCAGTGGCTGCCTATTCACCTGAAGTTTGACAACTGCCACATCTCTGTCTTGCCAGGTCATTATTTTGTTGAATAGAAAATTTCTGTTTTGTCTTTTGATGAAAACAAGGCCTTTAACAGACTGATTCAATTTTACCAGCTAAAGCAGTTTCCCAGACATGATTTAGCCTAATCCAGGACTAGGCCTTAGTTAAATAGAACATTTAAGGAGTTCTTACAAACATATCTTACAAAAAAACAAGACTGGTGTGCATCTTGAGACAAAACAATGGCACTGATATATGTTAATATTAAAAAACATGCATTTAAGTGTGGGACTAGAATAAGCACTGTTCAGGAAACCACCGCATAAGTGAATGTAGTAAAAATAACCTTTTGATAACGATTTACAACAGTAGATAAGTTCTATTAAATCATTAAACTGTTAAAAGTTTCTCTCTTCTGACATGTAGGTGATGATCTGTACCCAGAGGAAGTGGATTTGTATGGAAAGCGTGATGGGGTGTTGAGAATAGAGAAGAGTCTTGAAGATTTCCAGAAGGAAAGTTCAAACCTGCATCACATCATTTTTCAAGATCCATATACTGCATCTGTCCACATGAACATCAGTCCCAAATATAACCATATTGCTCTTCTCTTCAGTAAAACTGTGGGTGCCCATGATAAAAGCAGCAAACTCTGACACTTACCTGTCATATGGTGCAAGCGTAATGGACATGGATCAGTGTCTTTCTCGAAGACAGCCTGATGCTTGCTTTAATATTACATTCAGAGAGTGATGTTGCACCTCTTACTTATTGAACAATGCCTACTTATTAGCCTTTCAGATATGTGCATGCGTAGTACGTCATAAGCTTCTGCAGATCATTTTAACAACTGCATTATATTGGCTAAATTCAAATTTGCATAACCTTAATCTACTGCATTAATGACACACAATAACAAAAATTCAGGGATTACACGATCAAAGCTGTGGTTGAATCTTGTATTAAAATGTATGTTATGATTTCTTTAGCATAGATAAAAAAATGAATTCAGAGACAATGTGTGTGAATCTTTTCAAACAGTTTTAATACATATACTAAAGTTAAACTAGCAGATGGCTGCTTTGAGTGTCCACTGTGCTATATTTCTGTATAAACAGTAGCGAGGAAAAAACCAAACCCATACAACACACTTTGTTCAGACATCTAATAAATTCAACACTCTACACTGCCAACCACACAAATGACAAAAAACTTGAAATCACCTCTTAACTCAAAGGCTGTTTGTGAAATTGATTTTTCAGTTGATGTTTGGTCATGATGTTATGGTCTACATGCTCTACGTAAATGGGCTTTACATGTGTGAAACAAAAATTCTGAAGTAGAAAAGGCAAAATCTGTACAAATCTTAAACGTTAAATACAATCACTCTGTACCAATAATGACAAACACCCACAGGAAATTTAAACTCACAAAACAGCAGCTTATAAATCTACAAAGAAAACATCACCACCTCAATTAGTCTGTCTGCATGAAAAAGGAAGGGGGTAAAGAATCGCTAATGTGGCTCTTCATTAACGGGAACATGGATATTTAGAGGGCTGTCCCCGAAACGGCAGTTCAGCTCTGCTAAGCAGTTCACAACTTTAATCACAACAAATACACATGTCAAAATGATAAAAGATTAAAAAAAGTAAAACAGATGTACTGTATGGTTGTAACAGATCATTAACTGAATACATTTTTAAAAAAATGATGATGATTTTACTGATGTAGGCACAATAAGTTATATTTCATCAGTGACCACTTAAAAATGTTAAAAATCCCACTTTATACCAAAAAACACAATGTAATTAGCTTTTCTTAAACTTATTTGCAGTAGCATAATGTGAAACATATACTGAAAATGTGACCAACAGCAACATGCAAAACTTTTGGCACCACTTTATTCATCTTCGACTTTGAAACAGAACTAAATCACATTTTGCTGAGGATTTCAGTGCACTTACAAAACAAAAACATGCATGCTTAATATTTACCTGTGACAAGAAATTCAAATCTGCTCATTCTATGCATTTTTATTTCAGACTAATCCTGATTTTCACACAATAAGGAAATAAAAACATGTGCCCGTATTGGCTCGACACACAAAGAAAAAAAGGCAATTCAAGTGTCTATTGTAATGTCACTCTGTTATTAGAATCTCCCAAAATTACATCATGCCAACTAACCTAACACAAAACTACAAAGTTTATCCTCAATTTCAGCAAAATGTGACGAAAACATCCTCTAAAAGTTTTAGAACTATAAGTGAAAGAAAGAGGGAAACACACCCACACTTGAACACACAAAAAAGTGAATATAAACTGAATGGCTGCTTTGAGAAGAAACAAAAACTTCAAAAAGGAGTACAATTTGAAGCGCTAGGAAGACTGCTCTAAAACAATAAAAATTTGATAAAGAGAAACAACAGAAATTCAACAATCGAAAATTAAAAAAATCTAGTGGTTATGTTTTTAACGTTCTAGAAAAATAGACTCTTTTTGCGCAGAATAATTTTCAGGAAACTTTTTACACGTTAGCAGTCTTTCTAGCGCTCCCTATTGGCAGCACAAATGACAGAAATGAACATCACACAAAGGAACAAACAAACAAAATAAGTAATCAACAGCGTCAAAAGTTAACAAAAAAGGGTCAAGTGTGAAATTTCAAGCGTCAGAGAAGCGAAGAGGACAACGGACTGGACGATGAACTTTTGACGTCACATCGACATGCTAGGCAAACGATGACAAACGGGCACGAAGATATCTAGAATAAAACAAAAAACGAATAACAAACCTAGGTTAAAGCACAACAGAAAAAGGAGAGGGATGAAAAAGAAAATTATGAATGATTATTTTTGCATGGGGAAGGGATTTCAAAAAGGTACACATCTCTAAACACAAAACATTGAATGCAACACAGGAAACAATGAAGTGGGAAGGAGGGAAAAGGAAGCACCATGCTAATAGTGAATGAATGGGAATAACATTAAACACCACCAGGAGGACAACACAGCCTGCCTAATACAGCTAGATCAACTGAATACTGATGTGTAAAAAAAAAAAAAAAACTTTAAAACAAAATCTTCAGCAACATTTGGATTTAGATTGAACACCTATAAATGCCTTTTTAAAATGTTAAAAAAAGTCTCACCATCACATTTTTCTTTTTAATTTCAGACCAAGGGAAAGAACAAGAAACAGGGAAAAAATTGTGCTTCAGTATTTCAGCTCTTTGAATGAATGTCATTTTATTTTGTGCTTCAACTTGAATTGTGTGGGACTATGTAGTAATGCATATTTGGAGCAGTTCATACTGGTTATTTTTACACAAACACCTGGCATGGGTAACACAAACGGATACAATTTCGATACATTTAACTCCGTGAAGGACAATAACTGGATAAACATGATGGAACAGAGTATAATTACAATGTATACAGTAATTTAAGACTCAACGTGTTTGGCACATTGTGAGCCTTTTCAAGGCGCACAACTGAGCAGACCTTTACACAAACGCCAGTCATTCTGCTCTGGATAAAATAAACCATGATAAGATACTGCAAACAAACAAAATCTCTGCCTAAAACAAGTTCACAAGAATCTTTGGACTTTTAAAAATCATGACTAGTGGTACGCTTGGACACATCCAAGGGTTTCTCATTTTAGATCTACCTAATTTTTTTAATGCAATTATATCAGGAATTTGAACAGAGGCACAGATCAGGGATGGGTCATTCCCTGGACTACCATCTAAACATTTCGACATATAACTTAACAACTGGGTTCAGTCTAAAGCTTCTGAAATGAATGAAACAAACTGTAAAATTTACAAAAAAGGTATGTATGTTGCCCTTTTAATTTTTAGTGAAAAGTTATTATTTAAAATCAAATCTGTTTTATGAGGCATCCGTACTTTGACAAAACAAAAATAGTGTAACACGAAGTGGCTTTAAAAAATTAAAAGCACCATTCTCAATACAAGCAGTGAAAACAATAGTGAGGTAAATGTCAAAGAGAATTTGTATAATACAATTTTCACACATTGTGACTTGTGTCGTAAAGAAACTAAACATGTGACTTACGATACTAAACTGTGTAATACTTTAGACTGAACCGTGGACCTGCATAAGACCTTTAAAAACATCCCAGCTACTGTACACCTGGACAGTCATCATACAATTTAGACTAAACAGACAATAAACTACATCTAGTGAAAAGGGCCACACATCAGTTGTTTAAACGATCAGTGAAATGGATTCACAAAACTTCACATTTGGATTCTACAAAAACACCGTTGAATCTTTTGAGTGATTTGTTTAAATTCAGAGAAATTATTTAGGCAATATTATAAAACCTCTATAAAAATAGAAAAGGCATAATAGTTAAGTAATATACACTATCTGGATAACGTTTTCTCCTCCACATCCATAAAAACCGTCTTCACCATACGACCCTGCAGGAGTCAGATTGACATTAACATTTGATTACGATGATACTGCCTTAACTCTTTTTACTAAGTGCCACAGGATTGCAGGATTTGTTCCAGCAGCCATGAGGATAATTGTACCTGCAACGCTGAGAAAATACTTTCCACGAAATTAAGAAATTATTCTTGTTCAGAGTATTCTGACAAGCAAGTGGCAATGAATTAAGTATTAGTGAACCTGCTTCCTTCTGTTCTTGGCTACATCTTTTCAAAATTCATCAATTCTCCCATTTTTTTCCGAGATGAAAATATTGCTAAAAGCTTCAACGCCACACACTTGAATTCTTGAATTAAGGAGTAGGATCATATTAGATGACCACAAAAATTAAATAAATTGACATTGCTTGTGTGTTTGAAAAAAAAAAAAACCCTATGTGCTACTATGCGATTCAACAAAAATGCATTTCCAAAAAATGTTTTGAATAAGTTTGGAGGCTTCAGATTTAAATGCACCCCATCAGTTATTTCATTAATATTTAAAAATCAGGCATCTTTATTTACCAGGCGAGTTTAAAAGGGTAGAATGAAGGGCAAGAGTGAACAAAAAAGTTTTGGTCTGACAAAAAGGTGAGAATGTCCTGAGAGTAAGTGTAGGATTTCCAGCAAACTACCAATACTGGCTGATTAACCACTGTTCTCCATATAAACGTATAATACACTGTAGTGCTTGCTCTTCCTTATAGAATGTGAATTATGAAAACCATCAAACAAACAAACAAACAGCATCATTGTTGCGTCTGAGCCCTCTACTAGAATACATCAAAAACAGGCTTTGAAGCAAATGTTACAACACCACCATTGTGAAGTCACAGATACGTTAAAAATAAATAAATAAATTAGTGAAATAAATAAACGATTTAAATAAAAAGGCATCCATGAAAACTGAGTCGAGTGGAGAGCGGTCTGACCTTCAAGATGCTCCAAACAATATTCAGGTGACTGATTATCTTTTGCACCGATGCAGCAAACCTCCTTCATGTTCTAGAAAGGCAGCTTCGAAGGAGGCATCAGCATTACACGGTCCAAATGTACTACAAAAAGTCTAGTGTAAACACAGGAGAACATCTACAGGGGTCTGACCGTGGTGATCAACAGTCTAAGGGACTGAAAGCAGTCACACAGGCTGACTTTCATTGTGCAACATCCTTTGACGCAAGATTTATACACAGCAAACTTGTAATATGGCACCAGAAAAAAACAAAACAAAAAAACAATCCATTTAAAATGTAAAAAAGAACCCACTTTTTCCCCTCAGAAAACAAATTTCTAAAAATGTTAACAATTTGCATGTTGTCTTTCTTTCGAAGGTTTAAAGAGAAAATATGTAGGAAAGGCCAGAAGTAGAAGAAGCATTAGGAGGGGGAGGGTGGGGGGTTAAGGGGGTCATTCTAACTTTCCAACATCACACTCCACTTACCAGAAAAACATTTTCAAACCAAGTCCATTTGAGAGTAAAAGCACTCAGTATGGCTTGCTGTCATTTTTGGATCGTTTAAGTTGCACCTTCAGCCGCTTCATTCCGATCTGAAAACCGTTCATTGACTGAATGGCCGCTTGGGATGAAACTGGATTGTCGTAACTTACAAAGCCTGTAATAAAACAGAACCAGCCTACAGTTATATATATAAAAGGACAGAACATAATACGTAAGCTATAGCAGCTAAAGTTTTCAGATTTGCGAACTTGGAAATGTAAAACTCAAACAGCAAGCAGGCACAAATTAATAAACAAAAAATTATTCTTGACTTACCAAAACACTTGCTAAGGTTGGTCTGTTTGTCAATGAAGACCTTGGCTGAGATTACATTGCCGAAAGGCATAAACATCTGTAACAGATCTTGATCACCAAACTCTTGTGGCAGGTGGTAGATGAACAAATTTGCTCCTTCTGGGCCTATTATAAAAACATAAGGAGAAATAGAGAGCAAGACAGAAAAAAAATGACATTACATATTTTCATTTTTTATAACCTCTTCATTACTGTGCGTTCACACAGCCACCCACGGGAGTGTCAAAGTGGCCGGAAGTCATTCATTTTCAGTGGCACGCCTTGGACGGTGTGAAAGTCAAGTAGAGTTGAAATCAGCTCAACTTTATGGTAATGAGCTATGATGTGGTTTAACAGTAACCAGTCGGAAGGCCGAAACGTTGGGCGGCAAACCATAAAAGTCTTTCACCTGAGAGGATTCCAGACAATGCATTTGAGCATCCATTAGTTCTTTTCTACATCTTTGTTGGCAGGGCAACCAAAGCGTTTTTTGTTGCTCTCGCAAGCAGCGGTGTGAACGTACAGTTAGGCTCAATATAAAAGGTGTGACGAGATCTTGTGCAACGAGATCTCGCAAGATTAATATCAGTATAAAGTTGAGTTTGTATTTAAACTTTTTACTGCATGCTTTTTTGTTTGGGTTTCCAATAATGTTTGTTTGGGAAACATTGTGTGTTTGCCTGTAGATCATTCATATGTAAAGCGTCTCATGCATTTTAACCCTCACTCTGAGTTTGGATGATTTAATGTCTGCATGTTCTTACTCAAGAATAATAGTGGCTGTATCATTTCTATTGTAAAGAATTGCACAAATATTAAAGATTTAAATGCTTTTTTGGCCAAAAGTAAACGTTTTCTTTTCAATCTGAAATTATCGTATATACCCAAATACAAGACCCATTTTCCAGACTTATTTTTGGGGAAAATTATATAAGTGGAAAAAATCTGGTTTTCAACAGAAAACAAAATTACTTGAAAATTCTAGTGATAATTCATTGGAAAAACATTTTAACACCATTCATTAAATATTTGGATTAATTTGTCACAAAATAAAGTGCACTCTGTCAGTGAATGAGTGACAAAAATGAATAACCTTTCCACAAAAATGCAATAATTATGTAGGCCCATGTATAAATGTGGTACAGTGACGATAGATAGAAAATAACCATCTGCTTTTAATCAAATCTAACCCATTGTGTTGGCGCCCTCTACTGTTTCCCCCGATTTCTCCCTTTCCCTTGGGATTTTGTCTTTATCGCGAATATAAGACGACCCCCCATTTTTCAGCCTATTTTTAGGACAAAAACCTCGTCTTGTATTCGGGAATTTACGGTGAAAGTGTAAATAACATTCCCAAGTCCGCTGGCACCCTCTGCAGGCATTTGTTAGAATACATAATGCTGGTTTTAATTACATACGAATGTTTTTGTTTAACAAACCATGTGTTTACTTAGTTTTGATAGTTTATTTGAACCAATTATTATTGCATCATCCTTATTTATTGGTAATAAAAATAGACCCAAGTAACCATGACTTTTAAAATTAGATGTATACCAAATTACCAAAAGAATTGTTAGGGACTGTCCTAGATTAGTTCAAACATTTCAAAATGATGTGTTCTCAGTTTCCCATGCATGCATTTTATCATTGGGGATTTCTTAAAGTGTAAAAATCTTGTCTAGTCGTGAACCCAATCTCGTGGAGCAAGCGTCTCGTCACACCCCTACTCAATATGTATTCTCCTTGCCTAGATAAAGGAATATCCCATGTTAAGTTAAACAACTATATAAGTCATGCCTCGGTTGCTAAAGACCAAAGAAAACATAGATAAGTAGAATTTAAAAGCATTAGCTAGACTTTGAAGAGGTGCTTAATTTCTCCCCACACTTTATGACTGCAATTAAGCCTTTTATTTTTAATAAGAGAAAGAGGCTTTCACAAACTGAGGGATTCTACAATTAATTTATTGGCAATATAGCTTGACAAAGATGTTGCTAGCAGTTGAATTTAACCTGGAATATTCCTTTAATTTATTTCCAAAGAGCAGCTGGAATGGATCTCCACTCATTTCAAATAAATGGAAATTAAAAATATATATATATAAAAATAAAAGAACATTGTGGAGAATATGATTATGATATCTTACCCGCGTTCTGATTGTGACTTGCTGTTGCAGCATATTTAAAACAAGAATGAACTTTTATAAGTTGATAACAAGGGTCACATACACAAATAAAAAAAATCATCATCTCAAGAGATACAAGCCACCCCCTAACTTCAGTACAGCTCTGTATCCTACCAACCCAAATAGCCATGTAGTTATCAGACTTTTAGCACTCACCTTCCTTCTGGCTGCCGGCTGCACTGACGTTCTGCTGGGACAATAAACTCTGGCTGTAGAGGCTGGGCAGAGCAGCAGCTGCGTACTGCTGGATCCCAGAATAAGCTGCCTGAGTCAGAGCCTCCATAGTATTGCCAGAGCCATTAGAGAGACCTCCACTGCCCAGACCACCATTCAGAGCGGCCATACCTGCACACAGAGAAACACAGCTCAGCATTCAGACACACAAACACAAGGGAAGGGCACAGAAAACCTCTGACACAGAAAAACGGCATTCAGAGACAACAGAAACAGGCCCAAAAAGTTAAAAACATTGTTCTGTGCTAACATAACGGGTAAAATAATAAACGCTTGTTAATACTTACTTGCTAGTGAGCTCATATTGAGACCTGCTCCAGCACCTGCAGCAAAAGACTGAAGAGCACCTAAAGACGCCATAGGGTTTACAGAAGAGCTAGTACTGGAGGTGGGAGAGGAACCTGCTGTGGTGGAGCAGAAAAAACAAGAGTTACTAACCAGACACATTACTAAGCATCATCCATTTTAGTGATTCACACACTTTTATCACACACAGCCATGTTACACAAAAAATAGAGAAGGAAAAGCAAAATGTAGTACTGTTTTTCTGCATGCAACAAGCCACTCAAAGAAGCAGGAGTATATGGAGTGGTGCATTAACAGCAGAGATCTTTACAACAGTACACAGCCATTTTTAGCAAGTCAGCTGTTCACATTTTACAGATGAGGCCTATAAGAAGCAAAGGTTATAGCAGGAGGAGATTAAAAAGCGGGACCAACCCTTGTAGGCATCCCAGGCAGATTGAGCAGGCTGTCCAGAGGGCGTACCTGAGCTGGTGAGGACGCTTAGAGGAGAGCTGGAGGTGGTCAGAGCGCTGCTACCTGTGGGCGTTGCCTGCGTAGCGCTCGCTGCTGCTGCTAATGCAGCTAGATTCTGCATGGCATTCAAACCTAGATGCACAATTTTATATTCAAATGCAATGATACCTTAACATTAAATTTAAGAAAATAGACAAATTAAATAAAACAAATACAAAATACTTGAAGAGTTCAGATGCAAAAAGGGGCATTTCTCCAGACAGGGCTTAAATTCCAGACTAAAAGGCATATTTGGGTGGTCTTAACTGAAAACAACTCGCACTGACATATCCTAAAATAAGAGTCTAGTCCTGGTTTAATCTAATCCTTGTCTGGGAAACTGCCCATAAGTGTGTCTCTGACATGTTTTCTTGTAAATTAGCATATTTTTTACAGGCTCTAGATTTCGGTTCCATGATTTCACTTTAATTGTAATGAAAGTGTTAATAGCCAGTAACTGTTTTTTAAAAATGCCTTATTAATACAAATAAACCCAAACCCAAAATTCCTAATCCCACGTCCTTTCTGAATAAAGATAAAAGGCTCAAAAATTCAGTCAGGCTGGGATTTGAAGCAAAAGTATTTGATGAAGTATACTATGTGCTGAAAGAATTCACTCAAACTTCATGATCTCATTTTTAACAGATGTGGTGTTTAGTGGCTTTTGCATCCAAACTCTTCACTTACAGTTTTAAAAAAAATAAATAAATTTGCAATTGCCTTACTAGCCATTGTACCTGGAGCTGAATGGGAGAAAGTTTGTGTCAGATGCTCACCTGACATTGGATGGAGATTGTTGAGCGCATTTCCAGAGGACGTCGACTGTTGTAGAAGCTGCAAATAAAGCTAGACATTACACCAAAACAGAGAACAGAGATAGTCAGGACTGCATCCGGGACTGTGATTTAAGGAGGGGGACGGAATGAGAAAAGAAAGTGAGAGAGAAGGATGAAATGAAGAAGACAAGAGGGAGAAGGAGGGGGACAGACTGAGAGGAAGAGGATAGATTAGTAGAGGAAGAGGGAGATGCGGATGAGGAGTAGAAGAGGAAAGCAAAGAATCAGGCAATAAGGCAAACTAAAAAACAAGCAGGAGAAAGTGTGGTAAAGAAGTGTGACCATGAACATTCATGAGATCTGTGTTAAGGGATTTAACAAGATACAGAAAGGGTAAAGATGAAGATAGAAGAGGTTTTCACAGCACACCCATGGAAGCAGCACTAACACGTTCAAATAGGGCTTCACATCTATGTTGGCACAACTGAGTAAACAAGCCAGTGACAATAACAAATCGTTTTAGAGTTTTCAATTATACACAACCAAAAGGAATTTGAAAGGCCAAATCAGAGGCAGCTAAATAATGGCCAAACATAGACTTGTAGCCCATGTGCTTAAACACGGCAAAAAACACAGCAACTTTTCAAAATAGACTAATTTAAAGCCACAATATATATGATTTGTAAGATGTATGGATTTTCTCTTGATAAACTCTGCAATGGCAGGAAAAGAGTTCATATATATCCTCAGTTTCCGTTTGCAGAAGCATAAAATAATGTGATCAAACATGAACAAAAAAATCATTACCTCATCCATAAACAAGATTAGCAAATTCCATTCATCTCTGGATCTCCAAAAAGATTCACCTTTGTTATCATCTTATTGTGTAATGGTGATCTCTGGTGCCATTACAAAAATCTACATATTGTGGCTTTAATAAATCTAACCCTGAATTTTAAAAACTAATGCAAGAAATAATGCCTCAATTTGGATACGAGCAAATGAAAAACAGAGCAGCTCTCATATACTAAAATGTAAATAAAACTGCATTTAACAGTAATAGAGATTTCTTGTTACTCAAAAAGTTATTTTTTACATGCATAGTCACAATCCCATGCGCCCCATTGCATCTGTAGGTAATAATGCCGATCTGGAACTTAAACGTGTACTCACTGCAAGGTACTGCGGACCAAGTGAGTTCAGTCCTGTGAGGTTTCCCCACATGGAGGCAGCGTTGAGCTGTTGCATCTGTTGCTGCAGCTGCTGAGCTATGCGCTTCTGTTCTTTATCCTTCTGTGTGTCTGCAAACTTCACAACAATCGGAGAAGAACAACCCTGAGGGATACAAGCAACATATCAAGATGGAGCCCAGAGTGTAATGTTTCAAAACATTAAACCATAAGTGGATCGGAGCAAATAAACAAAAGATTCGATAGCCAATTTCTATATTCTAATTTCAATACTCATAGTATCTGTAAAGGAATATAAAATCAATACTGATTGTATCCTGGGGAAATTAACTATGAAGTTAAAGTGCAAAATTGCAGATTGTGTTTACCTCCATGGTCTGTGCCTGGTGCATGGATTTGATGGCAGACTGGGCCATTTGTCTCGCTGTGAAGGTGATGAAGGCACAGCCTGTGGACAGAGATGAGAAATAAAAAAAATCTGATTGCAACTACTGAACTACTGTTGTCTGCTGTTGTGGTCATTCCGACCCCATCAAAAGATCTTAATCAGGTGTCTTTGGGAAATGCAGAAGGGTAAAGTCGAAAGGTGCATCATTTTAGCAGTTCCCATGGTAATAAGCAGAGAGTTCACTGCAGTCAAATCTAAAAGAAGTCGCGTGGGTCTCAATGTGCGTAATGTTCCCTTGGTTACATTTTAGTTACATTTACATCAGCAACTCACTTCGCCACGGGTAACAGCCAGATAAAAATTTGGAGAATAAAGGGACAAGGTTAAAAATCCCAATTGGATGATTAAAGCGACGCAGTGCATAAGTTTTCATTTTGTCGAGCACAATCACATTAAAGCAAACCTCTGATACCCTGTTGTCACATTGATGTCGATATGAATAAACATTTTCATTTGAGCTAACAGGATGTTCTCCAACTGATTCTCTCATGGGTTGTATCTATGACTATTTTGCATAACATCGCCTCTTTAAAAAGACTCTAATCACAGTGACCCATGACCGGTGAAGATGGACTTAAAGGCGCTCTAAGCGAATCTGTGTGACGATACTTTTTGTTGATGTTTGAACTATTTTCAAACAAACGGAGCGTAGCTAACTCCTCCCCCTCCTTTCATGAACACGCCTAACCCCCCACCCCCAAATCCTTCTTGTAGTTTATTGGCTGGAACACTTTGTTATCGTATCTGGTGGTAGGTTTGGCCACTTTCTTTTTTTTGCAGTTTGTGGAGCCTATACTAGGCTGTCTACAGAGATCGCTTTTTTTACAGTTTGATCAGCGGACAAGCAGCAAGCAGATAGTGAGGAGATGTTTGCTGTATGTAACAAAAAAAGTGTTATGGTCTAAAACGCGTGAATTCGCTTAGAGCACCTTTAAATTTACTGGTGGTAAGCCGCTGAATTGTTTTTCCACTTTTATCTACAGCAAATGCAAACGCACTACAAACAGGGTATGCACTTTATCATTACATTCTCTGAAATTCGAACCCATGACTTGGGTGTCGCTAACATTGTGCTCTACTAGTCAAGCAACAGAAGCAAATTTGCTCCAAATATTCTACATGTAAAAGCTTTTTCACAGTACTCCATGTACCGGCATTAGTGCATGCAATTGACAAATTACATTTCACGTAGTATGCATATGGACTTACCACGACTCAGTCCATCAGGACCTCTGAGTATGCGGCACTCCTCAATTTGACCATAAGGAGAAAACATGAGCCTGATGTCATTCTCGTTGCATTTCTTTGAAATCATTCCAATAAACAGCTTTCTGTCTTCTATAGCTGAAATACATAAGCAGCATGTTATTACAACAGCACAGCCTTTGCACATGTGTTTGAAAGTCATTCTGGAAAATTCCTTAAGCTACTTATGAACGACAGATGCCAGTCGCAATGCCATATCAAACTCACCATTGTTTTTCTCACTGTCTGCAGGCTTCATCTGAATGGGATGATGCATCTGCACAGAGAACTCACATGTGACTTATGAACACTAAGAAGCCTCAATGCCCATGAGAAATAAACAATTTAAAAAGGGTTTGTTACAGTTCCGTCGGGTTTGCCGAAAAGCGTTTGTAAAGGCAATATGCATGCATTTTAAAGAGCAATAAATAGATGACCGGCTCATCTGATGGCACACGTGGGAATAGATTGACACAGTCAAATATAAATAGATGCTTTTCTCACCCCTGGAAGAATCTTCATGTTGTGAAGGGCGTTTTGTGCTTCTAACGCAGATTTACGGGTGTAATATGTGACAAAACAACAACCTACAAACCGAAAGAGAGGGGAAAAATGCAATAAACTGAAAATGGCTTTTATTCCACAGAGAATGAGTTATCACAATAAAATGTTGACAGGATTGATCCAGTCTCAGTAGGTTTACGAAGCATCAGGTACCTTTACTCTGTGGGGGGTTTTGACTTCTGTCTCGAAGAACATTGATTTCATATACTGCACCATAGGGCTCAAACAGCTCACGCAGCTGATCCTCTGACCACGTCCGAGGGACCTGACCCACAAACATCTTGATAGTGTCAATGTCAGGCTGGTCTGGGTGGTCCAGAGACCCGTTCATCTTCTTTGTTCTGCACAGAAGAAAGGACAATTTGTTTAAAGCACAACTCTGTGAAGACCTCAGACGCTCCCTGATGGATGCTAAAAAGGGACTCAATGATTTCATGGCAATGCTGTGTAAGAACAGTATAATTACATGTAGCATCATTTACTAACAGTGTTGTGCTGTGACAGATTTGGATACCCAAAAATGTAATTATTTACACACCTTCACGTTGTTGTTTTAAACCTGTATGAGTTAATTTATTCTGTTGAACACAAAAGAAGATTTTCTGCCAAACCATGGCAAGCGCACAGTGGATGGTGAATAGAGGGTATGCACGTGACTTCAGAGCTATCGTTTAACAGATCGAAAGGAGAAGTAAATAGATCGTCCATGCCAACATCCACTGACCACAGTTGGGTTGACAAGTTGCTAGGGTCCCTATCAAGTCCAACTAAATAAATAAAAAATTGCAAATAATTGTCAGTTACACTGATATTTTCGTAGCCGCCCCAAGAACAACATTAACAAAAGTCTCATCTAAATTGGGAGAAGTAGTAAATTTGGAGCGGTCTTTATCCAGACTGCAAAATACACTCAAAGGAGAAGTTAATCAGTAGCAGTAGCCATGTCAGGTATGGAAAATTTTGGGATAAAAAATCCTCTAACAACACATCAATAAACTCTCTTATTCTGTGTAAATGGAAAGTTTTGTCAGTGAGCCTTCGTTTAAAAACATCCATTATGATGAGTCTTGTGTTTTACAAAGGTGGGATGGTTTAATAGTGTTAGGCAAGGCAAACATATATGTCAGGAAAAGCAATGTCTGGCCATATGCCAATGTCCACAGACTACTGGTTGTTTGGCAAGTAGTTAGGGTCACTGTTAACGCCAACTAAATTCAATTTAATCTGATAATAGTCAGTTTTACTGGCGTTTTCGCAGCAGCCACCATGATAACCAGCCATTTTATTGAAAGTTTTGCCACTCAACAGGGTCAGCTCAGGCGTGGTCATGTGGAAAAGCGACATCAATGCATACCGTCTTTAGGTACCGTCGACTGTATGGTTACCATTTTTATCAAAATAAGAAACTCAATACAGGTTTAAAACAACTATACCTTTAAATATCAACAGATAGAAAAATAGAAAAAAAAAATATTGGTTGTCCACTACATCAAACTTCTGCATTATTTCATTAATAGTATCAAATTAATTGTACATTTATAAACATTTATGTGCAATGTCTCTCTGCTAATGCATTTCGTTTGCATTTAACAGTGCTAGTCATTACAAATAGGGCTCTAAGAGGCCTTTAAAGTCCAAATGTAGTTTAACTTCAATGAAACCACAAGTATTCCTAGATGGTTTTCTCAGATTATACATTTTCTGGGGCAATCACTGCTAATTCAAAAACATGTTCACGCACCGATACATTACTACATTACTAACCAGATTTAATCAGCAACATGGTGTTAGAGAAACCAAATACTTTTGTTGAGAAAAGACACTTAAATCGCAATATCTCAATGGAGTATCTTAGACGTAGACTGTGATAAGAACATGTTTGATCACCGAAGAGGTCATTGTCTTGAACCGGTGCCTGACAGACAGTAAGGTGGGGTGATATCACTCCTTCATCAGTCTCTCTAAGCAGCTGCTGATCAGAGGAGTGACAGACGACTAAGATAAACACAGCATTGTGCTGCTGACAAAGAGCAGCATTAGCCAGCAGCTAAAAGCCAGATTAATGGTGTTTATCGATCTGAGGACTGCAGAGCTAATAAAACCATCCACTTTGTCGATTTTCCAGAAACAAGAACTTGTTCAGACAAGCAGATAACACAGAATCCCCACAAAAAGATCGACCTAGGATTAGAGCAACATACTGGGTGCTCCATGGACAACAACACTTCTAGAATTGAAAAAATTACCAACACCTGTGATTAAGGTTTCATGTAGATTATTCCCAGACAACTAAGCAGTTAATGTTGAGAACCAAAAAAAAAAACTGACTCAATTAAGCAGGTTCAAACATACTACTGATTTAAGAAAACAAAACTGGATAAGAACACTATTATAATCGGAAAATCAAGAAAATAAGATGTTTGATGTCTCCCACCATTGCCTCACATTTATGTAAATGTTCTACATTGTTGATAATCATTTTTAGGTTCAAGGACTAAAAATCTGCATTCCTTGTGGTGCTTTAGACACAACAAATAAGACAAGAGAAGAGAAGTCAATTTAATAAAGCAGTACACGAGACCAGGAGGATGTTATAAAACACACGTTGGTAGTCAGCAGTTTCTTAATCTACTCTGTCTTAAAGTTTTCCCTTTGTGGTTATAAAACATCACTGTGAGCCACAAACTTATACCTCTGTAAGCAGAATAAAAAAGGTTTAGCAATCTTGCTCATATCACATGCTTTTCTCTTTCCATTTTCCTTCCAGGACTTTTAATGGGTGGCATTATGCAAATGTACAACATTATTCTGCCAATCCAACTTTTTTGCTTATGAATTTTCTGATGAATCTTGTATCAACACATCAGTATTTAAACGCTAAGGATAGTTTTGCCTTAACTCGCTTGAAATGCATAAAACTTTACAAGCATAAATAGGATTAGTAGTAAGCATTCTGACTTTAGACAGATATGAGAGCGCAGCTCCCTGCATGTGCAAATGAGAGAGACAGAGAGAGTCAGAAAAAGAGAGGCCATAATGCAGCTGATTATGAAGGCCTGGATTCAAAATCGAAAACCTAAAACTATTACTTGCACTGTCCTAGCCCCTACATATATAAGATTCTGCTTATAGTGGTTCAATACTAAACAAAGCCCAAATTAAACCCAGATTAATCTATACTCACATTGAATTGGAACTCAAAGTGCAATGCTCCACCATCATCTCTGGAAGAAAATCCAGCTTAAAGGAAGACATTTTCTTCATAGGAATTCCACGCTTTTTAAGAATCAGTGAGCAAAAAAAAATCCTTGTCACACTTAAATAGGCACAGCTTCTATCAGTCAAGTTAAATGCCGCTTAAGGTTCAGAACTTGCGAGAAGTGACATTGAAACAGATAGCAGTAAGGAAACAAGCATACACCTCATGGAGGCCAATCGGATCGGATACAAAACGCAAATGAACAGAGCAATGAGGGACAACGACGAGGCTCGGCGGAAAGCCAGATGACAAACACAGGCCGTAGCTCTGGTCACTGGGCAGGGACTGAGGATTAGGACAGGCCCAACAGGCTACTAAATGCTGCACCCCTGCACCCACAAAGAAAAGTGCTGATGACAGGGGACTTTTTTGTGAGTTTTTCTCTTAGCAAAGCAGAACCGAGTGCAGTGTCAGATAAATAAAGTGTCAGATTGATGCTGATAAGCGTGAGTGAGCAGCAGGAATGAATAGGGACAGGCAGCACACTGGTAATCCCTGATCTGAAGCTCCCCACAGGACACAATCAGGTTCCGGCGGTAGGCCACGGATGGTGCACCATTCCAACATAGAGAGCAAGCGGAAGGGAGGGGATGCGGGCTGTTTGGGGTCATGCGACATGGGTCGGTATATAGGTGATAAACAAAACAAGCCACAGGCAAGCTCAAGTGTATTTTATGTTCCTGTGGGAAAGTTATTTGTCATTAGCGGTGTTAAAAATTCCTAACTTGGAATATTTTCTAAATGAATCAGTATGTTATACAGTACATAACTACACAGCATACATAATGTTCTTCCTAAAGGAAAAATCTGATGGAGAAATTTGTCAATGAAAGCATTGGCCACGCAAATCTGTCGTCTTGCTTACTGCAGGCAAGCTAACATCACAACAATTGAAAAATTACATAAAGTGAGAGACTGAGGTAATGTCTTCTCATTCCAATCTAAAAAAGCGAAGCTTCCCTTCTCTTTATGATAAAGCATGTTGGTGCAGGGCATCCTCACATCTTTGGTGTAAAACAAATGGTGAAATGCATGAGTTCTTACCCGCCAAGGGCAGGTACTTCCACAGCAGGAAGGGAAAGCTCGCATTGAGGTTGCCCGTGCTGCGCTGTGGTCAGGTAGAGGGTTTCGGCGTCGATGCTATCCATCCAGTGTCTTTGTCAAACACTACAGAAACACACCAAACATTACAGGACACAAACATCAGACACATACATACAGGAAAACAAACACTGGAAAGGAAAAAGAACAGAACAAGAGAGACGACTTCTGACGGGATAGACAGCATGAAAACTGCATGTAACAAAATTGCATGCAGACAGATAACACAGATGTGGAGCATTTAAGAAAATGGAGAACAGTCACTGGATGGAATCATCATTTTACACCACAGACAGACAGTAAGTGTTAAGCCACGTAATTTTTCCTGTCTTTCCTGAGGAAATCAGTAAACAGAGGGGCAATTTTGATAGGCAAAACAATAGATATACAGGAAAGTGGTGGTTGTGGGTGGAATAATAAAAAATTAATTTGTCTACAGGAACAAGGTAAAACAAACCTTGTTGTTCATTTAATGCATTTCCACTTCGTATACTAAGCTTGCTTCTGCAAGTCCAGAGTTTTACTGTCCCACCATTTCAGAGTGAAATTTTTATAAAAAGTTTTTGGAGTCTTCAAAAGCTTTGCATATCAGATTTATAGTGCATGTAACTAGCTTTGGTATGGCAACATCATAACAGTGTTTATAGTACTGATATCATGTAATGCTATATTTTTAAAAATACAATGGTGGCTTAACGTCAAGATGGTGGTTAACAGACAGACTCAGACAGATGTGTACTGAACAACTGAGAAAACATGAATTTTTACAACATGTCAGGCCCTACTTTATCATCTTGACAGCCAGAAGATCCATTTCAGGAAGTACAGATTTCTTCCTGAAAGAGATCATCTGACAGTCAAGTCTTGTAGCTAATTTATAACGTTATATTAATCCTCAGTGTCATGAAAAGTGACTTCTGACCCTGAAAGAAGAGTGAGAATATTCCAAAAAGATCACAGGCCATGCCATGTTTTAATAGCTGCTGAGTGACTGTATGGCTTATTCATGGTTTGTCTATGTAAGGCAGTGTTAAAGGCCTTTGGGGTAAAGGGTGGGGGTTAGAGCATATGGTCAGAAAGAACAGTTCATCTAACAACAAACTCACTCCTGTCTCTCGAACACTAGTACAGACAGAAAGCACAATGGACAAATGGAGTTTTACAGAGGGATCTGGAAAAGCTATGCAGCGGACATCACTTTCAGAATGGAGTATCTCACAGTGGATGACTCCCAAACTTCCCATTAGTCATTTTGTGGGGCACTTGCTTTCTATATTTTCTTTCCTGTAAGACAGCTTGAACCTGTACTCTTTAAACCCTGATTAGAGCAGCACCCTGTTTCAGTCTTTCAGAATGCCAGGGGTCATAAACTTGTAGCCTATTGAAGCAGCCCACTCGCTGTCCAAAACATAAGGTTACTTCACAGCCAGAAATGAAAGTGATGCCATCATTATAGCGAACTGTGCAGAAAACAGTTAGTCATCTTGACAAAGCAGTGTGGCCTAAGTACAGTCAATGACACAACAGTATTAAAAAATACAAGAGCATATTTTCCAAGATAAAAACTAGCTTACAAAAATCAATATGGAATGAAGTCCCCATCAGTGGATTAACTCTCCATTAATACTGTAGCCCTGACAGTCACACACATGTACTGGAAGTGAGCAACAAACTGTATTTCACCATGTAAATATAAACATTTGTGTAAAAAGCAGCAAATCTCTTACATGTTTTAGTAAAAATGTTTCACAACATTTACACATTTGGCAGACGCATTACAAAGTATACATTTTATCAATTTGAATTCGTGGGATCGAACCCACATTCTTTTGTGCTGCAAACGCAATGCTCTACCACTGACTCACAAGAACACCACTACAGAAGAGTCCGTGTCTTAAGCTCGGAATACACTGCAGGATTTTTGCACTCCTATAAGATCATACCCTTATCACAATGTGTGACATGGATCGTTTAAACTTGTTTATGACAATTATGTAGACGTGTACAATAATGACGCGGAAGCTTCGACGGCTGCGTCACACGTTAGCGCTACGTCACCAGCATGCCCTAGTGGTAAACAATTACCACTACACGGGTCGTAGCAGCAAACACACACTGCGGTGACCATGCTGAAATTATCATTATCGAAACTATTGTAGGCTATCATTGGACGCAAGACCATGAAAAAGGTCTTTGAATCTCTCTCACTGTACAACATAGGAACACCGACGAAGAGCCACGATCACATAACCGTGCAGTGCATCCTGAGCTTTACTGAGGTATAGAGAAAATGGTGGACAGCACACGATTAAAACTGGAACAGGAATTATTTGTAATAATTTTTAGGTAAGAAATTTAGCACATCTCATCTCATGTTTATCTTGAATACCTATAGAGTAGTATTACATCCTTCATATCTCCGAAGAGTCTTTATTTCTGTTAGATTTATACAAAACAGATCAGCTCTAGTGAATGTTTCCGGAAAAACACGACCCCCTCGAGGCGTACAGCGGGAGGAGCGAGTCACAAGAAACAAACAAACAAACAAACAAACCAAACAAACACAAACCCACTATCTCTGGATAACTTATGATTTACTACGTTTGTGTCGTTTACATTATATGCACTTACACGCCAATTTCCAACATTACACAGCATCGGTTTTACCTACCACCTGCAACTCAAGACTCCAGCGTTAAACAAACACACACGCAACACTTCGCTGCTACCCCGGATAAACAAACTATATCCACTGTTTCCATAAGGGCTAGCTTACTTGAAAAGGCTTTCTTCTTACATCCAAAACACACCTCTTTCGTTCCATTGTTAAGTCTTAAGGGCCGGGTATACTTTTTTTTCCGCGCACGCGTCCGCGCAGCTTTCCGGGTATAGTCCCCGCGGCTACACGCGGATGGCCGCGTTCGACACTATACGCAATACAAATGATTTCTTATTCAAATTATTAGTCTAACAGGCTCTCAGGGCAGCACTGATTTGGCGACATGTACAGTACATTAAAACATTAGGATAGGTGAAGAAAAGTAACTGATCCACCATTGCAAACACAGTTTAGAACAAACAAGACAACAAAGAACAGGAATCAAACAAACATGCTCCAGAGCTTTCTGTTCTTGGAAGAAGTAAAAGTTAAAGAAGAAAAACGATAGTGTGTGTGCAAATGCTGTTTATTTCCTTTGTATAATTGTTTATAGTGGAGTGTCCTGTCTAAATATTTTCCGCGTACGACAGCGCATGCGCGTGACTGTACGCGCACTGTCCGCGCGGTCTCAAATTTTGGGCTTCACGCGGACGGTCCGCGCGGCCGTCCGCGCACCCTCCTGATGACGAAAATGACGTCATGCGGACGGCGCGCATACGCGGACGTCCCGAGTATACTTTCGGCTTTAGTATAAAACAAAGCTCATCGTTCTTGCGCTCACTCTGATTGATGTGTGGGCGTGTTTTCCTGGAAGAAGTGTCCATAAAAGGAATATGATACGTAATGCCTACCCATGGTACGTAAGGGGTCCCATGTTCGAAAAAACTTTCCGAAACTTTTAGGAAAGAAACTGCATGAGTTTTACCCAGACATACTCTGTCACAAGCTCAACTACTTTTAAGACACTTTGCAATTGTTTAGCATGAGGATTACAACTCTGAAACTGTGTCAATAAGTCAGAATGCATAAAATACCATTAACTCTCCCTTTAACGTTTACATTTAAAAGGAAACAGCGGAGGGTCTTGTATCACACTTAAAAGGCTTATTTCACGATAACAATTGGCTGCCTGTACATTGTCCCGCTTAATACACAGCTTTTAACCTCATAAGTTAGGTAAGAAACATTAAATATTTTATTTGCTAATTTTTAACGAATGCATACCTTCCGCAAAAAAAAAACAGTTTACTGATTTGTATAGGGCTGTGTTGAAAAAATCGATTCACCGATTCTGAATCGATTTTCATGTTAATTACTAAAGATCGATCCTTAACTCAGAGAATCGATTTAATAATTAATAACTTAAACTTGCCGCATCATTGAATTCACGCATACGCGCGAGGTGGAAGGACATTAAAACAACGAACATAGCGGTCAGTAATGTTAAGCAAGCGGTTGTTTTGAAAACTCTAGAAACGCTCAAAGCTGCGATCTATATGTAAAATAATCCACTCATAACAAATTAACGAGTTATTCGTGTTATTTTTATAATAAGCGCCAGTGAATCCACCACAGGTCTCCAGCGAATCTCTCTCTCCCCCTCCCTCTGTGCTCATGCAGCCGGTCTCTGACGGGCAGAGGTTTCTTGAGGCGCGTGCAACGGGTCGCCAAATAAAGAGTTCTTCTTGCACATAATGCTAATAGTTGTAAAGTTTTCTGAACTTTAAGCAAGCTAAGACAAAACTCCCGTTTATATCAGTGACACGTGCGCTGCATTTTGACGCCTAATTCGCTTATAGTACAAACATCTTTGATCAGAAAGACGAGAAAGAGACGCAAATGTTAATGTGTAATAGAGAAAGTAAAGAGCGTCAAGACCTTAAAACAGACTTCATCACATATAGCACCCGTCATAATATCTCTATCTAGAGCTCCTTCTCTCATAAACAGGTATTTATCCTGTCAGTATTTTTGTGCATATATTTATACCTGTTCATTTTACCTTTATTTTTAATGTAATGTATGCATAAATACAAAATACAATGCATACTATAGCTTCAATAGTCTATAAAATTAATAACTCAATTAAAAACAAGATTCTGTCTATCAAGACTTGTTGTTATCCTCTGGGCATTTTCACTTTAACATTATTTACTTTAAATTGTCCATATTTTAAAACTTAAAACATATTTTATAATCCAAAAACAATATAAACTGAAAACATGTATACCATGAAATATACAGTTACTGTGAAATAAAATGACTCATTCTGTGGAATAGATTTTTGGTCATTCCGCCCACCCCTATCTGGCACCATTTTGGGCTTTTTTCAAAAAACACTTATCTAAATCTCGAAGATCGGATCAGATCGAATCGAATCGAACAATGATAATCGATTCAAGACCTTGAGAATCGGAATCGAATCGATTCTTGAAATTTGAATCGAAACCCAGCCCTAGATTTGTAGCATACAGGTGCTAACATGTGCTATTAGTTTTGAGCAGTTGTCTGGGAATAAGAAACCTGCAAATGTCATGACTGGCCAATCAGAATTAAGCATTCCAACGAGCCTAATAAAAAAAACTTAGAATTAAAATTAAACAAAAAAATATTAAATGATACATTGTTGTGCTTTTGGTTAGTAGCCTGATTTTTAATGTTTTTTATAAAATGTTATAAAACCACAGGCCCATGACACCATCTCACCCCCCAGCTAGTTTGAGAAACCGTTTTAACTGAACTTTCGATTTTTAATTACATGGATGGCCTTTTTGAAATATTACACCATATTGTCGTAATGTGTGCTCTGTGGTTATTTCCTGTTTGTTCAAAAGCTGTCTATCAGGCTTTGTAACACTGACATTTATCTAGCTATCAGCAGAATCCACCGTTACACAGTCAAACCAGAGAAACTCTCACCACGGGTGAATTGGCCTCAGATCAACAGCAGACATTTATTTTCTGTCAACTCAGGAAGTAAAGCTTAGTTTGTGGATTTAAAGACACGAACTATGATGTGTAACATCCAAGGTTTGCAAACGACAGTAACAATGATACAAAGCAAGCTTGCATGCTAAAATACAGGGGCCTGGTTTAAATTCATTTATTTAGCCTTAAACTGAAGCATTTCTTGCGGTCGCATGTGCTACATCTAAAACTGCAAAAAGCCTCTGGCCCATTTTGTTTTTTGCAGCTATTCTACATGAAGCAGGTGCGAAACAATATACACTTTGTACTTTTAACATTTGTACGACAATAATATTTGTTTGAGATGTTTGAAAAATAGGAAATAATTATTTAGGGATTAAAATTGCACTCATTAGCCACATTAGCAGAAGCATAAGCAAGAATGTTCCCAACAGGTGCTGCTGACCTCCATGTGGTAACACCCTCCTGTTGAGCGTTGTTAAGACTAACAGCTGCCACGGCACAACAACTGTCAGAATACAAGACTTACACATACTACTGCGAAATCTGACATCAAGTCCAAATTAAAGAGCTCCTATGTTTACCTGTAAGCATTAGTATGTTAAGTAAAAAAATAAGCATCAAGGACATGCTACGAGTATTTTTGTCCTCTCGTGAGTCTCTTAAAGGTAAAGCTGTAGATGATTGATAGCTCCTTTAAAGAGCCTGCACTATGACACACATCCCTTCCCCCTGTAATGGAGACAGAAACCCCCTTGACGTTGAGATGTGCTTTCACAAACTCATGCTTACAACTGCGCTCATGCTTACGACTCACCAGCCAAATACTCTTTTCAAAGCAGTTAGTATTTATGCAAATACACACTCAAATATGAGCACACAGCCTCCTGGCAATCCCACTCTGCAGTTGCAGATAATGGAGGTGTTGCCATGCAGGACAAAAATCCATCCCAGCGAGCATAACAGCATTAATGTACAAATGTGTGTGAGACCAAGTAACCAAGAAAACCATTTGTTTTTATTTAATGCTTCATGCAGCTCTCTAATAACACATGGCTTATGACATACAGATGAACAGCAATGGTGGTGCAAAATAATCTGGACCTTCACATGTGCACATATCTGCTTATAATCAACAGAAATTTACTTCTAAGCCAATATTATTTAGCAGTACAATGTCCAGAAAAGAGGGCAGCATGAGAGCTTATGGAAAAAAATTATGCTGAAAAATACGACTGAAAACTCTGCTCTGGGCAAGCAACCACGATAGACCAGAGCATCCAAATAGCCCAAGGTACACAAGATACAATCTCTCGGACAACATGAATACTAACTGATAAAAACTAAAGTTCAGGGATCAATACAGTTGTTTGTGCAGTTCAAGCAAATACTTAATTGGTATAAATGTGCTAAAACTACCAAATGCTTTTATGTGTCGTGCCGGAAGATAATACATATTTATAATCCTGGCTGAAAATATGAACAAATGTCAAACTATCTGAAAAGACAACGAGGCGGTTTCTTGGACAGGCATTGGAATACTCCTAGACTAAAATAAATGTAAGAGCTGTCCAAGCTGAAAACAACTTGCACTGACATATCTTAAAATACATCAGTGCCCTTTGTTTTGCCTGAAAATGCACACAAGTAATGTTTTAAGTAAGTAGGCATGTTTGTTAAAACTAGTAATATTTTCCTGTCCGGAAAAACTGCCCCAACATGTTTTAACATTGATCATAGTTTGAAACATATAGCTTGTCTAGTCAATTTTGCCTAGATCAGCATTGACAAGTTCTTGTATACAACTTTCAATTATTCAAACTGTATTTTTTTAATTATTTCAAAAGCAAAGCTTTTCTTTATAGTGCATCACTACTTCTTAGTAGGCTCACTCAAACTTTATGAAAACTGAAAATACATTCAACTGTGACAACACAAACAAGTTAGTTGACTTTCCAGTTGAACATTTCAGTTAGATGATTTTAGGCAAATCATGTATCTCTGAGCTCCAGTCATTTGGGAATGACATGCATATCTACCTTTTCCCCTTCCACACGACACCGTGAGGTCTTGCGAAACAAGTAGTCAATTGTTATACATGGACACACAACCGTGAGAACTACTTACCCTCTCTGTGGCCTTGCTTTTCTGAAACGTTGCTCCCGTAAACCTGTGAAAAGAACAGTCACAAGGTTAGCCTAGCATTTCATTAATGAACATCCATGTAGATTTTCAATAAGTGGACACTTTTACCATTACTTATAACTACACTGAGTAAGATGTTACAGCTTATTGACGGTTTTGTGTATCATTTCAACTTGGCCAATTAGAGCTGGTTTTCACCTCGACAACCCAGCCTTGGAGACAAATTCTGTGTCCCAATTCGAAGGCTGCGACTATGAAATTGGACCGATTGCGTCACAGCGGCGCGACTGAAGGCTAGTAAAGCCATCCCAATCTGAGGGATGTTTAAAATGTAACCTTTTCTAAAACAAAATAAAAAATGTTCTAGTTTCATATTTGACCCAAGTCAGAAACGTCTCTGCTGTGTCTCGAGAGCAGGCGCGGTGGAAGGGAACTGCAGGGGATGCAACCTTGGCCATCTCATTTCAGTTCTCTTTGTTGACTTCAGAGGCTGCGACCTTCGAAGACCTTCTAAAAAAAAAAAAACGGCCTTCGAACTGGGACACAGCTACACTGATCTTAAAAAGAGAGTCTATGCTGCCAAAGGCCTTACGCAATGTATCCTAATGTAATGCAAATGAAGAACACACAAAGCGCTGCCGTTCAAGACAACATAAAAAAATTGTGTTGTTTCTTGTGACTGGTTACCTTTATGCCAAAGAAATGCACTGTGCATTCATTTTAAAAATGTAGATAAGAATTCATACCAATATTAAAAGTTAACATATATTCCATAAACATCTTTATGATAAAACCCACATCTACTTTTTCTTAAGTCAAGCTGAAGTTATAGTTCTCGATCAAGATTTATACAAAAGAATAGCACACCAAAGAACATGTCAAAAATCTCATTACAAGTAACTACATGGATCTTATTCTAGCATCAATTTCATTCAAAAGCACGTTTATCTGCCTACATTTTATTTTACCCTTAAAAAGCTTTGTGCTATAAGGCTCCCACAGCTAAAACAAATTTCTATACCAAACATATCACATGTCACGCTGTCCAAAGGTTAGTTTACTTACCACTGTATCATACAACACATGAATCATCTACCTCATCTACTAAGTAGGGCGGGATATTTCCCTAATACCATACAGTTTTACAATCATCCATTATAGGATGATTAAATGATACAGACTGTTGTAAGCTCTTATCAAATGATAGTGATTCACGTGACAGCAGCAGCCGTCTATTCAACAGGCCTCTGTGTTAAAAACAGCGGGCAAGGGGCTTTACACATATAAAACATGGTCTTGCAAGACAGACCTCGTGTAAAACAGCAACTCTATGACCAAAATTGAAAATGTATTCGTTACACGACGTTTAATATGACGATCTCGAAGGTGGTTAACATGAACGTGTGCTATACTACTGATTAGCGCATTAGCTTGAGACATTTTCATTCGCACGAAGTACTTTGCAAGTCTTTACTCGCTACACTAATTCTTTCAATCGATATGCGATTTAAATCGCACGGCTTTGTTGGTTACATGCATAATGAACCTTTACAAATGGGAAGCCTGTTGCAAAATGACAGGCCTTCTGCTATAGAAACTTAACACTGCGACTAAGTTAGCAGCTGCCTGTAGCCCGCCTGTAGATTATACACATCTGTTCGGTTTGTGTGAAATTAGCAGGGCGTTTTCTGCGTATTTATAGAGCTATTAAGATACATGCAATTTATAAACACCACACGTGAAACACAGATTTACTCCACACATGAATCCTATTACGTGCTTTGCATCGTTTTAAGATTATCTGCCCCAATTATGCCAAACTTAGCGGAACAGCTCATTAGGACAACACTTGACGCCACTGTGCATGCACTACGGATCAGACCGTGCTATCTAACGTAAATGAGCGTTAAAGCCCGTGCACCGTGGGCGCGCGGCGGTCGATCTGTTCTTACATAATGACGCACGTTAGCGCGTGCTAACCACCGTAAACAACCACCAGTTAGCTCGTGCAGCTATAGCCACGATCAATCAACACTTACCCTCGATGCCCCCTTTGTCAAACGGTGGGAATTAAGTAGGTATAGTATGCTCACACAGGGGAATGGGTGTATAGTGGGATTTATGAGTTAGTAGTTTTCTCTGATTACGTCTTCCCACGGCAACCTACTTTCTGGGTGGAAGAGGGACTGTGCAAAATGGCTGTCTTTCCTGCATGCACCATCACATTTATTAAAAGGGGAGTGGGGTGGAGCCTCTGGCGAAATTATTTGTCAAATATGTACTTTTCGTGTCAATGCTTCGATGGGCTTTAGTACAACAATGTATATATTTGTATTTTTCATAAATTTCCTTGTAAATACTTTTTACAATATTTAAAAGGCAAATGATGGCCAGAAAAGTCCCCCCCTCTGAAAGAGACACATAAGCGTTTCCCTTCACGTGGTCTCTGAAGTCAATAAAAGCCCAAGAAGGTGTGTGTGTGTGAGATATGGTGAATGCGATAATATAAGTGTGTGTAGCTGATAGACCTTAACTGAACAGAGTGTACGACCAAATATATATTTATGTATATGTAAATATAAATAAAACAATTATTACAACTGTATATTACAGTTATCATTTGTCCCCATTATGTCAGCGTTTAAAATTCACCAGCTGAATGATTCATCTTTTATTATCTCTAAATAATGTTTTAATTTGGATTATAGGTTTTTACATATGGTAAACGCTCTTGTCAACAAAAAACATCAACGTTGCTTTTGTTGTCTGGGCTGATAATATGCTAATGATGTGTTTTATTTTTAGAAACTGAATTTCACAATGCTAAGCAGTAGGGAGCAAAGCGCATTTAAATACATTTTATAAACACAGTTTATAGACCCTGTACACGTCAACGATCATTATTGGGAGTATGTGCTGACTGGTATGTTTGTTCGTTCAGCAATACCATCTTATTAATAGGTTAGGTCCAGTTAATAGGCAATAATCATGTTGCAATATCTGGTTTACTCCCTAGACAATCACTTCCGAAACAGAGGGGGCGCTGCAAGAGCTGTTCTGGATGGTCAGGTAGAGGCGTCGAGGAAAAACTTAGCATGTAGTAGTTATTTTGGAGTAGTGAGAAATGAAACTCGTGTGACGTGATTGACAAAAACCCGTGAAAAACAAACTCATATGACAGGTGTAACTTTGTATGTGTCGTGTGTTATATGAGAAATAATGTCGGGTCTACCATCAAGGATTTTATTTTATCCCACACTCGCTTACAATGTCGTCATGGAAAAGATCAGCTCGAGACAGTGGTTCAATCGGGTAGATCAGACTGTCATACTTGGTGCCCTTCCGTTTAAATCAATGACAGAAGAGGTAAGATTAACCTTCTTCTAATACATTAAACATGTTTTAAGGACATCACTGATGTTTCAGCCTACAAAATATAGAGGCAAATCACCAGATTACAGCGATAACCCGCATGTCAATCACTCAGCCTTAACACCATATGTTTGACTCTCGTTGTTTAGCTCGTCCAAAAAGAAAAAGTAAGAGGAGTTATTACAATGAATGAAGAATTTGAAACGAAATATTTCTGCAATTCAGCCGAGGTAAGTGTCTCTCATCCCCAACTACTGTACTCACACTGTAAAGTTCTGTGTACCAAACGATTTTATGTTGGTTATATATAACAGGAGTGGCAAGATGCAGGCGTGGAGCAAATCAGACTCAGCACAGTGGACCTGGTAGGTGTTCCTAGTCTAGAGTACATCCACCAGGGTGTTGAGTTTGCCTTAAGACATCGAGAGCAAGGCACCAGTGTCTATATTCACTGCAAGGCTGGCCGCTCACGCAGTGCGACTATTGCAGCTGCATACCTTATCAGGGTGGGTATCTATACCATCTCATACAACACCATAGACCAGTGGTTCTCAAACTTTTTCAGTGTGCGGCCCCCCTTGTGTATGGCACATTCCTTTGCGGCCCCCACAAAGAAAATTTATGAATTTTTTTTTCTTAAACTCAACTTTTAATTAAACAAAACATATTAAATGATACAAAGTAGTGCTGTTGGTTAGTAGCCTTATTTTTTTTTGTTTAATTGCATAGAATTCATGATAAATTAATTTATTTTATAAAATGGCATAAAACTGGGCCCCCCCGGCACCATCTCGCTGCCCCCCTTAGTTTGAGAACCACTGCCATAGACAACATATGCCATCGTATACAAAAGCTGTTTGCTGTATGTCATAGGTCACCACTTTTCACAGTGTCGATGAAGAATTTTGCAGTGGAGAATTGTTTAAAAAGACAATGATAGCTAGGTCTACAGTTCTGTACAGGAAACCCACACATACAAAATATAAAGGTGTTTTTTTTACACCACAGCATCACTTCTGCTTTTTTATTTTAAATATACATAATTCCCATGTGAGACATGGAGGCTTTTTTATGAGAATGTGTATCTACTACTTATTTCCAAAGATGATTCAAATGTATTTATAAAATATTATCTAACAAGCAACAGTCCCACCAGTAGATCAGTTTAAAGAGTTCCTAAATACACATCTCACAAATGTTATTGATCTAAAAATCTAAAGAAAGGTGGCTTCAAAAAGTGTTTTAGACTGTCTTTGAATCCTGCTTTTTATGTAAAACCCTTTATTTTTATTTTACAGCTACATGGTTGTACTCCAGAGGAGGCATATAAGATGCTAGTGTCAATCCGGCCTCACGTTTTGATACATTCAGGGCAGCTGGATATGTTGCAGAAATACTACAAGGAAGTGTTTGGCTCAGAGTCCAGCTAGAAGATACAAAACAAAAATGCTGACATGTATGCTGAAAACATACTTTGTGTGTGAAACATGTTTTCCATAGATCTTTAATGTTGTTTTTTTTGAGTGATTTTCTATAAAGACTTTTAAGAATTTGTATGCTATACGTACATAAAGACACACTGTATGTTTAATAAGCGTTTGAGATCATTATGTGACATTATTTTAAACTGTGATTATATCCATTTGGGTCAGCAGCTACATTGTGAATAAAACAGTCTTGTTCTATTACCATTTTATATTTTTAGCTATTTTAGGCAGTACATTGCTAAATCATATTTATTTTTTACTGATTTTACATAATTGGTGTGTTTGTATTATGACTTCTTTACAATCCACACAAAAGCCTGTTTCACTGTCTTTTCTATAGCTCTTTTCCTTCATTTGATTTTTTTTATAATGGTACACCATATTTACAGAATTGAAGGAATGCTTTGTCAGCTAAGCTGAGAACAGATCAATTTATTACCAGGGTCTTTGTTTGACAAAACTACCTTTCTACATAGCCGTATCATCATCGTGCTTACTTAGCAAACCAAAGCTTTGTAATAATTTTATTACGTTAGTCAATCGTTTTGCACTTTAATAAAATAGACATATGTACATCTGTTCGCGTACTGACTTTGAAAACTGTTTGAAATACATTTTAATAAATGTTATGAAAAAGAACATGTGTTGGTGAATTTTTCAGATAATATACAACAAACAACAAAGAAAAAAACATATGTGTGGTCGACCATTTGGGCGCTGCGGAGACTGATCTGCCTTTGACGTGGAAGTACCGCGAGGGTAATATCAACACATTGCTGTAGGTGGCAGCAGTGTACTGTAAAAGGAATTTAGTGACTTTAACCGCGAGGAAGAAGCGCAGTGAGGGAGTAAAGATGGCGGCCTCCTTGGTTAGATTTGTCCGCAGCGGTTTAGGCAGGAGTCTAAACGGTAAGAAATAAACAAGTGCAGAATTAACTTGCTCACAATGAATACTTTTCTCCACTATTTAATATTTTCACTGTAGAGAACCAGCAAATCGAATCTGTTTTTAGGGATTTGATGGTCGACATTGACCTTTCCTCAGTCTCGCTAGACGAGAAGAGTATACATACAATTGTGTACACTAGCTTATATATCAATGTAGACTGATGCAGTCATCATTTAACTTACTGGTATTAGAGGTTTATTACTGCGTTATTATTAGTGTACAAATGTCAGTTTTGGAATACAGACTGGCGCACTGACTTGAGTTCATTTTAATTAAATGCATTGAACTTGTCCTAATCGTTTCTTCCTGTCACTCGCGTAGTTGTTAGACAGAGTGCTGCTGTTGGCCAAACAAGAACAACGACCACCGAGACGAGACGTAAGTATATTTGGGGAGTTTTGTAATTTTGTTCATGGGGTGTCTTGTTTCTTTGTGTATTTAAATGTGTTTGTTTTTGAATCAGCTACTGTGATGCCCAAGGATCCGGTCACCCAAACGCAGCTTTCAGAATTTGGAGAATATATTGCAGAGATACTTCCCAAATATGTCCAGCAAGTCCAGGTAAATTCAGTCTCTTGTTTTGGTTTTTCAGAACATTACCGATACGTGCCATGTAGATGTACTGAACAAGTGAATACAGTATACCATACCTGTGAAAAAATTGGTTTACATTCTTTTGCACTGATTATTGACAAAAATTGATTTATACAGGGTTAAAGGTGCTGACATTGTTACATTCATTACGGTTTCCAGAAATCATAATACACTTGTTTGAAATTGAGCATGATGTGTAATAAATAAACATAAGGAGGGGAACTGTAAGTGTAAATCTGCACACACAGATTCTGTATGACCCTGACATTTGATGGCATACTACAGTATGATTTTTACCTTTTGTATAAATGTCACTGATTCTTTCAACTTGTTCAAGTACAAAATTATTCTCTCATGTAAATTTGTTTATATTTATAGGTGACCTGCTATAATGAGCTGGAGGTGATGATCCACCCAGAGGGTGTCATCCCTGTTCTCACCTTCTTGAGGGATCACACTAATGCTCAGTTCCGCAACATGACTGACTTAACAGCTGTGGATGTCCCTACAAGACAAAACCGCTTCGAGGTAAGAATGCTCAGTCTCAACCAGAAAAGGTTCATAAACATTTAGATTTATCCTTTAGCAATACAAATATTTGAGAAAAATTATGGGTACTTTTTATTATTTTTTATATATAAGGCCATTAGCATGTTTTGAAGTGGTGCACCAGAGTAACAACTTAAAAGGTACAAAATAATAAATAGCATATTTAAACACAAAATGAGTACAAACATTAAAGAACTAGACAACAATAAACTACTGTCCATTAAAGTTTTATCCACGTCTTTCCTAAATGTTTCTGGAACATTTGTACAGAATGTTATCAACTTGGATGTTTGAAATTTTTCCTAGATTGTGTATAATCTGCTTTCCCTGCGCTATAACTCTCGTATCCGTGTGAAGACCTACACCGATGAACTGACTCCTGTTGATTCATCAGTCTCTGTGCACCAGGCAGCTAACTGGTATGAAAGAGAGGTATGTGTTGCATAAACAAGCCACAATGCTAATGCAGACAACATGCGTTGGAATAAAATTTGCATTGCTTCTATTCCTAAATTTAGGCTATGCAATTACAGACCACCAGTCAATAAATCCTGTAGACTGTCAATGGGATGTCAGTAGTCCATGAGATCATAGATAAGCAACTTCTTTAGCTTCCTTCCTTAGCAGTAATGGCTGAATTTACAGTAAAGCACTGAAAAATATAGAAATCAGGCTTTAGCTGTACACAAAAATGGTGAGATTATACAGCTAAAAGAATTCATGCTGAATATAAGAAAATCACTGCGAAATGTTTTATTCCAGGTTTGGGACATGTATGGAGTTTTCTTCTCAAACCATCCAGACCTGAGACGCATTTTAACAGATTATGGGTTTGAAGGACATCCATTTAGAAAAGACTTTCCATTGTCCGGATACGTGGAGGTAAATATGCCAAGTTGCCATTTACTTGTATTTTTTCAAACTGATATTAACTTAATTTTTCTGTGGAACAAATTGGATTTTTTTTTTACATTTGTTCATTTTATCAACAAGAACATAAAGGTGACGGAGTGTGTCTTGTCTCTAATATTCTACCTAATACTAACTTTTGTGTTACACAGAAAAAAGTCATACAGGTTTAAAACAAGAAAAAAAAAACATTATAGGTGTCAAAACTATGACATCTGTTTTTGATAAATTAAAATGTCTCTTCCTTATATATATCTTTTGAATAGAGAGCAATTATGAATGCATAGTTAGTTATGCTGAGTTAATTTTCCCCTCTCAGGTCCGTTATGATGATGAAGTGAAGCGTGTTGTGGCTGAACCTGTTGAGCTTGCACAGGAGTTCCGAAAGTATGACTTGAACAGTCCATGGGAAGCATTCCCCGCATACCGGGAGCCCAAAGACGCACCGAAGCTGGAGTCTGGGGACAATCCGGCCAAGTAACCTCACCTTAACATCGTGACCTGGGATAGCCCTAATCACACCCTCAGATTTTCTTTAGACGTATTTATGTAAATAAAAAGGCCATGTGCTACATCCAAATAAAAAAGGTTTAAAAAGCTCCTGACTTGTCATGTCATTTTAAGATGTTTCATACAGGTTTTCCAAACAAGTCCATCAAAAGTTTTATTTGTATAGCAGAAACTGCAGTGCTCTAGTAATCCAGTCCTGCAATATACCCCAAGGCTGGTTTCACTACAGTGATCTGTGCTGTAGGTATGCCGAAATGGCATTGACAGCATTAAACTGTATTTCTTGTGAAGTGCCCTAATGGAAACGGAAATAAGAACAATTACATGACTTTTGTTTTGAAATGTGTAGTTTTTTATATTAAACACGACTTATTTGCCAGTAGTTTGGTTTTTGGTTTAGTTTGGTAAGGTTTAAAGGTGAAATATTTATTAACAGTACTGACCTGAGGTTACTCTTAAAATGGTTCACTGTTAAGTTTACTTAAAATAGTAATACATGTAAGATGAACTATTTACAGTGTGTATAAAGTGTATTAGTAAAGATAAAGAATAGGTAGAGGAAGAATGTTCAAGTCTGTGTTGTAAAAAATGACATTAAGGAGTGCTTTTGTAGTGGCCATACCCAGAACTCAGTAAAAGATTGCAGCACAAAGCCAGATGAGAATCCAATTTCAAGAGCCAGATCACACCTTACAATGATCTTTAATTCTTTGCTTGATTGTGTGTTAAACCAAATCTGGATAATTATATTGTCCATAAGAACATATTTAACAACCACTGTAGTACTAGGGAATTGTCAAACCTCAAATATATGAACATCCTTTAACAGTCTTTGATCACTGTCAGCACCTCTGTGGGTTAAGGAGTCCAAAAGGTCCTAGAAAGGAGATGGTAGTCAGTCAACACACCCACTCAGATTTGTTTGGGCAGCTTTAAAGTGCAACATACTTACAAGCACCAGTCTTCTGAACAATGGTAACTACAAAACTCAATAGAAGAAACAGAAACTCTTCCATATCTCGAAGATTAATGAACATTAAACACTAACAAGTTTTTCTTTTTAGTTAAAAACACATAAAATAAAGTTTAAATTCAAATTATACTCTCCAAATGCAGTCCTGTGCAAAGTATGCTGGGAACTACGAGTCCACTGCCTTGTTAGTTATGTTTAATAATAAAATCACATAGTTTCAAGACAAAATTATTAAGTTAATTTCCTTCTTACAGATTTAAGTGGATTAAACATAACAAAATGAAGTTGAATTTACTCAATGATGTGTTCATTTAGAATTACTCAAATTAATAAAATTACTCTGTAATTTTAACTCATATTTTGAGTAAAAAAATAAAAATTAAAACAATTTATACACAGTTTACTCATTTTATTTAGTTAAATCTACTAAGGCACAGAAACACTTTTTACAGTGTAGAATTGTTTTACTTTTCCAAATTAACATATCCAGTTGCCTTAGTTATATGGTGTGACATTTCCAAAATAGATTTTTATCCACTAAAATAATGTTTAATAGGCATGTCATTGCAAATAGCAAAATTGCTGTCTCTCATCCATAATTAAGTGCATCTTTTCCATTTAGAAATCTCATTACAGTTACTAGCAAGTCAGTTAGTGACTAAGAGCTTCTAAATTACTGCTTGATTGAGCCAAGTCTTCAATATAAGCTGCATGCTGGTAAATGTGCTCTCATTCCACCATGAGTGTTTTCTGGAAGCAGATGTTGGTTCTCCATATGTTTCTTGAAACATTTTCCCATTGTTCAGTGAAAATTTGTTATGATACTACCAAAATAAAGGTGATGTTAATAATACTGAAAAAGGTATATTAAACTGATATACTGTCAACTGTAAAATAATTGGGTTTAACTTAAAAAATTAAGCTAGGCCTGGGACACACTAGACGATCAAATGATATTTAAAAACATAATTCTCAGAACGCACACACACTGGATGATTTGGCTAGACTGCAAGAAAATCAGGCTTAAAATCTTCACGTGTGGCCAGCCTTACATGATTGCCTTAAAATTTTGAGTTAATTCAACTTAAAAATATTAGTCTAAATTTTTTGTAAAAATAGTTGTGTCAACTAATATTTTTAAGTTAATTTTAAGGCAACCAGGTAAATTAGTTCATAAGTTGAACAAATTTCTTTACAGTGTACAGTAATGCTTTATTGAAAATACAGCATTAATACAATGAAACCAGCAAACTCATTTAAGGTGTAGATTAATTTAACCCAAAGTCTGAAAGATATCTAAAGATGCTGGATTTGTGAAGTTACTAGTAATTTAAATGGATTCCTATTTCAGTCAAAGATCTTTTGACCTACAGTATACAGTATGGCCATGCCACATTCATTTCACATTGCAGTGGATACAATGCTATATGTTGGTTATATATTCTTAACCTATTCTATGAAGTTGACAGTTTTCATGAACATCATGCATTTGTGTATTTAAACAATGTGAGCGAACACAAGCAATTCTGTTTTGTTATCATTTTATACTGTATATAGACAGTTTATTCATTAACATTTACAAAAAAACTACATGATAATATATATTTAAGTGAAATAACATCACTTTACGTTGATGACGCCAAATTAAATGTTAACATTTAAAGTTTTTATTTGGTTTGCTTTTGATATCTGGTTCCTTCCACAGTAAGAACCCAGCACACACTGATCCACTTTTACAGTACTTAACAATGTAGCTCATACTGCACAAACACCAAAAAGCTTATTCAGCACTCTTTTCACAAAGTTTACTTATTGGATAAAACCCATACAGATAAGACCAGGCACAGAATTAGAAAATCATATGTTCACTCATATAGAAATGGATAGAAAACAGAAAAGTATTTACATTTTTGAATTACACTTGATGCTTCTTTACCTAAATAAATCTTTATGGCCATATACACAGAACAGTATAAAATCAAATAACTTAAATTAACTGATCTGATCGATTTGATATCGATTTGATATATTTTTTAAAATGTACTACCATAATATTACAGCACGTTTAACTGGTTTTCAAAATCATTAACATCAGCAATGTAAATATGATTGGCTGTAAATAAAATCATTGTACATTTAGCATTTTTCACCTCTGCACACAATGCAAATTTCTGGCCATATGCGATAAATTTACAGAAGCAATCCTTAGTTGAAATGTAGTGCTATTTCAAAATATGGACTATGGGGCGGTTTCCCAGACAGGGCTTATCCTAGTCCCAGACTAAAATGCATGTCTGACGTGCCTTCATTTAAAAACACATCAATGACATATCTTAACACATATCAGTGCTGTTGTTTTGTCTCAAGGTGCAAACCTGTAATTTTTTTTTTTTTTTTGTAAGGTTTGCTTGTAAAAACTACTTGTGTCCTTATACAACTACGGCCTATATATAGTCCTGGATTAATCTAAACCCTGTCCGGGATCTGCCCCTAAAGGGTGGCCCCTATGGATCTGCCCCAGGACTAGGCCTTAGTTTAATTAGGAAATATAACTAGTTTTAACAAACATGCCTTACTAAAAACATTACTTGTGTGTATTTTGAGGTGAAACAAAGGACACTGATGTATTTAATTTTAAGAAATGTCAGTGCAAATTGTTTTCAGTTTGGACTGCTCTTACATTTTTTTAGTCTAATCCCTGTCCGGGAAACCACCCCTATATGATTTATCAGAGTGCAAATTTTGCCTAATTTTTGTGCAATGAATACTGATCTTACAATGGAAATACCAACCGAAACATAAGAATCTCATGCAAATCGTTCGTGCAAAACATTTTTTCACTTAAAGTATGCATGCATTTAATCAGTTTATTTGATTTCAGTTTATTTGATTTGAGAGAGTATGAAACAGATTTAGATTGGACCGGTCTAATTAATGTATCTTAAGATAGTTTGGAAAGTTGGATATGATTTTCATATTTTTTTATTTAAATTAGGCTTTTGTGTTTTCTAATTATACAAATATGATAATTAATTCCTTAAAACAGTGGATCTCAAACTGGGGCTGTGAGGTGGTGCCAGGGCGAAGCCAGTTTTACATTTTTAAAATACATTAATTCACGCCAAAAAAGTTTGAGAACCAGTGCCTAGAATGTTCTCGGTTCAATGCATTCAATAAATTAACTCAATTGACAGCACTGTTCAAATAATGTTTTTAAACAAAGTGCTTAAATTATTTTAATGTGAACTTCACATACGTCAAAAAATGGGCCCTAGCTGTCATTAAAATGGGACCCTTTCAAAAAATACCTCTGCACTTAAGGAGTTCATATTTGTACCTTAGAGGTACATATTGATACCAACAAGTCTATATAAGTACCTCAAAGGTACACATTGGTATAAAATGGATACATATCTTTACCTGAATGGTACATATTAGGACCCCTTTTAAAGGGTTACTGGCCCAGTGACAGAAGGGAACATTTTATGGCATTTTTTCTGATAGTGTAAGTGCATTATACTTTTGCCCACTACTTTTTCTTTACAATTTAAATATGGAAACAGCCAAATTATTGTATCTGTAAACCAATTTTAACTTGTATTGACCCTAGAACATTCTGTTAGCCAGTTTTAGTGAACTGTAATGGGTACTCTAATATAATATAATAAAAGACAAAACAAGAACTGGAGAGATTTTGGAATATTAAGTCTTAAACAGCAAACCATTAGTTTGAAGACTTTTGATTTCTAAAGTGTATAAGAACATACACTTAATGCAAACACTGATAAGTATACATTCAACCAACCCTTCCCAAGGCCCACACTAGGCTGGTCTACAGTGTCTTATCCTTTTTCTGCTCCTGAAGATTGCTTCGGTGGACCTCAGGATATACCAAGAAGCCGGTGAAAGTGATATACTTGGCATGATTACTGTAAGCACCAAATCCATCTTTCTGGTGGCTATAGAGCCAGACGGTGTCTCCATGCTGCAGAGACAACATCAGACTCTGGCTCTGCAAGGCCTTCTCAGTGTCGCTGTCATCATAGATCATGGTCTGTACCTCTAAGTGGTTCTTCATCAGCTTCACCGACAGGGTCTTATGGGGCAACTTGCCAGCATTAAATGAAAAGTAATAGGCTCCTGTCACTTTACATTTGAAGATACCAGTGGTCATGTTGAAGTTGTTTCCGATGTTTACGAATTCTGTGTCAAAGGTGATGGGATGGTGCTCGGGGTATCCTTGATCCATTCCCACAATGCTCTGAGTGCGACCCACTGAGAACGCAGACCTTTGGTCCTCGTCATCTTCCTCTACATCTCTCTCTTCTTGCTCTTGTATTTCTTCACGTCTTCTCTCCTCTTTCATGCTCACACTCGTGTCTTTAATAATTGTATTGTCGTGCTCAGGCAGTATGTGATCAATGGTTTTGGGTGGCTGATTGTCAACGTTGTGCTCTTTGTGTATGGGCTCCTGGTAGCCATATACATCAGGGTAGATCAGGTAACCATTGAAGGTGGTGTAATGACCGGTGTTGCTATAGATGGCATAGCGTGGGTCTCCGTGGAGACGAAGCCAGACGGTGTCTCCGAAATCCAGCTGCAGCATGGCACTCTGGCTCTGCACTTTACGCTCCTCTCCAGCGTTCTCATCATACACAATTGCCTGAACCTCATTACGGTTCTTCATCAGCATGACCGACAGGTCTCGACGAGGAAACTTCCCCACAGTAAAAGAGAAATAGTAGGCGCCCGGAATTCTGCAGCGGAACAAGCCGGACTTCAGATCAAAATCACCACCGATGTTGACATAGACCTTGTCAAAAGTGACAACCATCTTAGGTCCTCCCTCCATGCTGCTGGTACGCGCCACAGAGAATGCAGATCGCAGCTCCACAGCGTCAGACATGCGGTAAAACGCCCATGTGATGGTCACATGACACAGCATGCAAAGTAGCAGGGGCCTGGTACCAGGCAGCATTGTAACTGCAGGGAGAATTAAAACAGATCAGTTGACAAATACAATTCATAAGCAGGCATTTAGTTAACACTGATATTTAAATGGAGCACTTTCAATTAAGTCTGTAAATGATAGATGCTATTTGTTATTGAAACATTGGCTGCCGAAAAAAAAGACTTAAACAATCACTCTGCGTACAAGTGCTAGCAGGAGGTGAGATCAAAACAGAACAGATCGTTGCCTTTGCTGGATACAGCAGGATCAGTGGGTTATTATCAGACCCTCTCCTTTCCCCTGAGATAACTGTTAATAGGACACACAGTGGATCAGCACGTTGACGTAGAACAGTGGAGGTGACAAAACACAGAGACTGAAATTTCACATTATTTCTGCATAGCTTTCTGGTTTTTAATAACATCCTCTTAGCCCGCAGCAAAATTTCATCCCATAACTTATAACGGATCCAATATCACAAGCACTACAACAGGAAAACTAAACATGCATCAAAATTCATTTCTGATCAAGAGAACTGCTGCAACATGGTCTTCATTTAATAACCAGATCTCATTTTTCCATTTGTGTGATTTAAAACGGAAAGACATGTTTTTTTAGTGGTTGTCATATTTTTGCACACAGACTGCTAATGAGCTTCATTCAGCACCACAGATAATCACATTATGATGCAGACAGCGCTAGTCTACCGTCTACTGTTCTAGCCCTTCATCATCATAAGCTACAGATACATGCCATAGGAGCACGTGCCTGAGGGGAGAGCAGCGCATATACAATATTTCTAACAGCGGGTGGTCATGGACACCTGGTGACTATTGTCTATACGTTGCTGCTAATTACAGTCCGCATTGGTATACATGCATGGACGTTCACTGCCGCAATGTACAAATTATAGTGTTCATGGTGTCTTGGGTGAATAAATAAAACAATAAATTCAGCGGCTTCGGTTTGATTTAAATGTGGAAAGAGACTCATCATCCCTCCACTCCAATGAAATATGAATAAATATGAAAAGATAATAAAAGAGGCTTTTGCTTTTAATGAGATCTCCTGAGACACCAGAGAAGTTGGACTTTTGTTGAAACAGCCTGCACTAAAAATAGAGTGACTGCCTTTTGTTGGGTTTTGGACAGATTAAGTATATTCAAGTGAAATGTCATATAAGGAAATTAGATTTAGTTTTATTGTGTTTTTAAAAAACATTCTAAAAAACAGTTCTTCATATCTATCATCTATTCTAGCATATATGGCATTGGAATGTAAATGATGTGTAATGGGTTGACAACACGTTGGTAGCCTAACATTTTAAAATGACTTTAAACAGCATTCATGTGCTCATTTTTATTGTTTGAGTTTTATAATTAAAGTGTGCTGGTTAAATAACAATCTAATAAAAAATAGTGATGTTTACCTCCTGTTGTTTGATTTCTATTTCTAGCTGAGTTTTCATGATCTGATAATCTGAGCTCAGGGGAGGGGGACATCAATTTGTCAATGCTTTTCTCTTGTTTTAACCATATCATCTTTCTCCTCACCAATAAACTGCCGACTCCTCTGAGAACACACTAAAATACTTTAGCATAGAGGGTCATAGAAAATGTGTGTATTAAAACATACACTCACCTAAAGGATTATTAGCAACACCTGTTCGATTTCTCATTAATGCAATTATCTAATCAACCAATCACATGGCAGTTGCTTCAATGCATTTAGGAGTGTGGTCCTGGTCAAGACAATCTCTTGAACTCCAAACTGAATGTCATAAAGAAAGGTGATTTAAGCAATTTGAGCGCGGCATGGTTGTTAGTGCCAGACAGGCCCATCTGAGTATTTCACAATCTGCTCAGTTACTGTGATTTTCACGCATAACCATTTCTAGGGTTTACAAAGAATGGTGTGAAAAGGGAAAAACATCCAGTATGCGGCAGTCCTGTGATTGAAAATGCCTTGTTGATGCTAAAGGTCAGAGGAGAATGGGCCGACTGATTCAAGCTGATAGAAGAGCAACTTTGACTGAAATAACCACTCGTTCCAACCAAGGTATGTAGCAAAGCATTTGTGAATCCACAGCACGCACAACCTTGAGGCGGATGGGCTACAACAGCAGAAGACCCCCACCAGGAGCTCACCAAAATTGGACAGTTGAAGACTGGAAAAATGTTGCCTGGTCTGATGAGTCTCGATTTCTGTTGAGACATTCAGATGGTAGAGTCAGAATTCAGCGTAAACAGAATGAAAACATGAATCCATCATGCCTTTTTACCACTGTGCAGGCTGGTGGTGGTGGTGTAATGGTGTGGGGGATGTTTTCTTGGCACACTTTAGGCCCCTTAGTGCCGATTGGGCATCGTTTAAATGCCACGGCCTACCTGAGCATAGTTTCTGACCATGTCCACCCCTTTTTGATCACCATGTACCCATCCTCTGATGGCTACTTTCAGCAGAGTAATACACCATGTCACAAAGCTCGAATCATTTCAAATTGGTTTCTTGAACATCACAATGAGTTCACTGTACTAAAATGGCCCCCACAATCACCAGATTTTGACCATCTTTGGGATGTGGTGGAACGGGATCTTCTCACCCTGGATGTGCATCCCACAAATCTCCATCAACTGCAAGATGCTATCCTATCAATTGGAGACAACATTTCTAAAGAATGCTTTCAGCACCTTGTTGAATTAATGTCACATAAGCAGTTCTGAAGGCTAAAGGGGGTCAAACACAGTATTAGTATAGTGTTCCTAATAATCCTTTAGGTAAGTGTATTTATTTTATGCACTATAAATTTGCTGCCGTTTGAATGAATTAAAACATCTTCCCTATATTGTACTGTTTTCCGCATATACGGTACATGGCTATTTCCAATTCTCAAGCATTTTATCGCAAAATATGAGGAGCTCAGATGCAAAAGCCAGTTAATAACACCTCCGTCAAAAATGAGACGTATTATAGGTTCATCAAATACCTTCGATTCAAATCCCGAATCCCGATCTTTCAGAAATACAGCTTAAATGGCAGAATCTGTGTATTTTATAAGCAAAGTCCTCTTAGTGCACGGAAGATGAACTGGATGTGATTATGCCATGTGAAACGACCGTGAAACAAATTCAAACTTGGGACCCTTGTGAGTACTAGGACCTGAATACGACCCAAATATCATTTAATCATTTGCAGTATTTCTAGTTGCACATTAAGTGATTTTGCAACTTGTTACAAGTCTTGTCTAAGTGGAGGTTTTTGTTAAAAAGCTTGCATGCACTTACAGGGTTTTGCATCATATTTGTTAAATACCAATGAAATGACTAAAGTGACATTTGTGAGAATAAAGCATTTTAATTACTGACTAATAACCTTTTTATTGCCAATAAAGTGAAATGACTGAACCTAAGAGCCTGATACCAAAATGCTCAGATGCATTTACAACTCCTCATATGTCATCCATGAAAAACAAAAGCACCAATCAGATTAAACACAATAGCAGGTGAAGCGGAGTGGACACACTTAGTCCCATTTACCCTGTGAAACCCACTCACATTGTGAAAAGTGCAGTGTGTGACAGCTGATATTTAATGAGGGTCTGTAAAGTACACCGAGGAGCTCAGAGCCTAAAAACGTTAGCTCCAGGGTCCTGTTATCTCCTTTCCTCTCTACCTTGATACTGCCACTCTTACCGAATCATCCAGGCAGAACCACACACATATACACAAAATCTATCTGTCTTTACAGAAGGGAAGGATATTCATGCTGCAGATAAGAAGCAGAAGAATGTGGCTTCATGAGTCAAAGGCAGAACGTGAGAAAGAGGAAACACAGATGTGTAAAATCATTGAAATATTGGGACTGTAAAAGCTTCAACTCTGTGTATATGAGGGCTTGATCTCAACAGCTGGTGTCTACTGAACTCCCACTATTAAGGGGATCAGTCATTCTCATAATTTACAGCATTTCATTAGACCCATGTGGTTGTAAATTGAACCCCTATCAATTTGCATATTTTTCATCCTTTGCTTTCGTTTTATAATTTGTAGCAGTCCAATTAAATAAAGTTGGGTTAACAGTGCAGCCTGCTTGCCGCCCATGCGCGTCTTTGTAATCTGTCACTTGTGATATGTGTAATTAGCAGCGTTCGGGTTTATGAAAAAGATACAAAAACAACAAGGCTAACTTATTACGATACTATTACCTAGTTATGCATGTCAACAATATAAGTAGGAAAACATATTTCTTTTAGTTTTTAATGATGTTTTGTTAAACACGTACAGCACTCTGGATAACGTAATACATTAAATAAAATTAAATATAATAATATATGTGCCCTGGTTTACACAAATTGTACAGTACTTAGCAATATAAATGCAATAAATGAATGCAATAAATGTAAGTCATGTATATACCATTATTTATGTTTAGTTTGTAAACAAAATAACAATATCAGCATTGACTATGCATTTTTTATATTTCTGCAAGAGATATTAATCAAAGCAAAGAAATGCATGTGCTTCAGTATTTGGATACAGATAGATAGAAATTGTAAAATAGACATCTACTGTTTTAACCTATATGCTAAGATCTATAAATAATAAACCGAAGGGTAGCCAGATAGTCCAGAAATCCATACAATTTTAATGAGTTTATCTGTGATCTAAATATTCATTTTCACTGGACAGCAGTTTCTGATTGCAACAGATTCTACACACGCAAACGAACGCACACGCACGGGTGCAAGCTGAATGAGAGTCTTTAGGGAAATATCCATTGTTGTGCAGATCCATATCAGATCACTATCAGCAACAAAGACCCTCTCTCCCTTTCCTCCTTTGCCTTTCTCCCTGCCCCACTCTCTCCTAAGGTGATGCAGATATGAGCGTGGAGAGAGTATGACCTGGCTTTGTCAGCATCAACCCCACGTGTGCTGTGTTCAAAGCGATAAGCTAAAGGTTTCCCTCTGTTGCAGCTCTGCTCTATTCAACAACGGCATCGTCAGCATCAGTGAGAACCAGAGAGCACAAGAGAAAAATACACAAGTAAATCAAATTCCTTTATCTCGTGCAAGCTTAAAATGACAGCAATACACCATAAAAATTGCAGCATGCTCAAAACTAATGGAGTGTTTACGCCGATCAGATAAAAGATGAATACAAAGCGACGAAGCTGATGCGATCACCACTGCATCACAAGATAGGGAAAGTGAAAGAGAGATAAAAGAAGATCTCCTATATATCCTGCTGCTGTTGTCCTTACCTGTGTGCACCGGGCTGCAAGAAGCTGTTCTGAAGTTATCACAGAGAGGTGAATGAAGGACTGTTTTTACTCTTTTTCTTTCTCTGGCTTTATTCCTTTATTCTCTCTCTCTCTTGCTTTCTCTGTGTGTCGGCTCTCAACCTGCTGCTGATGTCTGGTGCAGCACACACCCACACATTCATGGACACACACACACACACACACACACACACACATACATACACACACACACACACTCTCTCTCTTTCTCTCTCTCTCTCTCTCTCTCTCTTTCTCTTGCTCTCTCTCTCTCACTTCAATACAGTCATTGGAGGATTTAAGAGCAATCGGGGTGCTGCAAGCTGATTGGGGGGCTCCGGAGCAGATGAACAAACGGCCATGCTGGAATGACTATCAATAGGGAGAGTCCTAGAGGTGTTGTATGTGTGAATATCTGTTTAACAGCAAGCCAGCTTGGATATGATGATGCACTTGATCTTATTTTTAGATGTGCATATATTTACTTGCACTTAAACCATATGAAAATGGCTGGACTTGATCCTACACATCACGGTCATTTACAGCTGCGAGCATCTTTTTTTCACAAGACTCAAGTGCAACGGCAGACTGTAATATACACAGACTTTAGTTTTGCCACAACAATTGGGGTAATTTCACACCTCTGCACATAATAACAGTCATTACTCTGGATCCCCGAGGAGAGACATTTTACACAGGGAAAGAAAGACTGATTTGTTAGGTAATTTACTATTGCAATAATTGCAATATTACATTTCTGCTTTAACACTGTATTTGCTTTGATAAAATTACATAATTTTACGATTTGTTTTTTGCTTTTTCTTTTTTCTTTCTCTCCCTCTCTCTACGGGCACCATATGGACTGGCTCTATTTTTCTGTTCCCAGCAGTTTCCCCATCCTGCTCATTCTGGCACCAAGTGGATTTATCTGTTTCCATAACATTCTTTCACTCCCTACCATTGTTACCCGTGGTGAATGCTTGTATCTTGTCCTTGGAAGATGAGCATTTGGGAAAATAATAGCTAAGTTTAGGGATTATTTTTTTTAGGGTCTTCTTTAGTAATTGATTTGAAGGTGTTCATTCAGATGGGAAATTGAATCTATCCTTATTATAGTGCAAAAGGCCGTTAAAGTCGGAAGAATTTCTTTGACTTTCAAACGGGTCATGTGGTTAGATGAGTTTTCTCTCTCACTGTGACTCAGTGCTGCTTGAAATGAGCATCTGAGGAAAGCAAGTTGTTCTCACCCATCCTTATGTTAGCTCCTGTGAAGACTAAACTGGTCATGACAGAAACTCTATTATGATGATGGACTCTTTTCTAAACATCAGCGGCAGCCACTTTAAAGCTCCTGAACCATCATGGTTGCCTGGGCTGAGCTCTTATTTATGATGTTTTACTGAAACAGGTGTTAATACAGTGATATCACTATTGTCATGAAACGTGCATGTCCTCTTTACACCTGACATCAACATGTGATCGGTCAGATTGTGATTGGACCAACCAAACCACATAAAGGGATAGTTGTTGTCACGACTCCAGAAACAGGTGAGCGGGGTTGCAGGAGCAAGTTATAAAGACATTTATTTTACATATAACACATAAGACCAAAACAGTATTTAAAGGCACTCTAAACGAATCTGTGTGACGTCACTTTAGTTGATGCTCGAAACAAAACGCAGGGTAGCTAACTTCTCCCCCTTCCGTGCTTTCTGAAAGTCATGCGTGCCCAACCCCCACTCCCAAATCCTTCTTGTCGTTTATTGGCTGGAACACTTTATGTTTCCTGGTGGTAGGTTTGACCACTTTGTTTTTGTTGCAGTTTGTGGAGCCTCGGCTGTCTGAGACCGTGTTTTTTAACAGTGTGTTTAGGGGACAGCCAGCAAGCAGATAGTGAGGAGATGTTTACTGTATGAAACAAAAAAATGTTTTATGGCTTAAAACGTGTGAATTTGCTTAGAGCACCTTTAAAATAACAGTTAGGCATAAACAGGAACACTAACACTATATACATTCACATTATAAGCGACTAGCAGTAGAAGAGTGACACAATCTCATTGATTTCAATGAAAGCTCTGCGGCATCCGGCGACACGGGCGACAATTACCATTGATGGCTGGATGGGCGTGTCCAGTCGCACGACAAAGCTGAGAAATGTTTAACTTTATGCAAATTATGAGCGACATTCGCGAGCGTCTGCCAATGAGAACGAAGCAGGGGAGTTCACGTCATTCCTCTCTCGTCAGTTACTGGAGTGGACGTTACTCATTTGTTTATACCAGAAATAAATGCCTCTTTTAAAAGAGATGAGCGACTCACAGCGACAAACTCGCTTATAATGTGAATGTACCTTATGGCAGGTAACAGAGACATGGAACAGCGACACTACAACAATGATCCGACAGAAAAGAGACAAAAGACAGGCATATAAATACACAGACTAAATGATACACAGGGAATGATAATGATTAGTGTTTAACAGAATGTCCAGGTGACAACAATCAATTTAGACATACACAGACCAATCACGGTAGCAAACTGTGACAGTTGTATCCAGAAACACCTGTCATCAACCTACATTTGTATTTAAATGCTAATCGGTTTTGATGTGACCCAGATAACTGTGAAAGGCCAACATCTTACCTGTAAATGAATCAGTTCAATAATGTAAGTAAACTGCCAGTTCGACACAACAACTAAGAATTCTTACTTGAAATATCATTTTTAACATGTTGTACAGTGACATATGTACCTGTAGTGAGCCTCTGCTATTCACAGGAAATACATCGGTGACACAATTAAACAGGTTTTAAACAGCAATTTGTGTCTCTGCTGACCATTTAAGTTTCAGGTGTAACCATAAACCATACATACAGTCACATTCGCTTTACACTTCATCCACAATAGGGTGACCATACGTGCCATTTTTTTCCCGGACACATCCTAGCCAGGATTTTGGGTGCATCCTCCAAAAGTTGCATTTGTCGACCGCATACGCAAGGCCGCCTTAATGCACGGGCTTACCTGGGCTGAAGCCCAGGGGCCTCCCAAGTTCAGGGGCCTCCCAAGTTCACGTTCATATTGTTTTGCAACTTGTCAGGTTATCTGTCAATCACTCTAACTGCACGTTACATGGCTGCTGATTGGTCCGTGGTAACTTACTGTGAAATAAAATATCAGACGTAACAGATTTTTCTATTCCGCATAATGTAATTAAGTGCGCGTTGTCAACTTGCCATTCCTGCATGTTAGACTGAGTGTGACAGAGAAACAGGAAATAATCCACCATCAAATGAAAGAGTAATTTATGAAATTTCATAATAAGCACTGATGTGCAGGTCTCTCTCTCTTTCGCGCGGGCGCGCGCTCTCTCTGTGCTCGTGCAGCTGCGTCTCTGGCATGCAGAAGTCTCTCCAACTGTGCGCAAGATACGTGCCGCGGCCGCCAAATAAAGAAAGGAGTTCCCGAACATATTAATGCTGTTCGTTGTTATAAAGTTTAAGTTTACTCGCGATTAAATCAGTGCGCAGCTGGAGCGATGTAGTTTGACGCGATGTAAGCTCACAGTACACACATCTGTTCGTTTAAAAAGACGACGCAACGGTAAATGTGCAAGTCAAAGCGCGACAAGACCATCTCAAATAATCATCCCCTGATCGCACCATTCATATTTATAATCTCCTTATCTAAAGATCTTATATACAGGTATGTTCCCTGTCTGTTTTGTGCATATTCATACGTGTTCGTTTTACATACGTATGCATAAATACTAAATACAATGCATACTATATCTTCAATAGCCTACAAAATAAATAACTGATTAAAAAACAAGATTCTGTCTATAAAGACGTATCTTTTGTTAACATTAATGCATTTTCACTTTAAAACTAACTTTAACTTCTTATATTTTTAAAATTGTGGTGAGCACTTAGTGAGTGGCAATTTTCTGCAAATTTGTATATTCCAAAAACTATAATAAACATAAAGATATATAAGCATATATACTCTCATACATTTTGGTTTTATTTTCACCACAAGTTGCTGTGTGTGGTTGTTAAATAAAGTGTCTTGTGTTTATGCTCAAGTGGGCTCAGTGATATGTTAATAATGATATTATGGTGTTTTCTGGGTCAAAGAGGGAAAACTCACTGTTGTATGTATTGAAAGAAACTAATGCATTTTGTGATGTAGATTTCCTAGATATTACACTTTTTTTTTTAAATAACACTATAAATTTAGGGGATGGGGGGCCTCCAAAACCCCTCAGCCCCAGGGCCTCACATTAGGTTAAGGCGGCCCTGCGCATACGTCATCGAGGTTCTCACATTTTAGTTCAAACATTATTGTTGCCTGATGAAGATCAGTTGATCGAAACGTTGCAACGCAACTTTCATTAAATACATTTTTTCAGCAAGCAGATAGTGTGCGGGAATTGTTCTTTGTACAGTTCAAACATTATAACATTTTCTTACTATGAAATGTAACGGTTGCTTTTCTGAAATACAACCTGAGATATAAACCTCGATGACATTTGCGGTCGACAAATGCGACCTCTTGAAAGACACACCCGAAATCCTGGCCAGGACGTGTAATGGCACATATGGTCACCCTAATCCACAATCATCCGATAAAATACATAAATATTTGGATGCACCAATATCGGCCTATAAACTGTATCAGCAGAAAAAAACATGTTTTTCCAATGTCCGAAATTGTCTGATTGTTTAATAAAACAGAGCAGATTATATCCTGGCAATCAATGAAAATGAAAAAAGGCATCAGAGCGTATGCTGTGTGATTATTTTGAATTGGGTAACAATAAAACCAAAATTCAGTTTGTAAGCTCTGCACGTCTAGGATTTCACAACATAATAATTTGAAACAAGATGTAAAAAACAAAACCATTGATACCTATCGGCAGATGTCATTGCAAGTAATTGAATATCGATATCAGCATTTTGTATTGGTGAATCCCAAACATAAAAATTCATGGGATTAAGAGGCGTTATTACAATGAGAGTCAATACTGAACACACATAAAAACACTTCAGCTGCGCCTCAAGCTTATATTAATGATCGAGCTTTAAACCCATTTAGACATTTTCAGTGCTTAATGTCTTTGAACTTTTTTAGGGTGTTTTGAGAGGATGCTTCAAGATGAATGCAAGTTATTTTTAGATTGAACATTCTCTCAAAACACAAACAGCAAATATAGGCCACATCTTTTTAGAATAAATTTCTCTTTGTTTATAACCAAGATGTGAAAAAAAATTCAAATTTAAATTAGGATTATAATCAGCATACCAATGGGTCACTTTGTCACAGTGCTTACAATAACTTAAAAGAAATGAAGACATTAACACAACTGCTAACAAAATATTTTCATTTTAAATGATAAGAATATTAGAATACTAATATAATTCATAATCTAATTTAATTTATTTCTCATATGTCAAAATAGATTGCAAATTGCTGTAGGGATCGAGTTTCACAGTTTTATTCAGGAGGTGATTTATTGAGCAAATTGTAATAACGACTTGGCAAACACAAACTGTTATTTAGTTTATGAGCATTGCTAACAGCACTACATTAGCCTGACAGCCAAGGGAAGTTAAGTGAGCAACATGAAATCAGTAAAACATGCGTTCAATTTCATGCTCAGACCATGACAAGCTGCTGGAACGAGAGGTGCCAAACCTCATGCCTCATGGCAGCAATCCGTGACAAGAAATGTGTCTGTGCACTTGCTTGTGTGTTTGCTTATGTGTCTGTCTATGTGTGTGTGTGTGTGTGTGTGTGTAAGTGTGAAGCAGAGAGTGAAAAGGAGGCCAAAAAATCCTTGACAGACCTCTACAGTTACGGGGATTAGATGGAACAAATTTCCAGAGCTTCAGTTTCCCCACCATCTTCTCTCTGACTCCACTTATTTCCTTTCCTCAGAATAACTCCTTCAGACAGAAATGGATGAAGAGACAGAGATAGCCCTCAAGAAAGAGACTAAATACAAACTTAATCTACAGCTTAGCAAATCTCCCAACTTCTAAACCTCTCTTTCATTTTTCACACACCCTTTACATCCTTCTCATCTCATCAGTTTGTCACTTCAAGCAGTGACTGCAGCCATATTGAGTGTTTGTGCTTTGGTGATATATGTGATGCTCTTTGACTGTCTGGGTGAATGTTTTGGTAATTGTTGTATTTTTTATCATAACCTATTTACAATCTTTCTGATGCTCGAAAAACTGACGGACTTGTAAATAAACTGTGTGTGTGTGTGTGTGTGGGTTGCTCTATGTGGTTTACGAGGACATGAATAGTTTATAATGACATGTTTATTATGCTATAAACGTGGTTTACGGGGACACAGAGAGTGTCCCCATAAACGGAAAAGCTAAAAAAACATACTAAATGGTAGTTTTTCATAGATTAAAGACTGGCAACAGGTTTTTGTGACATTGGGGATAGGGATTGGGGTAGGTTAGGGGGAATAGAATATAACAGTTTGGACAGTATAAAATGCATTGCGTCTATGGAGATGTCCCCGTAAACCACATACACCAATGTGTGTGTGTGTGTGTGTGGTGTGTGTGTGAGAGAGAGAGAGAGAGAGAGAGAGAGAGAGAGAGAGAGAGAGAGAGAGAGAGAGAGAGAGAGAGAGAGAGAGAGAGAGAGAGAGAGAGAGAGAGAGAGAGAGAGAGAGAGAGAGAGAGAGACTGACTTTCCACAAATAGCACCATGGACAGCAACACATGTCATACAGAAATCACATGAGCTGAATCAGAGCAATCCATCTCCAATAAAAGTGCACAATGCAAAACTAAAGTACACTTTAAACCCTATCATAAACACTAAAGAAGAACACCACACTACGAAAAAAGAAAAAACAGGAAAAAACCCTCAGTTAAAATGTCAGAATAGAGAATGTATTCAAAACAAAATCTTACCCAACTTCAGCATTTACACAGCTGAAAAACAGCGATTATGCTTTCATTTATTCTAATCATGATAATTTTCATATGTGTGCCACTGTAAAAAGTTAAAGTTGGATCTCTTTAAACAAATAACTGGAATTGGTAACACATAAAAAAGTCTCACTAAAATGAGAAAATTTAAGGTGAAAATTTTTAAAAATTACTTTCCACAAATAGCACCATGGACAGCAACATGTCATACAGAAATCGCATAATTTTTTTAAAGATAGAAGTGATAGAAAGAAATACAGTTTGTACAGTCTTCTAATGTGTTTCAATTACTGTAATGACAGAAAATTTGCCTATTTCACAGTAAGCATCACTAAGATACACCCTAAAATTTGATGTGCATATTAGTATATATATTTGTATAGCAATATAAAATTATCATTTGGACTACAATCTACAACTATTTTACAGTTAGTATTATTAATATACACATTTAGTTAAAAACAACTTCATACATGCTTGCTTAATGACTAAGAATATGCAGTGTAATTATGGTGTATTATAACAAAGCATAGAGTCTGTGATGTATGGGAAGCCTTAAAATGTGCTCTAGTAATCAAATCAACAGCTCTCTGGTCAATCCAATCTAAACTAGAATGAATTGAGAAAGGGGAGTGGAGATTTTGATGAGCATTTGTTTAGGTCTTGATCTGCTGCTCTCACAATGAACCTCCATCTGCCACAAAAAAAGAGAGAGACAGAGGGAGAGAGAGGGAGTGCAAAATATCAGAGAGAAGGAGAGAGAGAGAGAGAGAGAGAGAGAGAGAGAGAGAGAGAGAGAGAGAGAGAGAGAGAGAGAGAGCCCTCAGGGGGACTTCTCAAACCCATTCTCACCTCCTGAGGAGCAGATGGGGGGAGGAAGGGAGGGAGGGACAGTTTTGGACAAACTGGAGCACAGTTGTCTAGGTGAAACTGCAGAAGGGAACTGTGAACCACTGATGATATGCAACATTTGCTCTTTTTAGGAGTAAAGAAAATAAAGAGAGTATGTTCTCTCTGTGTATGTGTGTTTAATAATTGTTTGGAAACTAAGAGTAAATAGGTCATGGGATTTTGTTTGCTATTCATGTTCTGACCTATTTCTGTCAGTAATTTGCTCATTTTTCAAAAATGACAGAAAATTAAGACATTAAATCAGATCAAAAATTTTCTGATTTTCACACTGATTTTCATATTAAGTGGAAGAATTAATTATGGAATCAGTATAACATATGCAATAAAGCTAATAATGTTCTAGTTTATTTCTTAATGCCATTCCAAATAGCAAAGTGTCCCTGTTATTAACCATAAGCTTATAAACTTTGAACGTTCCTTGAAATCTGTGTTTTAAATTAATCAATGTTACAGCATCACTTGAATATGGATTCTGAAGTGCTTAAGACTGTTATAGATATTGTTAATAATATTTGGGTTAGGTTAGGTCAAGTTCATGTGTAGCCTTTCTGGGATTTGGGGTTTAGAGAAGGAAATCCTTCTATTACTATCAACTTGAATCTCTTTGTAGAGATGGTATCATCGTATCAGTAAGTGTAAGACATATCACTTTGAAGAGCGATTTCATTTCTCTGGTTTTCCTGTACGTGTGCTGTTGCTAAGAGACCAGCAGCCTGCCACATACCACCTCGTGCATCCCCCGCGTGCATTTGTTTCACACCCTCTGCCAGGAGAGAGCGATGTGTACCTTCACGTACACAATAAAAAAACCTCATCTTAAAGTCGCATCATACATATTTTAGCAACTAAAAAGCAAAACAAACCAAAAAGTTGAATCACATTGCAGACTTGTCTGTTAAACATTCACAGATATATTTATACATTTTTGTTTATTTGCTCACTGGTTTGCTCACTGGGTTGTTTTTTTCAGGTCAATACCTTATTTTGAATGCCAGTATGCTTATCCAAATATGTACATAAATGGATACAGTTACTTGTATGTAGTTGTATACACTTCAAACATGATAGAAAACATGCATTTACATGCCACTATTGACTGAACACCATATACACTGTCCAGAAAATTGTCTGTCACTGGGAGTGTACCCTTTGTACCCATTCCCATTTAAAGAATTCATAGGACAACAAAGGTACATATTTGTACCAAAGAGTGCATACAAGTAGCTCAAAGGTACATATTGTTACCATATGTATACACTTTTGTACCTACATGGTATACAGTAAGGGGGCTTATTCTAGTCACAGACCAAAGGGCATGTTTCAGTTTAATAATTTTTTTTTATCTTAACATACATTAGTGTTATTTTTTGCCAAGCCAAAGAAGCCAAAATTATATTGTTTGCTTTTTGATGCTGATATTAGTATCATGGTATAATCACTGTCCTGATCATAGGAGTGTTGTCATTTTAGATTTAATTTCGCACTCTTAACCCCATAATAGAGCAGTGTTGCGATGGTCTCTGTGAAGAATACACAAAAAATTACTTATTCAGTTAGTGGGTGTGGATTATTAACACTTTTAATTTAACACTGGATGTTTTGCTGTGATGTATTACTTTCAAGATCACTCATTAGAATGATGCATTTAATAAGATTTTATAACTGAAAGTCTAAAATACACTCCAGTCAAACATTGGATTTCGGAAAATAGCAAATCAACACAGAGGACAGTGGGATTTTATATAAATAAACAGTTCATTTAATAACGGTGATTAAATGTTAAATGCCCTCTGATGAAAACATCAGACAGCGTCAATAATGTTGTCTAATAACCCATAAATGCCAAATATATTTGGAATTAAGCACAAGTGAAAATAAAGTAAGATGATCTGGCATTTGAAGCCAGAGGTGTTTTACATATTTAACCAAACTTTTTTGAAGCTAATAAATATTTGCTACTAGAATCTACAATATAAGAGAGTGGGATCTAATGAAAAGACTTGCCAGGAACAACAAAAAGAGCTGATGCTGCATGTACAGAAAAGCCATGTACAGCACCTAAAAATGTATTGCCGACAAATTGACTATAGTGAAAAGGAGTATTTATGCAAAAAAGCCTTAGACTGGATACAAACAAATATCTGACCTGTACAAAAGAGACATTTTCTGAGTCTAAATGGCTATAAACACATTTCAAATACCTCTGGAATACTTGTCTGTTAGGGCGCATCCATACTGTACAAACCTCAACATGTCATTTAGTAAACATCTGCATTTGAATAAGAGATTTTGGTTAAGCAGTTTGTGATTATATGCAGAATATTAATGGACATAGAAGTGTGTGATTCAGGGTTTGTGTTTGTTACTCACAGCACTGTTGGAATGCTGTTGAGTCAGATGTTCTGGCACATCGGGGTTACTGTAAACCCAGAAGCATGCTGCTGTTCGGGAAGGAAAACATTTACTTGGCCATTCTTAAAGAAAAGCATATCTGAGAGAGAGCATGACATAGATGCAGTTACTGTAAACTGCAGGGTTGGTAAACCTTACAGACACCTGGGCTCAGAGCCAAGGCAATTACAACTTTTCTTAACCCGGAGAACCCACTGGTCAAATTTGGCCAATGTTAATTGCTGCTAATAAAAGGGTTCTTGGGTTCTCCAGGGTAAGTTAACCGATTTTTAACTGTTTTTCTGATACAGGGATTATTTTCTTGCCTGAAATACTGTATATTTTACCCATATAATAATCTAATAAAGTAAATAAATCTAATAAATGCATCCTATTTATGGATTATGCTTTTATAGCTTGCACCATGGTCTCAGTAATTTTTTCTTAATAATACTATAATAAAAAAATAATTTGTTTGGCAAGTGTAAGACCACATTCATCACATTTTATAATTTGGTTAAATGTGTCAGCTGTGATTATGGCTGCACATAAAGATAATAGGTCTACACAAATATTATAATATATTCACAAAGAATATGCAGAAATTGCTTAAAGACAATTAAAGTCTTACAACAATGATATTAATACATAACAAATATATCATTACAATATATAATAACAAGATTTCACAGACAAAGCTTATCCTAGTGCCAAACTAAAATGCATGTTGAGCTGCCTTAAAGGAGACATACCATGAAAATCTGACCTTTTCCATGTTTAAGTACTATAATTGGGGTCCTCAGTGCTTTTATCAACCTAGAAAATGTGAATAAGATCCACCCAGTAACTTAGTTTTGGTAAACCATTCTCCACAAGCATGTGAAAAAAATAAGTCATTGAAATTTGGCTCCCCTGGTGATGTCAGAAGGGGATAATACCAGCCCTTAATCTGCATCCAACCACGCCATGCCATTTAGAACAGAGATCAGCTCATTTGCATGTTAAAGGACACACCCAAAATGGCAATTTTGACACACACCTACAAAGTACAATTTTAACAGAGGCGGACACTACTTGAGTATTTTAAGTAAATTTTCCAAGCATCTGTGCTTTATCAGAGTGTTTGTCTTGGGAAAAAATGTACTTTACTTTATTAAAAAATGTTCACATTCTAAAGCATAGAATCATACTGTGTATTCCTTTTATATTGCATATTAAAATTGATTTAATACCTAATTGCATAAAATTGTGTACTTTTACTTTTCTTGAGTAAAAGTACAAAAGTACTTAACTAAAAGTAAAAAAAATAGTACATGTTAAATGTACTTAAATATTAAATATAAACCAAAAACTTAAAATTATGAAATGTAGTGGAGTAAAATTTATGATAATATGCTTTGGTATGTATGTTTTCCAAAGTAAAAAAACAGATAAAATACGAATACTTAAAAATTAACTATTATGTAGAAAGTAAAAATACTTAAGTAGTGTCCGCCTCTGAATTTTAACTTGCTATAATAAATTATCTACATGACATTTTGAGCTAAAACTTCACATATGTACTCTGACATCTGATGTTTGACATCTTAAAAAACTCTTGTGAAATGTCCCTTTTAAATTAAAAACACCTTGACTTACTGATATATATATATATATATATATATATATATATATATATATATATATATATATATATATATATATGTATATATATATATATATATATATATATATGTCTCAAGATGGAAAGGGTTTTTTTTTGTAAACAAAACTTAAATGTCCTAATATAACTAAGGTCTAGTCCTGGATTAATCTAAACCCTGTCTGAAACCACACCAAAATGTCAAATGAAACATTGGAATAAACACAGGTCAACACATGTAGTACCTAGCTAGTGCTTCAAAAGAAATGCTGATCAAAAGAAACATTTATCTTTAGAGAATCAACACAAAGTTCTCCTAAAATGCAGGTCCTTTCACTAACAGGTATGCATAATTTCATGTTGAGCTTTCAGTAAACAGTACATACCTGTGGACTGCTAGCTTTCCTAATGCAGAAATGCAAACATTACACTTTTAAGTGCATGACTTCTCCGAAGACAGTAAATTTCATTTGATACTGAAGTTGCCTGGGTAAACCAGCGCCCCCTTGTGTCGCACTCGCATATAATGTGTTGGCCAGCTTTGTCACAATTTTTGCCTGTGTGGTTAAAGACGAGATATTTTATAAATTTATTAGTTTGGTTCAATGTTATTGGTCGCTGTTTTACATATAATAAAATAAATATACATTTAAAGTATTAGTATTATAATTTTATAGCTGAGGGCTTGAAACATGGGGGTGGGGTGGGACAAGATCCAATTTTGGACCCACTAACTTTTTCTCAAAGCCTAGATTTACACTTCATATCTTGATGCACGATTCCGATTTGTTGACTCTATCCGTCCCGCTTACATCATCTTTTACAACCAAATTCATCTTGTGGTGTGTACCTGGCTTGAGCCACAGCTGCAGGCCTGCTCCTCTCATATAGCGCCGCACAGCTCTGACTCACCTGCAGGGGTCAGTGTTGTTCTCTTCCACTACACACTGCAGGACATCTGCAACCTGACAACACATACGATCATATGGGGTCATGAAAAAGCAGTCAGTGTATTAAACAGCGAACTTAATGAAGTAAGATCACTCACTGTGACAGGTACACTATCACCATTTCCCATATTAGATCTAATGAGCAGGACAACCGCATCCCGTTAGTGTTCTGAACAAACTCCTCTGGATTTTAGGAAAATTAATAGAGATAGATGGAACAGAAACTATGATATGCTTTAATACATGCATTACACACAATAGCCTCTTTCACACAGTAATTCTGGTAAATTACCATGAATTTACCAGAATGAATTTACCAGTAAATACAAAAATGTGCTGTTCACACATGCAGTGACATTCCGTCTTTTTACCAGTAAGACATCATTTACACATCAGTATCAAAATACCGGTAAATTCGGAGAGAAAGCGGAAGTTACCTATGGCGCGCGGCCGGCGAGCTCCGTCCGTGTCGTATTTGTAAACGGCGGGTTATGACTTAATATCCACGGTCCGTATTTTGTTGTTTTCACATCTGTGGCAAACGGTCGCGAAGTTGCTCGTGACCAAACAACATTGCGTTAGGCGGCGTCAAACGGAACCTGCGCGTTTGCACATTAGGCTTCACAGATGGTGTGCTAAGGACGTCGGCAATTTGGCAATTAGATGGTAAGCTGTTTTAAACAACTTTGGTGAAGAAATGTGGATGTTAACTTCAGGTGTGCTCGACTTTTAAGCAACATGTGTGTGGAAACGTCCGTAAACAGTCTGCGTCACCTGTATAAAAAACTTTCTGATTGGCCCGCCCGATCTGTCAGCGCGGTCTGACGTCATCTAAATGCCGGTAATGCTATATTTTTCGTTCACAAACAGCGCTTACCGGCAAATTACCGTTAATCTTACAACCTGTCTTACTGGTAAATTGGGAGCACTGATTTACCGGAAAGGTTCTGTTCACACATGACATGTTAACTGCAATTTACCAGTAAATTACCAGTAAAGACTGTATGTGTGAAAGGGACTAATGATATCAGAGCAAACTGCTCCGCATGCTTTCTAATCGCTCTCGCGGTTCTTTTATGTTCCTCTGTGCAGCAGCATCGAACAAACTTTTGATCATCTGCAGTCAGCTGGGGGGGCGGGGTTTGCGTACAAACCAATAGGGTGTCGGAATCATAGATATCATATAGAAGACTAGATGCCCTATTGGCCGCTGGGGACTGAGAAATACGGCGGCCATCTTAAACCGGTCGTTCTCCTAGTTTCGTTGCATGGCAGCAGATAAGATGTCAGAGCACTGTGGAGCATTTTCCTGTTCTAATCGGCGGACGATCGCAAATAGAGCCCGGAGGATTATTTTCACAAGTACTTTTTAACATCGCGCTACTATTGGTTGTATTTTGTGAATAGAATATTACCAGAAAATTGAGAAAGAGCCAGCTTATTGATTTTACTGTACTGAAATCGTAGCCAGCTAACGTTCGCTAGGCTATGTTTACTGCACCAGCCGCTGTTCACCCTGCAAGGAGAGTGGGGTAAAGTAAAGTAATAATTACAAGAGTTTATCTGTTGTGAGTATTGTGTAAAGCGCTATATAAATGTGTATTATTATTATTATTATTATTATAAGGTGCTGTGAGCTGCGTGATCCGCCGAGCTTTAAAAAGCTGAGATGTCAACAGGAACAGAGGATGTTTTCCTTCGTAGGGAGGACATTGAGTAGACTCGGTTTGGAATCGACAACTATCAGTCTGACTCGTTGTCACTGGTTGTGTCTGTGTTTTTAAAGATAAGGCTCCACCATGTTGCCAAACTCACCTCTCTTGAACTACAGAAAGGGAGCACGGGAAAGAATCTCTGGAAAACAGTCCTCTTTCAGGGGTGTGTGTGTGTGTGTGTGTGCGTGCGTGCGTGCGTGCGCGTGTGTGTGTGGGGGGGTTTACAAATCATTTTAAATTGTTTCTTCACCATATTAAAAAGTCTTATTTTATTGCAACTATCTGTTTCTGCATCTTTGTCATATTTATAGTGTGTGATTTATAAAATATCTTATGTCCTACACCACATATTTTGATTTTGGACTCACTTTATATCTTATATCAGAATATTTTATTACTGTTTAGTGAATATTCATTTATTCCTACTATGAACATTAAGTGGCGCTGTCCACATTAGTGTTGGCAACACTAAGATTCTAAACCTAAATATTGACAAACTATATATTGTTGGAAAGCTCAAATAGTATAATTTTCATATTTCATTACCATTTGGGGAAAATTATGACACAATGAGAGTCAGTTTCTAAAAATGTTACGGGCCCACAGGTAGGCCAAATTTGTTTTTGCATATAACACTAAAACCCTACTCTAAACCTAAAAAATCATGGCAAGCTATATATCACCGGAAAGCTCTCAGAATGTAGTTTTAATATTTCAAAATCTTTTTGCATGAATAATATTGCGGTGACAGTAATTTATTAGTTTGTGAGTATACAAGAGTATGTGGCAAAATCTAGTGGCAGTTGTTGGTAAAACCATTAAAATTGTGACCCAAACATCATTTTTTTGTGATTTGGATCACAACTACTTGAGACATATTGCTTCATGTTAACATTATTTATTGTGTGAAACATTAACTTTTATGTAATTTTATTTATAAATTAATATGTTACTGCATAATTTGATATATTAAAATAAAGGTAAACGGCTATAAAAATATTTATATTTAATATTTTTACGTTCTAACTCATTTGTGAAAAACCCTAAATTGTCTTCTTTAAAACAAGACCAAGATTAGGTTTCTAGCCCAAAGAATCCCAGAGAAATATTCATTTAAAGATGTACATCACATTGTCACCCCCACTCAAACGGGATTTGCGGCACATAAGGGGTTAAAATACGCCGAACCATGTGTCCTATATCATAGCTCCATGAATGACCTTTGCAGCAAAAAAACCCGCGTGAAAATCTGTTCGGTATTCACTGAGATATGATTAATTAAATGCGCTGATAGCTCAATCCACCAGTCATACAGATTACACTGAGTGGAGCGGGTGACCGATCTAAGATGGCGGCCCCATATCTCACCGCGCCAGTAGGCAGTAGCGGTCGATAGGGCGTCTACCTATATGATGTCTATGGTCGGAATGGTGTATGTTTATACTTCTCATCCAACCACAATCGCATTCATGGATGATGCAATTTATCAAGATAGTTTTTTTTAACGATGACAAGCCGGAATGTAAAAAAAGAAAACAAGCCAAAATAATAGAAGTAACGAGGCGATTTTAAAAATGTAAGGAGTAGAAAGTACAGATAATTGCGTCAAAATGTAAGGAGTAGAAGTAAAAAGTCGTCTGAAAAATAATTACTCCAGTAAAGTATAGATACCCAAAATATCTACTTTAGTAAGGTAACGAAGTATTTGTACTTCGTTACTTGACACCTCTGCCAGCACCTAAAATGACTGGACGCGGTCTTTCACAAGTGGTTATAGGTATGCAATCGCAACATTGAGATTCCCATTTTTACGGCACCTTACATAACAATAAAGAGTTTGCTCAACGTAATAATTCAAATCAGAGTTTGTTCAAAATTTTGGGATGATTAGTGGAGGACAGGTACACGCACAACATCGATGTTATTCCTGACCTTTGTCCAGCACTTTTTAGGCCTCCAATCTTAGCACCATCTGAAGGCAGAGGAACTTCTCTTCATCCACGACTGCACCGTGAAGGACTTTTAGGTAGGGGTTAACGATAAATCACACAGTAATAAAGCCTGTTTTTTCTTTTTTTCGTTTTCACCTTTTCCATCTTCCGTCTTGTTTTGCTTTAAGGTGATTGTTTATGAATATGTCCTATGTTGGAATAGGATGTTATTTTAAATGTAAGGTGTAAACTAGTTTAATGTGTTTTAGACTAATTTACTGATAAACCATTTATGATAAACAATGTTGATAATAATTGGGCTTGTTTTTGAAGCTAAGGTTCTGTATTTGTCTCGCAAGACCTGGTAACACTGGAAATCATTATCCCTTTAACTGCCTGGGTTTCATAGCTGTGAATGATCAGAAATGTATTTTTCTCAGGAAATAGTACATTCCGAAATGGATGATCTGAAAACATTAGCTTAGCTTTTCTACTTTTACCATAAAGTGACAAATCAACTGGTTGGTAGAGCACGCTTTAAAAAAAATATTTAAAACATATAAGAAAAGTTTTTTCATGGCACCAAGTAACATTTTTTAACAAATTTTTTTTTTAACATTTTGTAAAGTAAAGGGTTCTTACTAATATGTCAAAAATATGCTTTCCTTGCAAAATTTCACTAAGAAGAGTTCACATGGCAGGAGGGTTTGCTGTTGATTGACACTCTGACATCTAGTGGATTTTTTGGCATAACATACTTCAAGCAAATGATAGAGATAGCTCAATCAGCTTAGGTACTCATCACAATAAAATATATTGACTAAAAATGTGCTCCACCATCTGGTTGAGAGGAAGTTTAAGGGTTAAGAGAAGCCCATGGCTTGAAATACGTTGTGATCAAACATTGAACTTAGGAAAATTGTAAACAAGATGACAGTGACATTTTCTATAAATAGTGCAATTTAATAATGGTGATTAAATGTTAAATGCTCTCTGATGAAAACACAGATTACCAACTTTATTACATTATTAATTTGGTATGTTGGCCTTGGTCAATGCCTGACACTATCAAGCCATCTGTGATACATATGATAATCTTTAGCCAGATGAACACAATCGGAGTTAAATAAGAAAATGTCCTGGCTTTTTCAAGCTTTAAGCTTATAACAGCAGTAAACAGGGCTTAAGATTTTGAAGCCCAAAACTATAGATCATTTCAAAAGATGTAAACAACACTGGTCCAGAAACACTTCCTGTTACAGTTTGTGACCGTTTTTTTAATTTCACATATATCATTATCTTTAAGATGTTTGTTTAACTTATATGTTCTGTTGGTTTATTTTATCCCAACGTTTATCTAGTGTTAAAAAACTGAAACAGGACGTGCTTCTGGACCAGTGTTGTACATCTTTTGAAATGGTCTATATCCCTCACAGAATTAATCTACACTCCACTGGGTTAATAAAGGCTATCTGAGGGCAATCAATGTGATTTTGTAGGAAAAATATACATATTTATAACTTTATAAACATAAAATGTTTCTTTTAAAACCGTTAAAATGTTTTCAGTCTATGTAAAAGATCACACAGGAAATATGATCAAATTTCTGAACTGTTAAATATATACAATGCTAAATATGATTTATTCATTTTTAACAAATGTTACATTTCACTGCAAAAACTTGTACAGTCAGGATGACAACAATGGGTTTGATGTTCTCTGTCATTAAAGCTTTATTGGTGTGTTATTTTACTTATTACAAACTGATAAAGTGATGCAGTTTAAGCACAACAAACAACACCCATCAGAGAGACAGAGAAGATTCAATTTTTTTCTGTATGTTTTCCTTCGTGCATGTCAGGTTGCAGGGCGCTGTTAAGGTTTATCTAAAAAATAAAACAATCAACAAGGGTCAATTTAAAAAATATCTTTAGGAAAGTTTTATAGCTTTGTGCAAAACATTTTGTGATCAGTAAGAATAACCATCTTAAATCCCCTATTATCATTCATTAAGTAATGTTATGTGAATAAAGATAAGGAGCATATATACTAATAATAGTATTTAACGATAACCTCATTGTTTAACAAACAAAACTCAGCAAGAATTTAGTTTTTTTGAGTAAATGAGAAAGAAAATGAATGTGTCTGTTTCATGTCACTTACAACATTTGTATAGTCTGTTGAGTCTGTCGATGTCATTCTGGCTCATCTGAGTAGCTCCGCCCAGATGAGCATTGATATTTGGATAAGGGACCATAGTGGCATAGCCATTCTTTGAGAAAGCAAATCTGATGATTCAAAGGACACAGGTACAGTTAGAAACAATCTATAACATCTTACATACAGTGAACACATATCTCATCTTAAGCCAAAGTTATCTTACCTCTCGTACTGCATCACAGAACCATAGTCATAGAAACTTCCCTGGTTTAGGGTGTCGATTTTGTTAAAGTTGTGTTTTTTGTCTGATGAACAAACATGACATCACTTTATCCCACTAAATATCTAAGAGACTTTAAGACTAAATGTAATTTTGATCTGTTAAAAAATTTCTGTAGAAATTACAATATTACTAGCAACTGTTTTCCAGTAAGATTTAAATCTATGTTATTTACTGGCAACATGCAAAGCATTCTGGGAACCAAAATCTGAAGTAAAAACATGCTTTGCATGAGGCTGTTATTTGATAGTTTTATTCTGTAAAAACAAAAACTTAACATAAATAACATAAATTGAAATCTAAAATAAGTTACTGGCGAACAGCTGCAACTACTGCAATTTTTTACAGTGCATATATCAGTGTACCTTCTATAATGTTCTCCCACATGATTTTGATGTAACTGTCGCGGTCACTGCGAGTTTGCTCGTGGTTAAAGCCAAGTGCATGAAGCAGCTCATGCTGGATAGTACTGTGGTAAATACAGCCATTACGAGCCAGAGACAGAACCTGGCCGTAACCCTGACGACCAACATATGAGTAGCATCTGTAAGGACAAATGAATGCATTAATGCATAAATTGGTTAAATTTCATTCTTATTTTGATTGGAATTCTACTTCTCTTATTCAGTTTTTTGTTTTGATGATGCCCTTTCTTATTGTGATATTGTCTACTACGCACCCACTGCGGGACTCAATGCTGATGTAATCTCTCTCATTGTTACGAGGGAAGAAACGGACACAGGAGATATCACTGAAAGAGTCCAGACCACGCTTAATGATCTCTTTCTCACTGGAGGCTGAGAGCAGAGGTTACTTATTAGATTTTAACTTTACATTTACATTGCACTGATTATAAACTCTAGCACTCTCCTACTATTTTTTTCTTTCTACTCTGAGAGGAAACATAAATTGTTATATTAGGAACGTACAGTAGTGGTCGGCAATGACGTAAGGTATCCAGATATTGCCGTCGCCAGACTGGTTCCAGAGGCAATCGTTGGCAGTGCAGGGATCAGCATTTTTTTCATTCACAGCGATATCATCTATTAGCGTGGGCTCATCAGGTCCAGGAACTAAAACAAAAATATATTAACTGTGATCTAAATACATATTTATTTTCTAAGTAAGAAAAACTGCATGATGAAAATTGTTTGTTGTATTTTGATTGACTGATCTAAGTATTAATGTTGAAATAGCACAGATAAAGAAACAATGAATCTATCACACATAAAACAAAATGATGTGAATTATAAAATAGTTTTGGTGTACCTGTGCTGTATTGATGTATAAGTGTGTGATGTATGCTTACCAATGCCTCTGTTGGCTCTATACAGCAGTTCACCCACAGGCAAGTCAGCAGCATCCTCCTCAATAACTATTATAAAAACACATCAGGCCATTCATTAATTAACCATGTCTTCATCCGTTAATGATTAATGTAAAAATCATTTCTGAGTTTGATGTTTCATATCAAAGCTCTTAATATTCTCATTTATATCATCTGAGCTGCTGGAGTATTTGACCTACCAGGCTGCGTATGACGTTTGCCAAAACACCACACATAATTGCAACATAAAAAAAGAAACATTAAAAGATTCACTGAAGTCATTTTACATTTGTCATTAATATATTTGTGTCATGGGGAAAACAATCTTTTTTGCATGCTTTACTTGCAATTCACCAATATAAATGTTTGTTAGTCTAAGCACATCATACCTTCCCTTCAACAGAGAAGACCAGCAGCAGGGCCAAAAGGCCAAAAGTCACCTTGGTCAACATACCAGCCAAAGACCTGCAGACAAAACCACAGCACATCAATGTGGTTTGAAAAATGAGTAACACTGATATAACACCTTCATAATCATGACATGACACGTGCCATTAACATGAAGGAGATTTTATGGACGTTTATGACAACTGTCATTTAGTGTCATTCATTCAGTTATGTCATTTTTAATGCAGAGATGACATTGTTTGAGATGTCTTTGTTATGACAACTTGACATTACCAAGAGTCACCTTGGTCATTGACTTGGTCATTGTGCATGGTCATTGACTTTCATTCTGAAGCAGTCAAGAGACGCTTCTAAACGAGTCAAAAAGTCAAGACACGACCCATTGTCAAAATTTCTGTGTCCATCACTGTAGTTCATACAAAACAAACCAGAAATGAGACTCAAAGTGTTAAATACCGGAATTATCCTTTAACATATTTTAGGACCATTGTTTTGTCTCAAGATGCACACCAGTATTGTTTTTTGTATGTTTGTAAAAAAAAATCTAATATAACTAAGGTCTGGTCCTGGATTAATCTAAACACTGTCTGGGAAACAGCCTAAAGATTTACATAATAAGGACATAAAATGATTTTAAAGATAAAGATGTTTAAAATAATAATAAAATAATATTCTAACAGTCTGGAACTGAAGCTCAAATTATTAACCAGACATATTCTAATGTCAGTACTGTTCAGGGGTGCATTTCCCAAAAGCATCGTTAGCTTACTATGGTCGTTGTTATCATTAAACTCTATTGGTAACGACAAAACTTGCAACCATAGTTGCTTTCAGGAAATGCACCCCAGCATGATTTCTGTAGACTTACTTTACTTTAAAATTATAGATGACATCATTTTTCATTTAGTATTAAAGTTATGTGCCCTTCCTTCAGCTTATACTGGCATTAACAATTTTCTAAAATATTAAAACAGTTCGCAATGGGAGAAACACAGCATTTCTCTTACCTTAGATTTCCAAACCTTAGATTTTGTGGCTGCACCACTGCAGCCGCAAAATGTTTTTATACCCTCATTTGAGTCTGCATTTATATGACCTTTACATATATGGGCAATAGGAAATGCTGACATAAACTAAACGCTAATAAACAAGTTTTTATGGCAATCATGTTGAGTTTTTTCATGATGAGATTTGTTTAACCTTGGTTTGAACAGGTGTGAAATTCCCTTACCATGTAAGTTGATAAGGAAGAAAACATGTCAGACACAATCATTATAGAATAAAAAGAGGCGATACTGATAATCCAGCTGAAATTGTGTGGGAAAAAACATGCAGGGTTCAGCAAGTTGTAAATATTGTCACATCTGAGGGTGAAACCTGGATCCTCAGTAAACTTCATCGGTTTGTCTGCATGTTTGCTTTTTCCTGCATGTCTGGGTATTGAATGCATTTCTGATGGCACAAAAGGGGTAGTCAGGATGCTACCCCAAAATCAACACTCTAGCCCTGTGGTTCCAAGTCCAGTCCTCGGGTTTCCTTATACGAAACACCTGATTCCACTCATCAGGCTCCTTTCAGAATGTTTCAAAAACGTTTCTTTAATTAACACACTAACAATCTGATGAACTAAATCAGGTGTTTTATATATGGAGACATCAAAAACAATCTGGAGGGGTCGAGGACTGGAGTTGGGAACCACTGCTCTAGCCAATGATTAAGAAAAAAAATTATGTTAAAATGTTAAAGTTATTTTTCTTTGTAAGACACTGACTGTACAGATTAAAATACCATATAAAACTATTATTTATTTTTACCTTTTTAAAAAATAATTTTATTAATAAATTGCAGCTTTATCAAGCTTAATTTGTTTAACCTTGCTGTAAAAAGAACAGGTGCAAAATTCCCTCATTTTGCAGTGCTTCATAGAGCACCTGGACAGCATCCAAAACTGCTGTATTTTATTTGTTTTCCTCTGAAGTCTGCACTTTAGCCGATTGCCTGTTAAATATAATCCAGTGCATTTAACCTGTGATATTATTATTTCTTACATTTTTTATCATCTACAAAAATGAAGTCAGTCATACAATAGTAAGAACAGCAACTTGGCAAACACAAACTGTTATTTAATTTATGAGCATTGCTAAAAGCACTACATTAGCCTGACAGCCAGGGGAAGTTAAGTGAGCAACATGAAATCAGTAACACAAGCTGCTGGTATGAGAGGTGCCAAACCTCATGCCTCGTGGAAGCAGTCCGTGATAAGAAATGTGTGTGTGCCTTCTTGTGTATGTGTGCCCCTAAGAAAAATCTTCAATCTTAATCTGAAGCCTACCAAATCTCCCACCTCCTCCAATTTCTGTACTTCTCTATCTCTTTTCACCTTCTCTTCATTTGGCTATTCTCATTACTTGTGATTTTGTGACATCAAGCAGTGATTGCTGTCATTGAGGTTTTGTGCTTTTAAAATATGTCTTTGATGCTCTTTGACTGTATGTTTGGTTTTACATGCATAAATGACTCATTTAGTTTGTTGCATTTTTAACAATTTATGCTTATTTACAATCTTTCTAAAGCTGGAGAAACTGAAGGAATTGTAAACAAACTGTGCTGGCAGTATTTATTTATTTATTTGGATCCCCATTAGCCATTACCAAGGTAGTGGCTATTCTTCCCGGGGTCCAACAAGTACAAACCAAGTTACATTACATTAAATTAATCCAGACAAAATAAAAACAAAATAAAAAACAATACAATAAAACATACAAACCCATAATTCATTCAAAACATCACAATCAGCAATTTACTGAGTACTGTTTTTAAACCTCATTTTACTTGTTAAAAAACATGTTATATCCGATGGCAATTTATTCCATATTTTCATTCCTCTACATAACGTTCCTTTGCTTGGCATTCGTTTTTGAAACAGGAAGCAAAATATATCCCTTTAATGCATGCCTGATGTTAAAATTATGACATTATAACATTACTATACAAGAATTTAGAGTACAATACTCTTGGATCTCTCGATACGGCAATGTTTCTTATAAAACATAGCAGAGAAACAATTACCCTATCCTTCACCATTAACCAACCTAAATCTTTGTGCATTCTCATAATATTAACTCTTCTGTTTCAGTTCAAAATTAGTCGTGCAGCTCTAATCTGTACTAACTGTAATTTTCCTAAGTCTTTGCTTAGCGCACTTGACCATACCACTGGGCAGTAGTCAAAATGAGTATGAACCATTGTTTGCACAACTAGAGAGATACAATACTGAGTTAAAAATTTTGCACATCTCTTAGTAACTAAAAGGCCTCTTCCCATCTGTTTCGAACACTTTAGCCTACTGTCTAGAATAACTCCAAGAAGTCTAACTTCCTCTACCTGTTCTATATGCACACTCTTTACAGACAAATTAAATTTTGGTTTAAGCTGAAGTTTAGAACTGACTAAAGTTGTATCATGCAAAAAATAAGTTATTTAAGGTGGCAGTAGCTGGTTTAAGCTGGTCCTCCCAGCCTGGCAAAGCTGGTCAAGCTGGTGAGTCATCTGATCTTTCAGCCTGACCAGCTAAGTCCAGCTAGACCAGCTTAAAAGTGACCAAAACACAGCTAGACCAGCTTGCTACACCAGCAATACCAGCTAAAACCAAGCTGGGAGACCAGCATAAGCTGGTGAGCTGGTTTTAGCTGGATTTTTCAGTAAGGAATCTACAACTCACCTCCAACACCTCTGTCTTTTTCTAAAGGACTCTGGAACTGTCAGTCTGCAGACTTCATGCCTTTGCCACGCAGTCAGCCTTCAACATCCTAGCACTGACCGAACATGGATTCATCCAGAGGACTCTGCCACACCCGCTGCCCTTTCCACAAACTACTATTTCTCTCACTCCCCTCGCCAATCAGGCCGGGGTGGTGGCACAGGTTTGCTCATTAACAATAGCTGAAAGTTCACTCCACTCACTTCACTATGCTGCCACTCACAGATCAGGAAACCAGCTTGATCTGATACATCCGCAACTGCACTACGGATATTTTATATGTTCTTACCTCAACTTAGACAAATTAATGCATACCTATCTTTTTCGCAACATGATCTCACAAAGTTCCGTGGGATAGTCACGGAATTTTTTGCTCATTTTTCCGTGACATTCTCACGGATCTCCGCATATTTCCGTGGCCCTGCCACGGACTTTCTTTTCCGTGGCATTCTCACGGATTGGTTACTCAACTGCTTTTTCCTATTTTCAAACCATTGTCGCTTCGGTTTAGGGTTAGATTTGGTGTTTTCATTAGTTTGTCACTTTAAGAATTGGTTTATACTATTTTTTCTGATGTATTCTTTTATATTTTCTAAACTTTAATCAATTGTTGCCTGGCGTTGGGGTTAGAGTTGGGTTTGGGTAGGGATGTCATTTTATGTAAATCTAACCCTAAACCGAAGCGACAATGGTAAGAAAATAGGACAAAACAGTTGAGTTACCAATCCGTGAGAATGCCACGGAAATATGCGGAGATCCGTGAGAATGCCACGGAAAAATGAGCAAAAAATTCCGTGACTATGCCACGGAAATTCGTGAGATCAGGTTGCTTTTTCAATGCGTACACTTAATCTTTGTACAGTGCGTTGTGAATGTGTTAGCATTTAGCCAAGCCCCATTCTTTCGTTAGAATCCAAACAAGAATGAATTTAGAAGCCACCAATCACTTCCATGTTTTCCCTATTTAAAGGGTATCTAATTTTAAAAAATCCTAACCGTAGCCGACTAGCAATGAAATCACGATCCCACCCTCCATTCAAATCGCCATCCAAAGTCACACCTCTTTCAAAACACATGAACATGCACAGATCAGACATCCACATCTCATTCACCAGTGAGAAAACTTTGCAGTACAAAGTGAATAACATTACCAAAATAATTGGTTTAGATCAGAATTAGTTGAAGCACACTTTCGGTTGTGTAGACTTAATCGCAAGTGATGGCGCCGCCCAAGTGGCAGCCTGTTACAGCAGCTCTTACTAAGTTTGTATTTTTTTGTACTTATTCTATGGGGTTTAGGCACTTTGTGTTTTTTCTTTTTTAGTGTATATGTGTAAAATCGCAAACCGCACAGATGGACAATAACAAAGGCACTGAGTTTGCTCTACTTTTCCTACTTTTTTGGACTTTGGTTACAGTCGCGTTTGGAAACTCTGTTCACAGCAGCGGTCATATTGTCTACACCAGGGATCAGCTGTTAGCATTCCGTAACACGGTGATGCCACTACAGGAAAAACCGGACATTCCCCAGGAGCTAAGAAGGCGACGACGGGGAAATCGTGCTGGGGCTCTGTGTCGGATTAAAAGGAGACGCTACAGACCAACTCTCCCGTCCATTGTTATGGGAAATGTGAGATCTTTAACCAACAAGATGGACGAGCTATCGGCTCTAACCCGGCATCAGAGGGAATTCCGGGAGTGTAGCATCATGTTGTTTACGGAGTCATGGCTAACTTTGCTAACACCGGATATGACCGTGGCTTTGGATGGATTTCAACTATTGCGCGCGGACAGAACGATGGAGAGCGGTAAGAGAAAGGGAGGAGGACTGGTAATTTTTGTGAATAATAGATGGTGTAAATCTGGTCATATTACTATTAAAGAACAGATCTGTGATAAGGACATTGAGCTGCTAGCTGTTAGCATGAGGCCGTACTATTTGCCTAGGGAATTTTCGCACGTTATCGTGATAGTGGTGTATATTCCCCCTTCGGCCGATGGTGAATCGGCATGTGACGTCCTGCATTCTGTTGTCAACAAATTGCTAACACAGAGCCCAAACGCCCTCCTCATTATCTCTGGAGATTTCAATCATGCCCCGCCATCCTCTACTCTACCCACATTTATCCAGTATGTTTCATGTTATACTAGAGACAATAAAACATTGGATTTATTTTATGCAAACTCAAAGGAGGCTTACACTTCAGCACCCCTCCCCCCTATGGGTAAATCGGACCACAACCTGGTTTATCTCCAACCTGTGTACAAACCTCTTGTATGCAGGCAACCAGCTGTTTTCCGTACAGTGAGAAAATGGTCTGATGAGACCAATGAGGCTCTGAAGGACTGTTTTGAAACAACTATGTGGGAGGAATTATGTAATAATCATGGAGAGAATATTGACAATTTAACAGACTGTATTACGGATTATATTAATTTCTGTGTGGAAAATACTGTACCTTCCAGGACTGTAAGGTGTTTTTCCAACAACAAGCCATGGATTAACCCTGATATAAAGACACTTCTTAAAGAGAAGAAGAGGATCTTTAAATCTGGAAACAAGGAAGATCTGAGAAATGTCCAGAGAGAGCTGAGAAGGAAGATCAGAGAAGGAAAAGCATGCTACAGGAGGAAGATGGAGGATCAGTTGCAGCAGAACAACGTCAGTGGTGTGTGGAAGGGGCTAAAAACCATCACTGGTCATAAGGAATCCAACTCTCAGGTTGAGGGTGACCTCAAGTGGGTGAATGATCTAAATCTATTTTTTAATAGATTTGACCAGCCACTCTCACCTACCTCCATCCAGTTCCCTCTGCTGAAACCTCCCCTCTCTGCTTGCATAGCAGATTGCTCCAGCCCCATCATTCTCTGCACTGCTATTAACTCACAGCCTACACATAACACACCTAACTCTCCCTCCCTGCTAATTCCCCCCAGCCCCCACTCCAACCAATACACAATGTTCCTTACGGAGGCACAGGTGAGAATGGAGCTCAGGAAAACCAAAGTAAAGAAGGCTACAGGACCAGATGGCATCAGCTCCAGACTACTTAATACCTGTGCAGACCAGCTGTGCGGCATATTGCTGTACATTTTTGAACTGAGCCTCAAGCTGGGGAAGGTGCCACAGCTATGGAAAACATCCTGTGTGGTGCCTGTACCAAAGACGTCGCGCCCAAAAGACCTGGGAGATTATCGACCAGTAGCGCTGACCTCGCATCTGATGAAGATATTAGAGAGGCTGGTGCTAACTCATATGCGACCTCTAGTGAGCCCATTAATGGATCCACTTCAGTTTGCTTACCAACCTGGCACTGGAGTGGAAGACGCTGTCATCTTCCTCCTGAATCGTGCTATTTCACACTTAGAAAAGGCTGGGAGCACTGTGAGAGTCATGTTTTTTGACTTCTCCAGTGCTTTTAACACTATCCAACCTACGCTTCTGAGGGATAAGATGATGTACATGGGAGTGGACCATAATCTGTGTTCCTGGATATTGGACTATCTTACAGACCGATTACAGTATGTGAGGATCCGTGATTGTGAGTCTGACATGGTTGTTTGCAACACTGGAGTCCCGCAGGGAACGGTTCTGGCTCCGTTTCTTTTTACCATCTATACTGCAGACTTCAAGTTTAATTCATCAACCTGTCACCTACAGAAATTCTCTGACGACTCTGCCATCGTCGGTTTGATTTCAGATGATGATGATAGGGAGTACAAAGTACTGATCCAGGACTTTGTGGACTGGTGCCAACGGAGCTGCCTCCAGTTAAATGCAGGGAAAACCAAAGAATTGGTGGTGGATTTCCGTAGGCGTAAACAGACTTCCTTACCATCAGTGAATATTCAGGGAAAGGACATCATGAGAGTGGACTCTTATAAATATCTGGGTGTGTATTTAAACAATAAACTGGACTGGACAGATAATACTAAGGCAATCTACAAGAAAGGGCAGAGCAGACTCTTTCTGCTGAGGAGACTAAGGTCTTTTGGGGTGCAAAGAGAGCTACTGAAAACCTTTTATGACTCTGTGGTGGCCTCAGCCATATTTTATGGTGTAGTATGCTGGTGTAGTAGCATTTCTACTGCAGAAATGAAGAGATTGGACAAGCTGATCAGAAAGGCCAGCTCAGTCCTTGGGATTCCTCTGGACACCGTACAGGAGGTGGGAGAAAGGAGGATGGTAGCAAAGCTATCATTATTGTTGGAGAACGACACTAACCCACTGCATGACACGGTTTCAGCTCTGAGGAGCTCCTTCAGTGACAGACTGTTACATCCTAAGTGTCTGAAAGAGCGATACAGACGTTCTTTTCTCCCTGCTGCTATAAGACTTTACAATCTGAGCTGCTCCTAGTAAACCAGTCATCATCATTATAAGTACATCTTGTTGATACAGAAATTTTTGACATGGGCAAAAATAGAAATTTTGAAAAAGTGCAATATCTTTTGGGTGCAATATGTCTATAAACTATATATACTTTTTTTTTGCTTATAATGTTTTATTATATTCTTATGCTGTTGTAACACTGAAATTTCCCCATTGTGGGACGAATAAAGGAATATCTAATCTAATAACTATATTGTTACGCTAATCTGTAAACGAACACAAATTTCATAAGCAACACAATGTTTCATCAAAATAGAATATCTGAATTCATCTAAATACAAACATATCGCGTACCTAACCAAAATAAACAGTGCAATGATCCTTTCAGACCCTTTGCCTCCTGCAGCTGTTTGCATCTCGTGGTAAAGCAGTAAAGTTACCGATGTTAATTTGGGTTTTTGCTCTTTTTTGCTGATCCAGGCAGTTTTTGCTGTTGTTGTTATAAAACATGTCTTTCATTTTCTGGCTCCTGTGCAGGTTGTTAATTCAGCAGGAAAGTTGCCATTCTCCCTCTGTTCACAGACAGGAAGTGAGCGCACGTGAACGTGCTGATGACGTATGGTGTCTGTGTGAACAGGCTGCGCGGTGGCATTCAAATTACGCTTACGGATGAGGGACAAAAAAGGCAACGTTCATTCGGACCGAGATCTAGGATTGGTTGAACATTTTTTGGTCCTATGACTTTCACAGATGACATACAATTCTACAAATACATTTAAACAACTTAATGAATGCTATCAGGATGTGAGGAGACTTTTAACCAGCATAACTAAAAATGTTTCTGGATCAAATGAGATGCCTTTAAACCTATATGGGCAGTTTCCCATATAGGGTTTATCCTAGTACCAGACTAAAATGCATATTTGAGCGGCTTGAATTAAAAAATATCTTGCACCAACATATTTTATCATATATCAGTGCCATTGATTTGTCTTAAGAGCCACACTAGTATTGTTCTCTTACCTTAGATTTCCAAAAACCGGTGCAACCGTGCAGCCCCAAAATGGTTTTATACCCTTATTTGAGTCTGCATTTATACTACCTTTACATATATGGGCAATAGGAAATGCTGATTTAAACAAAAAATTTTAGCGATAAAGCTCACATACAGAATAAATAGGAATTTGCTAATAGACTTTTTCCATAAATAACAACATAGACATGTCACACAGAAATCACATTAACTGAATCAGAGCAACTCCCCAATAAAACTGCAGAATATAAAACTAAAGTACACTTTAAAACCCTATAATAGAACATTATAGAAGATAATCAAACTACAAATAAAAATTATTATACCATTAAGCATTATATAAATGCTATATTCTGTTTGGTTGAGAAATTCTCATGGGTATGCATTATCGGATATACGCACACCTGACCTGTAAAATGTCTTAAAAAACAGAGACTTAGCAAAGTCTGTGGTAACCGTGGTATGAACAAAATAATTGGTCCTTTGACTTATTTGAGAATAATGATTACACACGGTTTAACCACATTGGTTGTGCATTATTTTCTAATAATTCAACAGCCCGTCATCAATTATTCTTTACTTAATTTCATTCTATTTATCCTGTTTAATCTTACTGTTTGTGCTGTATTGTTTTTGAATGCTGATATGAGTCTCCAGTGGTCTCCATCTCGAGGTTTTTATTAACGTCATGAGAAGCTGGGAACAGTAAAATTACATTTTCTGTGTTTGCTATACTAAATGCTAAATCTGCTTTTAGTCAGACAAAGTTAGTCTGACCATCAACTAAGGTAGCAAGACCATTGACAAAGCTAAACTGAGCATTGATCACAACTAAGATTTTTCAATAAACCATCTTTATATTATTATTATATTACTTCGTCTTCTGCATGCTGTTTTCTGATTCATCTCTGTATCTTCATTGTGGCTCAACTAAAAGTTAATAATTTAAGGATGGACTTTTAGTCCTATAATATCTGCAAGCCATGTCCATAGTGGGATTTATCCATTTTGGTTGGATCTAACATTTGGAGTAGCCGGCAGGATGGAACGACAGCTGAACAATTGGATTCTGACGATTGACGTGAAGAATGAAGGGAAACCCTGTAGATCTTCTCCTCATCAAGCCAGTGCAATTCAAGGTGCCTTTAAGCAATGTGAGTTGGTTGTTGCTAGAAGAAGTAGCTTACAGATAAGCTATCTGAAGATTTAAAAACTAAAAATGAATCAGAGGCAGTAAAAATAGTTGCAAAACTTAAGCACAGAATGATGATTTCTAATAACCCAATGACATCAGAAATGCATGCATGGGGGAGAAAAGAACAAGCTGATAAAAAAACACAGGGCTAAGAGAGATAAGCAAACAATGTACCCTGATAGAGACTTTATTTTTTTAAAGTGTTGTGACAATGATACAGAAATAGACACTGATACTGAAGGAGTAATGCAAGGCTCAGACCAATGAGGGTGGAATGTTAGATTTTAAAAGTAAAAAGCATGTTGATGAATAATCAGTGATGTTTGAAGGAAAAAATAAATGAATGTAAAATACTTAATAATTACACAAGGACACTGGAATAAGATTTTCAGAATTTAGGATATAAACATGAATACGTGTTAATGATTATGCCGAACAAAAGCAAATACAGACAATGTGTAGGCTTCTGAGCTACAGTCAAGCTGTTTAAATTATTGGGTTTTGATACTAATGATATTGGATAAAGAGTTATGTTTCATGACTTTTTTAAAACATCCATGATGGTGCAGAGGAAACTGCATGGATTTTATGATCAATACATAAATTACATTTTTAAATTGTAATCTTTTGAAAGCAATATGCAAGGGAAATTCTGCAACTAATATCAGCTCAGCAAGCTGATTTGACCTGGCCAATACACGCCCCCTCCACTCACCGGACAAACAATCAACATTCGGTGACAGGCGCTATGGCAGCTGTCACAGTAGGAGACATTTCACAGGAGTGAAATTGAATTGCAATTGATGATTTTTGGAGACAAAAAGACTATATATCATCTCAAAGTCACCAAAAGGAGGGGTTATATTAATAATTTTATTGTTGAGAAGGTCAATGAAAAGCTTTAGCTCCAGGCAAAAATGTACAGGTCACAGTGTAAACGCGATAAACTGCATCTCTTTGCTATCATGAAAAAATTAAATATGTACAGGTCTAAGTTGCATACAGGACAAGCTTTTTTTTTACCATTTTTACCAAAAGTACCTCTCCTTTAGTTTGGTGCTACAATATTTACATGAATCATTCATCACAATATTGCAATTACAAATAACATTTGTTATCTCGGTTATTTACACTGTAGACACTGTAGTAGGAGACATGCAATTTGTTAAATATGTACTGACACTGGCTTAATAAACCAGCACCCCATGTGTCACATTGCATGTGAGTTTAAAGACTCTTAACTTATTGATTCTGTTAAGTGACTATATTCCATTACCTTATTAGTTTCGATTAATGTCTTTGGTTGATGTTAGCATAAATAAATAAATTAATAAAAATAAAATAAATACTAAATAGATACTAAATCATAACTAAATTATTTAGGTTCAACATTAATATATTGTATATTTCCTTTGCATGATTTTAATAATGTATCATTGCTGTAATGTAAAAAAAACATTTTCAGTCAATGTTTACTACAGGGTACTATAGAATCCACTTATATTCCTGTGCATGCTTAAATCTAACACAAAAATACAAATCCCCATTTCAAAAATGGTGGACACATAAAAAACATATCAAGTGTTTAAGCTGAGCGAAATGTGCAGCAAACTGAGAGGATAGCATGATGGGTTTAGAAACACCTCCAGAAATCATTGTTTTTCAAAACAGTTCACTTTGCCATCCACAAATGCTGGCTGTTTAAAGCTCTATCTCTATCATGCAAAGAAGCAAACAAGACCCGAACATGCCAAATTTGTTGTTCAATAAAAAAAGGTCATCAGTTAAAACATTTGATATGTTTCAATGTTCCATTATGAATAAATAAGTTTATGAGATTTGCAAGGTCGGCTGTTTTCATCCTAAAATGTAAAAAAGTTCCTTTTAAAACATGTTTTAAGCCTACAGTATGTGAAAAATCAGGATCAATCAGTTTCTTTGGGATCGTTATTATTATTAGCAATTGTGAAATATGCATTTTATTGCAGAAACTTGTAGCTACAATCACAATGACTTTTGATGAATAAACTGACAAAGAGGCTTGATGTTCTTATTCATTAAAGCTTTATTGGTGTATTATTTTGCTTATTACATAACTGATAAAGTGAGCACAGGAGTCAAAACCCTCAGGGAGATTGAGACTTCGATGAATGTCTTTTCTGCGTGTTTTCTGTGCTGCATGTCAGGGTGCTGAATGTTATTCAGGTCTCTCTAAATAATGAAACAATCATCAAGGTTCAATTTAAAAAAATATGCATAGGAAAGTTTCAAGTAGCTGTGTACATACTGCATAGCACGATCAGTAAGCATAACCATCATTAATCCTCTTTCATTACACTTTAAACAATGTAATGTGAATTAAGACATTGCCATTAAAACCTAAGCACAATAACTTCATTGTTTGACAAACAAAAACTATGCAAGCATGTTTTGGGCAAATGAGAAACATGAATGTGTTTCCTGTCACTTACAACACTGGTAGAGTCTGTTGAGTCTGGTGATGTCATTCTGGCTCATCTGAGTAGCTCCGCCCAGCTGAACGTTGCTATTTGGAATAGGGACCATAGTGGGATAGCCATTCTTTGAGAAAGCATTTCTGATGTTTCAAATGACACAGGTACAGTTAGAAACAATCAACAATCTGTAACATCTTACATACAGTGAACACATATCTCATCTTAAGCCAAAGTGATCTTACCTCTCATACTGCATCACAGAACGATAGTCATAGGCAGTTCCCTGGTTAAGGGTGTTGATTTTGTTGAAGTTGTACTTCATGTCTGATAAATAAACATAACATTTACTGTTCTCATTCAGAAATTTAACAGGCTTTAAATTTAATGTATATTTTTATTCATATCAAATTTTTATTTAATTGTGTGACGTTGTTGTCTCTGTCTACTGGAAGCTGTGACACTAAAACAAAATCCTTATATGTGCAAACATACTTGGCAATAAAGCTCTTTCTGATTCTGATAAAAAAATTACCATTTTGGATGTTGTCCCAGAGGATCTGGATGTAACTGTCACGGTCACTGCGGGTTTGCTCGTGGTTGAAGCCAAGAGCATGGAGCAGCTCATGCTGGATAGTACTTTGGTAAATACAGCCATTACGAGCCAGAGACACAGTCTGGAGATTTCCCTGACGACCAACGTATGAGTAGCATCTGTAATGTCAAAATAATGCATCAATTTCTTTACCATTATCTCAGATCCATGTCCGCCTGTAAAAAAACATGATTCTATCACTCATATTAAAATTCTAATTCTATCTCTTCTGGTTTATAAGTTTGATGATTGTGACTGTAATATGCTAACAATCACATGATGCTGATGCAAAACTATATTTGTGTAATATTTTTCTAATCTGTTACGTACCCACTGCGAGACTCAATGCTGATGTAATCTCTCTCATTGGAACGAGGGAAGAAACGGATACAGGAGACAGACGAGAAAGAGTCCAGACCACGCTTAATCATCGATAGCTCACTGGAGGCTGAGAGGGCAAAGAGCAGTGGTTATTTATGATATTTTATCTTCACAGTTACATTGCACTGATTATAAAACTCTAGCACTCTCCAATCTCCTACTATTTTATTCTTAGGACTCCAAGAGGAAACATCTTTATATCAGTAACTTACAGTAGTGATTGGCAATGACATAAGGTACCCAAATATTGCCATCGCTGTACTTGGGCCAAAGGCAACCACGTGATGTGCAGGGATCAGCATTTTTTTCATTCACAGCAATATCATCCAATAGCTTGGGCTCATCAGGTTCAGGAACTAAAACAGAAAAACTTATTAGCTGTGATCTAAGTACATGTATGAAAAGTCTTTCATTGCAAGATGGACATTGTATGTTCTTGTTGATTTATTGATCTGAGTGTTAATGTTGAAATAGCACAGATAAAGAAACAATGAATCTATCACACATAAAACAAAATTATGCGAATCATAAAATAGTTTTGGTGTACCTGTGCTATATTGATGTATGTTGTTAAGTGTGTGATGTATGCTTACCGATGCCTCTGTTGGCTCTATCCAACACTTCACCCACAGGCAAGTCAGCAGCATTCTCCTCAATAACTATTATAAAAACACATCAGGACATTCATTAATTAACTATTACTTCATCAGTTAATGATAAATGTCAAAATAGTTTCTGTGTTTGAATGTTTTATATCAAAGTTGTTAATATTCTCATCTCATTTTGTAGTATTTGACTTACCAGGCTGCATATGATGTTTGCCAAAACACCAGACATAACGAAGACATGAAAATAGAAACATTAAAAGATTCAAGTCTTTTTTTATTCTGATTTATTATAACTATTTGAGGTTAATTAAAAAATGCATAAAACAATATATTCTTTACTTGCAATTCACCAATATAAGTGTTTGTATGTGTAAGCACATCATACCTTCCCTTCAACAGAGAAGACCAGCAGCAGGGCCAAAAGGCCAAAAGTCACCTTGGACAACATGGCAGCCAAAGACCTGCAGACAAAACCACAGCACAACAGGTTTGAAAATGTTTAGTCATCCCCTATATCAAAATATTCATTTTTTTAAATAACAAGATAATGTGTATACAATTATGTTAAAGATAATGATGTTAAAAATATAAAAATCTAACAGTCTTGAGGTAACACAAAGCTACAATATTCTACTGAATATCAATGCTATTCTACCTCTGTTGACTTTTATGTTACTTTAAAACTTCAGACTCACCAGTTCAAAAATCTGTTAAAATTAAAAATATCTCACTTACAAAAAATCTACAATAGGATCAAACTTATATGCCTTGCCTCAGCTCTTATACTGACATTTAACAATTTCATGAAATATTAAAACAGTCCTCAATATGAGAAACACAGCAGTTCTCTCACCTTAAATTTCCAAAGCCAATGCAACACTGCAGCCACAAAATGTTTTTATACCCTGATGTGAGTCTGTATTAATGTGACCTTTACATATATGGGCAATAGCAAATGCTGACATAAACTAAAAATGTTATCTTTAAAACTTGCACAAACCATAAATAGCAATTATGATTTTTTCATGTTGAGATTTATATAACCTTGGTGCGAACAGGTGTGAAATTCCCTCACCTGAAATCTGGATCCTGAGTGAACTTTGTGTTTATCTGTTTGTTTGTTTTTTGCTGTACGTCTGGGTATTGAATGCAGTTCTGATAGTACTTTAGTAAATTAAAGGGGTAGCGAAAAGTAGGAAAATGTTCAGGTCAGACTAAGAATTCATATTAATATCATGATTTCTGTACTTTGTTATTATGGACTATGCTACTATTCATTGTTTTACCTTAATAAAAAAACTCACACAGCCATAAATAGCCATATAACATGCACATGACTTTGAATAGACATCTGAAATCTATACATACATTATTCCTACATATTTTTATAATTTTGTTTGTTTAACCTTGTTGTAAAATAACAGATGTAAAATTCCCTCACTCTTCATTGTTTAATGGGAAGCACATTGTTTTTAAACTTTTGGAAAAGGAACCAGACTGATTAATTGTTTTATTTGAAGAGCTCAGATGCAAAACCCTCTAAGTGCATTTGACTTCTCAGACTTTTAATAAGATTCTTCTGCGATTTGTAGTGAAAGTATTTAACGAACGTATAGAATTCATGCAACGAGCATTTGGTTAATATCATCTCATTTTTGAAGGCGTTTGTGGCATTTAGTGACTTTTGCATATGAGCTCCTCATTTCAATCCTTGTACTTAAGCTGTGTTATGTTCTGTCCATTATCTACAAAATGTACTTATACAACATTAGTTTATTTCCCCTTGTTTTCACAAATATTACACTGTGGTACAGTAACTGAAGATCTACAAATCTTTTGCTGGTTGGATAAAAGAGCAGATTTTAATCGTATCATATTGCTTTGCACTGATACGAAACAAAACCCTAAAGCCTATTACAGAATCTGGCCTGCTCTTTCTTCTGAGCAAAAAAATCATCATGTCATTGACATATACTGCAGTGTGCAGGGGTGTCAGTTTGTGTTGAAAAGTGGTGGGGACAAAAGATCAGATGAAAAACATTACAGCGGGACGGGAAAAATATTGAATAACGGCAGATTAAAAATGGGCATAGTGTAGGCCGGTCAACAACACAAAAATACTCAGCATAAAACCCTCAACAATGTTGACTCCACATGTAACAGTCCCTGCAACACCAGCTCAACCAAACAGTGCCAAAGCACCATACTGTAAAAATCATAATTTCAACTTATGTAACCCTGGACCACAAAACCAGTCGTACACTGCAAAAAATGATTTTCAAGAAAAAAAATTCTTTGTATGTTTGTCTTGTTTTCAGTAAAATATCTAAAAATTCTTAAATTAAGATTTTCTTGATGAGCAAAATAACCGTAGAAAATAAGTCTAGTTTTTAGACCGAAAATACCAAATGTAAGTGATTTTGTGCAGAAAACAAGCAAAAAAATCTGCCAATTGGGTAAGCAAAAAAATCTTGAACATGTTTTAAATACTAAATTCAAGAAAAATTCAGATTTTTTGCTCGTTTTATGCACAAAATCACTTACATTTGATATTTTTGGTCTAAAAACTAGATTTTTTCTTATCAAGAAAAAGCATCTTAATTTAAGAATTTTTAAATATTTTTACAAAAAAAAAAAAAAAAAATACTAAGACTTATTTACCTAGTATTTTTGTCTTGTTTTCAGTAGAAATATGTAAAAATTCTTAAATCAAGATTTTTTTTCTTGATGAGCAAAATGACGTAAGAAATAAGTCTAGTTTTTAGACAAAATATATACAATTTAAGTAAGTTTGTGCACAAAATAGGGAAAAATATCTGCCAATGCTGTGAGAACATTTTGCTTAAATCAAGGGTTTAAGAAAAAAGAAATCTTATTTTTAGATTTTTTCTCACCCCATAGGCAGTTATTTTTGCTTGTTTTAATCACAAATTCACTTAAAGTTTATATTTTTGTCTAGAAACTAGACTTATTTTCTTAGGTAATTTTGCTCATCAAGAAAATCATCTTTATCTAAGAATTTTTAGATATTTCTACTGAAAACAAGACAAAAATACTAAGTAAGAAAGACATTTTTGCAGTGTAAGTCGCACAGGTATTGTTTGATTTTTCAGAACATTTTATCCAAATGCTTCCAAAAAGTGGTGGGGACAAAATCAGCCAAGTCTTTTTAACAAACACACCTTACAAAAAAAACAATATAGGTGTGCATCTTAAAACATAACAATGGCACTGATATATGTTAAGATAAGCAATGTGTTTTTAAATTAAGGCAGCTCGAACATGCATTTTAGTCTGGGACTGGGATAAGTTGAGAAGCTGCCCCTTAATATAAGAATCAAATAAATAAAAAAATTATGCTATTTTATAGTGTTTAAAGTATTTGTCAAACAATACAGTAGAAGATCTAATCACAGGTCCTGAACTACACGTATACAGATACAGAAAGCATGAAACAGGGAACTGGTACAAATGAAACATTATCTTTGTAACCTTCACAGAATTTTTGATAAACATGTTCAGTCTGTAATCTTTATCTTAGTTCACAGGTGTGAATTTCCCTGTCACAGTAGGTGGCTTCACAGGACAAGGAATCGATAACAGGACTCTTTGCTGTAAATTAACTATTAATGTTCTTTATTAATTAATCATAAGTGGTTGTGCTAGATGTCATATACATTTCACATTGTTTGAAAAAAGGGGAATAAAAATTATTATTCTTACATTCTACCTGCTCTTATGAGCAACCACACTAATCCGATATGGGCAATTCATTTTAAGTCAGTGTTTTGGTAGAAACTGAATTTTTGGCTTTAGCCATTTCTCTGATTGTATAACTTGTTGCATTTCTTTAAACTTGAAAACCCCTGTAAAACTCACTTTTCAATTATATTGTTTGAAATACAGTGCTTCCTTTTCTGTCAAATGCATTAAACTTAGGCAGGAGGAGCCATGACTGGCATGCATATAGTGGGCCAACTACAGTTTTATATTTTGTGATGCTTAGGGAAGACAAATCTACAGAGGTGTAAAAAGTACTCAAAAATGTTACTCAAGTGAAAGTACAAGTACTGAGTGTAAATTTTATTCAATTAAAAGTAAAAGTATCTGGCGAGAATCATACTTGAGTAAAAGTAAAAAGTACCACATTAAAATTGTACTTGAGTATTAAAAAAGTAAAAGTAACAGGAAAATTTTAATTTTAATCTCTAAAAACATGAAGTGAATGCACCACATACAGGGTTTTATCATGCTTTACAACTGTTTGTATTTAATTGTATTTCATTATCAAACTATAAAACGACCTAATTTCAGTATGCAACATGCTACTCAAAGTTTTGAAACCTCGAATTTAACTAAAGCAGAAGCTGATTTTCAAAATTGAGTATCAAGCATCTCACAGACAGCCAGTGCAGAAAGAGTTGTATTAGTTCTTGTTCACACTGTCAGTCTAAATCTGATTTTGGTGCATATTCGATTGGAACCCAGTCACATTTAGAACGTGTGAACGGCCAAAAAGCACATGAAATCTGTTTTTTTTTCTGTTTCTAGCTATATCCAGAGGTGGTTTGAAATACTTTTCAAATCACATTTTCAGAAATACATTTAAGTCTGACCGCTCTGATCGTATTTTTGTAGCTTTTCGGTTACGTCATGCTGTTGCGTCACGTAAAATGTAAACACGATTGTTGTGCCAGTGTGACGTCATTGCCATAGAAACAATGCAGATAATCCAGAAAATGGCAAAACCCTACAGGACGCACAGATCGGATCTAAACAGTTGTGATACACAATGTGGACAGTGAGTCTGTCCAGTCAGACATGCAACAAAATCAGATTTGGACTGACAGCGTGAACAAGGTCTTAGTCCTGATAGAGAGGCTGCAAAATACAGGAAACGTGAGCAGAGACTTCCTGGTGTCTGAAACTCAGGCCAGATATCCATCCAACTCTTTGCTGGCTTAATTCAATTTAATTCAATTCAATTTTATTTATATAGCGCTTTTCACAATAGTTAATTGTTTCAAAGTAGCTTTACATTAATAGATGTATGAAAAGCATAGAAAGACGAGCATAGTAATAATGTAACGTATACAGTAAAGTAGTAAGTTAAGCCAAAGGTGGCGGACTCTCCAGGGGATGAAAAAAACCCCTAGGAGAAAAACCTTCCTGGCTATTTCAGGGGGAAAACTCCTAGGAGGAGAAAAAACCCTTGAGAGAGATACATATATATATATATATATATATATATATCGGGGTAGTATATAGATAGTATATATACTATCCTACCCAAGAGGGCCTTTCCAACAAGCAACCCACGAGTCTCTATCCCTTTCCCCGGCCGAGATACGGTGGACCTTTCCCCGATTTTTTCCACGGCTGTAGCTCGGGCACCTTAAGTCCCCTCGGGTATAAGCGACCCAAAGGCATCCAAGCTACGGTCGTGGGAAAATCAGGGGAATGACCGCTGTATCTCAGCCTGGGAAAGGGTTAGAGCGTCAGGGTTGGCTCGTTTGAAAGGCCCTCTCAGGAAGGATAAGGGACGCCAAGGGCGAATGCCTAGGATATAAAGCGACCGAGCCACGGACATTTGAAATTCAGGAGACCGTCTGCCACAGAAAGGGTTAGGGAGTCAGGGGTTGGCTCGTTGGAAAGGCCCTCTCGGGTAGGATAAGGGACCCGAGGGGCGAACACTCCGCACTTAAGGTGCCTGAGCTACGACCGTATGAATTTCAGGGAGTGGCACGCTGTATCTCGGCCAAGGAAAATAAATAACATTTAAATTAAACTGTCCGTCAGCACAATTCAATTGGTTTGGTAAGAGTAAGGGAAAATAGAATAAAGTGATCTCTAAAAAATAAGTACTTTTTGACTGTAAATAAAATTGTAAGGAGTAAAAAGTACTTTTTTTCTTAAAAAATGTAATTTGGTAAAAGTAAAAGTACTGATTTTAAATTGTACTCAAGTAAAGTAAAAATCGCCAAAAATAATACTTAAGTACAGTAATCAAGTAAAATTACTCAAGTACTTTACACCTCTGCAAATCTATTTAACACCTAAAGTACTAAAACACACAATATAAATGAAACAAGATGGCCATTAAGAGAGCATTCACTATTTGTAAAGAAAATGTTACAAAATAAAGGATATTATTTAACAGAAAAGGTTTTCACAATTAGATTACTTCATAACATCAAGATTTAAGTGCCTTGGAGTGCCTGTTGAGCGAAACTTCCTTAATGTTTTTGTCTTTAGGCCCCCAGTGAGCAAGCCAAGGGTGACTGACTAAAAAAAAAAATCACAATTTTAATGTGACGTTAGACGTTTAGATGTTTGTGTATGCATGCATTTCTCAACTAATGTCATTACAGAATGGTCTGTTTAAAACTTTTCATATAATATATTATATATATTTATATAGTTTTTTTAAGTTAAATACTATGGATGTTTTTAGGCATGATTTATTTATATTAATGTTTTACAACAAACAGTTTTAAAAAATAAAATCTCACAAAGTCATCATGAATTTATTGTTTATTCAAGCATTTGCAAGCATTTGAATTTTGTCTCATATTTTGAATAATATGAATCATGTTATCTTTGCAGTTAATGTATAAGATGTGACAGATTTTAAGGATGTGTTAAATAGAGGAGGTTGCATTTCTACTAAGATGTCTTTAAAAATAATGCATAAAAACATAAAAGTATCTTCAAACATGTTCTCCATGCAGCCTAGCATCATTTTGCTTTACCTGAAAAAAATAAAGAGCAATGAACATGACTGGAAAGACAAGACTACATTGTAATGACAGTTAATAAAACATTTAAGCCTGCTGAAAAGACCAACACGGCACAAAATGTTGGTTTTCTGTTCAATTGCAACACTTCACTCTCTTGGTCAACCATCTTCACCAGGAAGACTAAGCTGGTTGACAAAGTCTTGCTTGTAAGCAACCAATCAACTTTAAAATGTGGGGATTTCAGCAGGAAAAAACAAATTGTTTTTATCACATGAGAAAAGAGTAACGTACGGCAGTAGAGCCTGTTAACACGCTTGATGTCATTTTTGCTCATACGTCTTGCTTCACCAATCACAATACTTGAATTTGGGATGGGAATGATGGTTGGTTTATTGTTCTTGGTGAAAGCATACCTGAAACCACATCACAAAATGATTGATGATCAAGTGTTATAATTTGTTTGTAAAAATCATTTTTGGTCTAGACTAAACCAAAACTTGCCTTGAATACTGCATCACAGAGTTGTAGTCATAAGGAGTACCCAGATTGTTGGTTTTTTTTTTGTCAAAATTGTACTGCATTTCTGTTACAGTGTATAAGAAAGTGTTATTAACTGTACACGTGAAATTGGTAATACACTGTAAAAAGTAATCTAGACTACAGATCATGTAAAAATTCTGTCTGAATTGTAAGATTCACTGAGGTATACATTTTGTTAAGAACCTTTGACCCGCTGAATAGTTTAAAACCAAATCTGAAGTAATTTCTCAGAACTCGACGTACCAGGTATGACGTTTCGATATAGGATTTTCACATATCTGTCGCGGTCACTTCGATTCTGCTCGTGATGGAACCCAAGAGCATGAAGCAGCTCATGCTGAACAGTACTGTGATAAACACACCCTTTGCGTTTCAGAGACACAATCTGCTCTCCACCTTGACGTCCCAAATATGAATAGCAGCTATGGCACACATGAGGAAAAAACCGCAGGAATCTTTATTGTGAATCTGATGCACTCATTTACTATACTGTATGCACAAAACGAAAAAAAGAAAAATAGACTTACCCCGAGACAGACTTTATGTTGATAAAGTCCCTCTGTCCTCTGTGAGGGGTGAATCGAATGCAGGTTGAATACTGAAAGGACTTCAGGCCTTTTTTAATCACACGCTTTTCTTTGGGAGCTGTGGAAGAAGCAAAGGGTTGAGTAGAATTTGTACTGTCTGTCATGAAGTAATACAAAATTAGTGAGAGTAAGAGTTGTCAATTACAGTATTGTCTGGAGATGACATAGGGTACATAGACCTTTCCATTTCTGCTTTTACGCCATTTACATCCACGAGCTGTGCATGGATCTGCATTCTGCAATCCTGTTGGTACAGCTATGTCTCCAAACATGATCAAAGGATCGTCCAGTCCCTCTCCTGTTTGATATAATTTAGTTATTCATGCAACCTGTTGATTCTGTGAATGTAATTTTAATAGCATTTATTGTTAAATGTATAAATTTACCTGCATGTTTGTTGGCTTCAAGTATTGCAGACACTGGAACATTATCTTCGTCAGTGCTGTTATCTATGTATTTAAAATCAGTAAACCATTAATAAAACACACAAAATGCAGTATAATAAACATCATTCATAATTGTTCTAACAATTAAACCCCTTTTACCTGGCGTCTCAGGGATCCTTCTTAAGAAAATCTGTTTAAAAAAACATGTAGATTATGTATCTTTAATTAAAAATAAATATATTTTTATATGTCTGATGCCTTTGCTCTCACCTCAACAGAACGACTTTGAGCTGGAACAAAGCTCACCAGAAGAGAGATGAACACCAGCAGGTACATGATGAGAGCTTCTAGAAAATCCGTACTGGGATCAAACAGAGCTGAGTGTTAAATAGTTATCTGAGAGCTGTTAACTTCCCTTTTTGTACCCCCCCCCCCTTATAAATGCACAACATGCACAAAACAAAGGTCTTCCTGTTTATGATAAAACTAGAAACCAAATTTGGTAATTCGGTAAGATTTTACAATACGGTCTCATTCATTAACATTAGTTAACATAAACTAACAGCACAAAAAACAAATCTGAGGTTGATTTGACATGAAAACATTTTTAAGTTTACTCAACATTTGACCCACGTTGTTTACCTAATTCAGTTTACTATGTCTAATTTCAAAATTGATCAAGTGACTGTTAAACAGTTTGTGTTGAATACTTTTGAGCTATACTGCATATTATACTTTTGACCACATTCAGATTATTTTCCAGTGTAGACGCTCATGTGGTCATATGTGCTCATGTGGTCACTGAGATTTGATCTCTCAGTGAAGTCACCATGAGCTCACAAGATCCTCATAATGTTCTCACAATGTGTTGGTCACAGAGTGTCCTACAAGTGTAACCACACTGCGCACTCACTGTGTGCTCATACTACCCATAAAGTACAAAGTTCCAGATGTCGCTCTGTCGGATCACCAACACATGTTCTCTTCCAACATTTAACATTTAGTCAATCATAACACAATATCATGAAAAACACAAACCTAAGATAGAAAAACAACTACTGCATAAGTTTATGTGTAAGTCTGTCCTTATACAATAGACAGTAGATTGTATTGATTATAGACTGAGTTTTGCACTGCAGTTTCTTTTGAAAACTTGTTTATATTTTTGTTTAGTTGTGTTTAGTAAATGCATGCATTATGTTTGTTTTGCTGCAGCAATTCAAGACAAAAATGTATCATCCATCTCAGAGAACGGTTCATGAAAAAAAGGAGACTTTACAGTATTTACAACAGGACAATACTGCAAGATAACAAACATATTCAATATTACTTCCATTTACAGTACAAAAGTAAACAAAAAATACAAACAAAAAAGCCACTGAAAATTACAATTTTTTACAGACGCTAGGACACATTTCTCAATACTTAGGTCAATTTTGCTGAACTCTTCACACAGTCAGCACAACAGAAGTCTATTTGGGCTAAACTGAGGATCAATTATCATTGTTTGGCACAAAATGCATTCAATGACTACATCTCTCAAATTTCATGCATTATTTTCTCACTCAGACACTACAACTGCCAAAACTCTTTATACATACAGGCAAATTTGCACATGCTTATATACTTTTTTCAAAACTGTTAAACTTATGTTCAAAACAACAACATAATACAAAACTGAATAAGACATCAATTTGCTACATTTCTACAGTAATATGAAATATATTTAAAATATTAAAATTAAATGCTATAAAAACAAACGGCCATATGTAGAAGACCGAGTAGATTAGCATTACTATTGTATCTGTATCAGTGGATGGTGTGTGTGTATACAAATTATTGTATTTTGGAATTACAAAAAAAACCTACATAAAATAAAGAAAGAAGAATTCTTCATCATGTCTGATTCTTTCCAGTAACATATATTGCAGTAAATTATAAACAGAGAAAACATTGTATAATGCTACATGTTTTTTAGTGTTTTTTATGTCATTGTTTTGTGGTTGACAAAGTGTGTTTGTCGGCTGTCAACCTTTGCTAGTGTTCAGGAAGAATGAGTTGATCTGAGACCTGAATAAAGTGTTTTGGTAGTTGTAGTGCATTTTGAATGTGAAATCAACTGCTTTGTCAAGCTGAAAGTTGGTTAGGAGAACTGTGTGAAGAGTTTTGCAAAAGTTACCTAAGTATTGAGAAATGTGTCCTAGGGTTTGTAAAAACTGTAAAGTAAAAAAGAAAATCTCATCATCTAATCTATTGCGTTTCTATTTGTCCACATGTTCTCATTCACATCACACCTGATATCTTCTCTGGCAAGGCATTTTGGGAAGAATCCTTTGCCATGTCTTTTCCACCCCTGACAGTGTTCAGGTGTGATGTCTGTGAATGCACCATCTATTGCATCCAGGTGGGACTGGAGGAAAACCTTCGCCTTGTCCTGGTGGTCTTCCGTTGACTTGTGCAGACATATATCTTAATTTTTGTGTTGCTCAAATTGTTCCTTTTCCACATAAGATCGACCTAAAGAGGCCCTCCTTTACACTATTGTATACCATATATTCATGCAATTGAAAGAACCTGACTGTGTTTCCTAGGTGGGAATCAGCTGTGATTTATATATTTGCACTGGTACAATAAATAGTTTTTCAATCCAAATGGAATAAAATACAGGGGATATATTTATGTTTCAATTCATCATATAAACAGCTGTTTACATTGACTATAAGTGAGGTTTAGCACATGATGTTAAATGTTTTGACATGCTGTGTGAAAGCATTTGCAAATTTGACATTAAAAATCTATTGTTTTGGTCTTGTTTGAGCTTGTATGTAAAAGAAGTTCAAGGATTTTAAATTTGTGTTAATTATATGGATTTTGTGTTAAAGCAACAAGAAATGTGTAAATAGTATCTTGCATAGGCGGATGTATTGGTAACTGTGTTAAGAGTTTTGGAAACTTGTTACAAGTATTGAAAAATCTGTCTTAGCAATTGTAAGAAACTGTAACTCTAAATGCAATAGAAAACTAACAGAGAGAGACAATTACAAAAGCATTAAACCAGGTCTCTTCAGAAAAATCTTTCAGACCAGCAAATTCTTTAACAACATTTTGTGACCAATAGTGAATATATGATGTTGATATGATGTTTACATTGAAGACAATTGAGAAACTCAGTTTTGTTTGCCAGAAGAAAATTATTATTTTTTTCTAGAAAAAATCAACTGTATATGTACAGTATGACTAAACTACAATTAACGGGAAAAGAGAAGGAAATGGGTTGAAGTAAGGTAAAAGGGTTGCTTTTAAGCAATACTTTGTTTATACATTCTCCATAAGTTTACTACAGTTTTTCTCGGTTGATTAAACACATTTCTTGAAACTATGCCTCATATTATCACAACAGAAAACACGAATCCATAACATCTCACCCAATTCCCCAAACATGATATTTTCATATCAAAATGAAGCTCTACACTTAAAACCACTCACTCTTGCTGAAAAACTTTACACACAAGCTTTCAAAAACACACACACAACAACATAGTATTACACACTGGTGCAATAAAATCAAAACAATATATCCAAAAATATGTTGCTTGTGGTTCTCCCCCTCAAAAATCATTTCACGTGCCCAAAAAAGCCACAATCACTGTATGCATTGGCACATTTTTATTCATTAATGTGCTACACAGTACAACTGTAAAAAAATTCTGCCTCAACATCCCCTCTTGGTTTTGGTTCAGGCCAGAGAATATCGTCCACATCACAGCTATATTGGCCCTAGCCATTTATCAAGGGTAAAATCCTCTTGCATGATCCACCCCTGGCATTCATCTACTGATATTTATATCTGTATGCAAGGCAATTGTATGCATTTCTTTATTCCAATAGCATAATCCAACAATGCACTCTAAAGTTACTGTACAGAGCAGTCTTACTGTAAGTACACCTACCAGTTTTCTTCCCTGAAGGTTCTGAAGATGGAGGCGACGGTGAAGTTACTCAAATTTGGCTTTACTTGTTGCTAAGCCTCCCTCATAGTCAAACCATGGACAAGGACATGGTCAACTAAAGTGGCTTGAATTTCATCTGAGACTTGCTTGTCTCCTTGCCCTTCTTCTCCCTCCTCCTCTTTTACCGCGTCCTCCTCCTCTTCCTTCACCACGTGCTCCTTCTCCTCTCCCTCCTCCTCTTCCTCCTCCTCGACCTATTCCTTCATTTCTTTGTGCATCCATTGTTCCAAAGCTCAGTGAACAGATTCACGCCCTTTTACCTATCTATTGAAGGATCTGATTGATGTGTGTTCTATTTTGACTGTTAGTGTTTCCAACTTAGTGTAATTATTTGCTACTTGAATAGTGAATAGTATTGTGCTTTCCATATGACCCCATGGTGTAAGCATTGAGAAATGTAGGGATTTGTGTGTAGAGTTTTGCAGTAACAGTTTACCAAAAAGCAGGGAAATAGTGTTTATAGTTCAGCAAAGTGGGTGTGCTTTTTGAAAAATGGCGTTTTGGTTTTGAAATTTTAGTTCAAAAGCCTGGTTGTAGTGTTTTAGCAAATGAAAAAACCGGCAAATGGAGTTATCTTTAACAAAACAAACATCATGTGTTTAATTTATTCTAATAACCTAGGCAAGTTTCCACTTGTTAGGAGGTCTGTGTATTTGCGTTGTATGAAGTAAATAGTGGTTTCTGAAGACAATGCAAAAAATTGAAAATGTTACTTTTTTGAACAATTTTCTTTGAAGCATGACATCTAAGATGAATCTGGTTAACACAGAAGTAGCGGTTTTTTTCTTTTGTTTTCCATTAACCATATTGTAATACATGTGGTTAGCAAAAGAGGATCTGTAAATATTACAAAATATTTCAAAAGAAGAGCACCTTTGGCAAGTTCGGGCGGATAGATGGGTAGATAGAGGGAGCATTATGTGTTTGTATTTAATTATTTGTTCTGTAATCCTTATAAACATCTGTTCAGTTTAGGTTGGAAACGTTGCATTCAGTCATTTGTGATTTATCATTATAGAATCTTGTACACTGCCATTCAAATGTTTAGGGTCAGCTATTATTTTTTTTTACATTCACATTTTTGAACAATAGTAAACTCATGAAAATTATTGAAACACAAATGTAACCTACAGAATTACAATGAGGCTAGAAAAAAAAAAAAAAACTCATACATTTTAGTATCTTCAAAAAATTGCCTAGCATTAGAAAATTGTACAGGTACTTCTAAAATGTTATCAAGCAGCTTAACCCTGGAGAACCCAAGAAAATTTTGAGTAGCAGCAATTAACATTGGCCAAATTTGACCCCGTAGGTTCTCCGGGGTTAATTATCAAGCTTTTTAACCCATTAACTTCAATATTATTCATGTAGATGTAAATCTATCACAACAAACTATATATTGTTGGAAAGGTTTCTTATTTCAAAACCTTTTAGCAGTAATAATAATGCAGTAACTGTAATTTATTCATTTGTGACAAGAGTATTCAGCAAATCTCACAGCAAACCAACACAAACCTCAGTTTTTTTGATAATTTTATGTATTAAAAATAATACTATATCAAACCTTCATAAGTTAAAAAATACAGCTAAGTAGCACCATAAGTAAGGAATAATTTACGACGGGCCATTGAATTATAAGAAAATAATGCACACCCAATGTGCAATGCGGCACAACGCGAAGCAGAGTGCCGTTACACCACAGGTGTGCATTATTTTCAAATAATTCAAAGGACTGACAAAAATGTTAAAAACAGATTTATCTCGTTTTGCAACAAAACTCTTATATTATATACCTGTTTACATTTATTTGTAATAAATAAAACATGCAATATAGTATTATTTTTAATACATAAAATTATCAAAAAACTAAGGTTTGTGTTGGCTTGCTGTGATATATATATATCAGTCACTTCTGTAAAAAACGTAAAAGAGTCTTCTTTAAAACAACACCAAAATGAGGCTTCTAGACCAAAAAATGCCAGAGTTATATTAATTTTGAAAATGTACATCCCCCCACTCAATAAGTTAAAGGATTAAACAGTGTTGAAGGAATTCTTATCTAATTTCTTTTTTTATTGATCCAACCTGGTCATCCTTTTCAAAATCATTTAAACTAATTTTTTATTTTCTAATTAAAGAAAATAACATGTTAGAGCAATTATAATTTTCTCACAAACCTAATTTCAAACATTCTGGCATATTCATTTAGATCAAAAGTGATCAAAATCATAAAAACATTTTACATTTGAAAATTTGAATGCACTGTAAATCACTTTGAATAAAAGTGTCTGCATGTAAAAATGTCAGATGTTTTACTAAGATGCTGTTGCCTCAGCCCAACCGCGTTTTGCAACTTGAACACTAAAAAAGCAATAACTTTCCATTGTCCTTATGAAAGAATATTGTTTTGATGAATACTGTATCCTGATTATACTAGAGTACCTTATGATTCATAGTTATTGTAATAGGCTTACATCTATGCATTAAAATGTTTCATTTTAAGAAGCAAAGTGGGTAAAATTGTTGCCTACAGCAAAACTTTACTACTGGGGTCACGCAATCTGTGCTTGAGCTATTGTGAAACCAAAGGCATTTAGACTAGACCCCGAAGCCATTTGTTTTGAGAATAATGGCTGGCTGATGAAGTTATTGGCTGGCTAGCCGGCTCAGCCGAAACCTAAATGGCTGCTGTAGCCGCCAAATTTTTCATAGCTGCAAATGGCTGAAGCTGCCACATGTCTACAGATGTCTACGTTATACTGATTAACAGTGTTGGGAAAATTACTTACAAAGTGTAATACATTATATATTACAAATTACTGTAATTTGAAAGTAATTAGTCACATTACAATAGTACTGTCTCTGAACTGTAATGAGTTACGTTACTTTTGAGTTACTTTCATAAAAATAACAGAAGTATGACTAGGCATTATTAAATGTTAAAATGTAGTTTATTGCTGCATAAATCTAGAAGTTTTGTGTTTGCCCTCGAGCTTTGAATAGGCACAGTGAAGACTTATGGCAAAATACAATAACAATCACTGTCAGAATTATAAGACAAATGATCTGGTAAAAGTCTGGTAAATTATGGTACACATAACCAAACACAATAGAGCTAGAGCCCACTATAATGCTACCTATAGACTAATAACATGGCAAAACACGCAACCTCTTTTCATTTCTATTCTTTAATTCACTTTTAATTCAGATTCACAGCACAAACCTGGCATGCACTGGGTTGAATGAATGAATGAATATAGGTTCCCATACAAAGGTTGGTAAAAACATTGATGTTTAAAAGTCTACACTAATTTTACGTTGTAGTTTTGGTTGCTGTTTGTAATAAAACTGTAGATAGCATAGCAATAGCCTAGCAATCTATTATGTATCTGGACTGTAACCATAGCAACGTTAGCTTACCTTGTCATTGCTGGTGTGATATGGATTTTACTGGCAAGCTTTTTAAAAGTCTCTTTACTTCTGAGGTTCAAGCAGCATGGGAGACCGATAGAAAGAACTTTCTGTTGCTTTTACTTAGTGCTCTCATTCGCAGAATTATGCGTGTGCGACGCTACCGGACCTGATTGCGACCACTTTAGTCAGTGTTATACAGCCACGGACTTCCCAGAAGAAACGCTCTTATAAGAAACGCGTCTATATTTGACTTCACCGATTCCAAATCGCAGTTTCAATACAAAATTAAAGTAAAAATGAACATGCTGCATCCAGCACCCGGAAACATACATACAATTTACTCGCAGCTTTTTCCTGTGTGGATGCTGGTCGCGCGCATTGGTCAAAAATAAAAATAACACGGTCTATTTTTGAAATGCATTGTCGTGACGCGCACGTTACTAATGCATCACTTCTTCTGTACGGAAAACGAGCAATTTTAATTTCCCAATCCGAAGACTGCAGCCTCCGGAGGTCGCATTTTTACGCTGCCTACGTCATCAACACTGTCTTATTTCAAAATATCAACAATTATAAAGTTTATTCTTATTATAAGTTAATCGTAAATTGTTGTAATATGCGTATGGCTTGCGAATGTAATGCTCAGTTAACTTAAATAAACCAGGCTTGATGACGTTTGCAGCCTGCATATGCAACCTCCACAGGTTGCAACCCCTCTGTGTATTGTAGCAACGAGCGAGCACAAGACTGTGCTGTTATGAAACCAATCGGAAAATGGATCTCGTGTATTGTTTATATATTTTGTGTGTGTATGTCTTTATGTGATAGAATTATTATTTGATTGCAAATAATTCTAGCCGGCTCAGCCAAACTTTATCAGCTGGCGGCTCAATTTCGTACACGCCGTCTTCAGCTATTTCAAAGGTAAGTTAGCGTTGTTTTAAATTACGTAAGCTTAAATGTGAAGTGTGGCTATAGACCGTTAACAGCATTACGACGTGATTATGGTAAAGCGGCTTTTTTAAAGCTAGGACGCGGTGTGCGCTGCGCTATGAAACCCATTAATTTCAATGGCTTGCGCCGCGCGAGGGCGGTTTGTTGTTGCGTCGAGTAAAGCGCGAGCGCAGCGGAGTTTGTGGTCTTTTGCACTTTATACGGGAAATGAGCTGTTTTACAGGTATTTGCATGCAAAACATGCAATCCACCGTTTTTACGCTAAATGTCTTTTACGCTAAACTGTGTGTCCACATGTACAGCAATGTTCACATTCAAAAGCATTTCAGTAAAAAGCAGTTTTTCCCCTTGCTCTTGACTACAGTAGGTAAAGTAGAAACACAATATGATAGAACAGAAAAAGTTTTACAGTATTGATCTTGATCATTTTTGAGGAGCTTTCCTCTTCCCCCAGAGGGTGGAAGACGTTGCATTCTTTAGAGGGACAACATTTTTTTACATATGCATTACTGCATGACCTTATTGATATGCCAAGTGAGAATAGAAACAATCCATGTAAAATGCAATACTTACCTGTTGATTTGTTGAAAGATGCGTATAATGGAGGCAACCTACTAAAATTGGGCTGCACTCTTTCACCAGCCTCTCTTACCGAAATCAGTGAATTTCATTACTGACTACTGTTTTTGCAGCCCTTGAAATGCCACCACCATGCATTCTTACACCTCTACATTGCCCTCTCCTTGGGCCTGCTCTTCTCCCTGACCCTCCTCCTCTCACTGTCCTGCACCTCTCACTGCACCTCTCACTGGGCCTGCTCTTCTCCATGTGCCCCTTGCTTTTATGCTTCCTCATCCAGACATTACAGTGTTTGTCTGTTTCTGTTTTCAAAAACATCACTCCCCAAAGTCCTGCTTTTACTGTATACTGTAAGTATCAATGTAAAAGAAAAATAATCTAAGCCAGACTGGAATCAGCTGTGGTTTGCCCAATTTACCCAATATTAAGGTTTTTATACTGTATCTATGGTTTGGAATATTGTTTTTGCTATTGTGGGATGTTGTGTGTAAGCATTTGTAAATACTACAAAAACAATCCATAATTTTGGTAGGAGGTATAGCTTGTCTGTTAAAAAAATGTAAGCATTGTGGAAATGTGTTTACTGACTGCATATTGTGTGAAAACGACATGAAATGAATTAATGGTATGGCCACAAAAGACCGATGCTGTGCTAATTGTGTTTAGAGTTTTGAAAATGTGACAACTGATTGGACAAATGCTTGTTAGCGACTGAAAAAAACTGTAATGTCTTGTTTTTGCAAGTTATTGTTGCTATTGCGTGCCTCCCCGTTGGAAGCCGAGTGCCCCCTGTTACAGTAGTTATGGTCTGGCGCCGGCTTATGATTGACTAAATGTTTCTGTTGGAAGAGAGCATGTGTTAGTGATTTGATATAACTAGTTGTTCCTGAGACATGTTTACAGTGTTTTTGTAAACAGCGTGAGAGTTTAGTTTACAATGTGTGATTTTGAGGATAAAATTAACTGTTTTGCCAGTTGTGTGTTGTAGGTGTGTTGGTGTGTTAAGAGTTTAGAAAATTTGTTAAAAGTATTGAAAAAGGTGTCATAGCAATCGTAAAAAACTGTCATGATCTAAGCGCATTGTCTAAAGCGCAGGGTGCACGATTTAAATAGGCATGTCCAATGCCACTTTTGCTAATTTACCGACGGGAAAAATGGTTTGTGCGCTGAGCGCACGGTCGAAAAGGGTTCTTATTCTTCTTATGAGTAATGGGTGTGTTTTGGGCGTAAAGTGCCATAAACCAATGAGAATCAGCTCTCATTCCCTTGCTCTGGCGCTATAATCCCTATTTAGATGACGGATCTGAAAAACTAAGCGGAGGAAGAAGACCACCAGTTTAAGAATAATGTTAAAAAAAGGTGTTGTTTACATTTTTATTGAAATTTAAATTTTTTGGATTAAAACCTTTAAAAGCCCTTTTCTTTCAGTCATATAAGTACAAAAAGCAGGATTTTAATTGCTGTAAATGTATTGATATCCTACATAATCATTGTAATCTCATAAAATAATTTGCAAATATGCAAGAAAAGGTTTGTACTCTAAAAATACAAACAAGAGATAAAGAATTTACAAACGTCCGGAGAGCCGAAGTGTTTGCACTCAGACAGCGCCAGGGATTTAAAAAAAGCATTACTTAAAATGTTTCTCATCTCACCATATCCACAGGTACAGAGTCTTCATATACAATAAATCAGTGGGATAGCATTTAAAAAAAACATTTAAAATAGATGCATTTGTTTAAAGTAAAGCATTTATTTACCTACCAGGCTACAGGAAAAGCAGCTCTTTAGGCTTTCTAACGTCTCATAATTGGCCCTCATTTATATCCAAAAGACTCAATAATAATCTTTTACATTTCAATTGCGTTGTAGTCCCGTTTATAGGCACAAATAACTAACACGCTCTTTAAATAACAAAAAAACATATTGTGCCATTGACTTTGACCAACTAAAACCTGGTCTAAAGTCTAATGGCGTAGTCTATTTTAGTTACCTCAAAATAGCAACGCGCCAACAATGCGCCTGAACACACCTCGTTTTTAGACCAGAATGCCCATGGGCGCAAAATTGGGCGCAAATGCATTTGTTATTTAAACAACATGGCGTACAATGTGAAAATGATCTTTGCGCCAGGTTGAAACTAGCAAAAGACACTTGCGTCTGGCATTGTGCTGCATTGCGCCGGGTGTATGATATAGGGATGCACCGAATCCAGGATTCGGATTCGGCCGAATACTGGGCATTTTGACGTTCGGGTTCTGCCGAATCTTAGATTTTTTTTCACCGAACCGAACCCTAGGCTCAGGGGCGCCGCTAGCAATTTTAGGCCTTATGAAAAATAGGGGGTCAGGCCCCCCCATACCCATTTCGTACCAAACATACAATCCAACCTACTGTAGCTATTCAAAATCTTTGTCTGTAATTTAATAATACAGAACTATTTATTTTGCTATTGTTTTGACCACAGTTATCAGTATTTATAGATACCTTAAATGTCTGCAGCTAAGATAATTTATAGTGCAATGCAAATTTAATTGAAAAATACAGTACATTAAATCAAATATTCAGAGAAAATGCAACATTCTTAAAGATTAAAGATAAATGTGACCATGCCTGTGAAAACCCAGCTGAAGTATTTCTTTGTGATTTACTGTTTTCCACATAAAATCATCCTATATAATGTAAAGAACATTTGTGAAAATATAAACTTGATATCTTTAATGTTGACTGAGTAATGTCATGTCAGCGATTGAAATCATAGTGAAATTAATGCTTGAAATTAAACTGTGATGCTTTTTATCTCACAATAAGATTTGAGGCTTTAGTCTGATTTTCAGAGACAGTCTTAGTGACATACTGTATACTTGAGCTGTTACACACACGACATTGTAACATTTAAAAATGGCGAACAACAACAATGCATCTTTTCTATGTACATTCTGCCTGAAATAAGACTGGGTCAACAATGCTTGACCAAAGCGGCGTGCTGAGCTTGAACCTGCTTACATGTCGAGGCATTTTTTGGACCCAACATTCAATAGAAAAATTCAACTGCAGTAGCCACCGTTCAACCTGAAGAGGGCAGCACTCAGACGTTTTTACACCATTTGTAGTATTGAAACACTTTATATCCAAATGTCAAAAAAACTTACTAAAATCAATGAACAGCACTAATAAAACCCCATTCTTACAGATCATTAACTAAAAAAAGTTGGTTTAGGGTTTAGTTACTCTTTAAGAAAACAGCTATACTGTTATTAAATGATTCTTCAGTTTTTTAATCAACGGGGCTCTAAAATGAAATGAATAACAACTATAGCAGATTACGACACAGATTTCCATTGATTTCTTAACCCTGTTGCAAGTTGAGAAGCTTTAATATACATAACTGGACTAGTTTAGCCTTAGTTGCATTTCAGTTTTATCACAACCAACTCGATTTACGACTGCATAAAAATCCTTCCTTGGCATATTGCGTTACAAAACAAAACAGCGTGTAACCGATCGCATTTCTATTTAATGTTAATTAGCTTATACGGGCTACATTAATTTAAACAGCTTAAGGGCTGACTTCGCGTTAGAATCATAACATAAAACAGGGAACGTAAATCACCTTGTGCCTTTTTAAGTTGGGGTGAACAGAGCGAAGACTTTACAGTGGAAAGAAAACTGCATTGTATTGCTCCAGCGTCACATTGTGTAAACTGCATTTATAGTAAGGAAGTGCACATATGCAGATATCATAGGAAATAGCAGTAAATACACACACCTTGTTCTCTTCTGAAGTTCACGCGCACTGTGAGACCGTGGATTGAAGACGGCGCTAAAACGCAGAGTAAAGACGGGGCGGAGCTAAGAGGGCTCAGCTTAAGGGGTTTGCGTGTGCGGCACAGTCCTTGGCTGGGGCCCTCAAAAGTTCATGGGCCCTTAGAATCGTCCTAACTTTTCCCCCCCTTACGGCGCCCCTGCCTAGGCTTGCGTTGCGCTGGTCGACGTCACGCGGCCGTTGATTACACACATCAGGTGCGGACGTGGAGATAATTGTTTTTTTCCAGTGAGCCTGGGGCGTTTCACATTTCGTGGACGCACCTGGAAAAACTTACGCATCGCACAGCATCGCTTTTATTGTGCTTTGCAGTCGGGCTATCAAAATGCATCCCCGCCCTGCCCGTCGGGCTATCTTGACTTATGGGGAGGAAAAAAAATATTTAAATGCTTATGTATCCTCTCACAGATTTGGATGGATAATTGTGGTGCATGAAATTCAGCCATTGGGTATTTAAATTGCGTTTGAGCGCGCGCTCGAGTTTTACTTTCACTTTCGCGATCGGGCAAAGCCGCTGTACAAGAAGCAATCCGTACTGATTTGTCATGGATTTTTGTGCAAATCCTTCAACTTCGTCCTGTCAGTCATTACTATCCTCACGTAAGAAAATTAAATCTCTTGCAGCAAGCTTTAAAGTGATATAGATTGTATACGGCCAGTGAAGAGAGTGACGCAGAATCGCTCTTAAAGCGACAGTAGCCCCTGTTTTTCTGATCGAAAAAATGATCCAATCTCTAACTGGATGGTTCAAACTGTGAGTTTTGTGACCCACTAAACCACTTTTAAATGGTGAGTATATCTGGTGTGGGGATGAGCAGGAACAGTTGGTTTACATGGAAATCCAGTCTTTTTGTTTGTTAAAAAAACCAACAGCATCAAAACAATAACAAGAAAAGCAGATTAAACATTGTGGTTAGAGGCCCTATTGGCTTTGTATTGGCAAAATTTCGGGCTACCAAAAACTGAAGAGTGCCTGCCCGAAGGGCTACCAGGGATTTTGACATTTTGCAAGCCCTGTAATGGAATAAGGATGCGAGTAGGATTCGGTATTCGGTTTCGGATTCGGCCGAATCTTAAACAGTGGATTCGGTATTCGGCCGAATCCAAAAAATCTGGATTCGGTGCATCCCTTGTATGATAGAGCCCTTAGTGTTTCCACCTTGGTAATTGTTTGCTAATTGATCCTAAGCTGTGCTGACTTTAGTGAACAGTATTACAGTTTTTACCAAGAGCGAACAAATTAAATTCCTTATGCGTATCTACGTGAGCAGGACCGAAGGGTTCAGACAGAGTGAAGCTGTTTGTTTCTTGGGCTAAACCGCGTTCAGGAAAACCAATAACGAAACAGCGGTTATCGCACTGGATTCTGGATGCAATTTCACTGGCATATTCCAGTAAGGGGCTTACAGCTCCGCCTGGTTTACGTGCACCCTCGATTAGAGGAATGTCGACTTCGTGGACTCTTTTTAATGGGGTCACAATACAGGACATTTGTGATGTGGCGAGTTGGTCCTCACTGCACACTTTTGCAAGATTTTATAAGCTAGATGTCACAGCGCAGACACTAGCGCATGCTGTTTTGAGTGTAGGATTATGAATTTTCACTCCTCCAGCCTAAATATGTTTATTATTGATTTGGTTGGCAGGAGAGTTCGAACAGGCTATCTGGCAATACGGGAGTTAGAATATCCCATTGTTCAGTTTCTGTTTGTTACGTTAGTTTGGAGCGGGGAGTCCTAGTTTGCTTATTTAGGTTTTGTTCTGTGTTGGTCCTATGTTTTAGGACTCCCCGTCTCGTTCTTGTTTGACTTTATTGTGAGCATAATTTAATAAATGATTTATTTGGATAACCCTTGTTGTCCTTTTATGTTGCGTGTCCCATAACTCCTAGACAATTAAGGTGATGGACCGTAACAATGACAAAAAATAAAGATGTATTTTCTCAGGGTGGGAAAAGACACTCTGTAAAATGAAACTAGACATGAGACTGGGTTCACGAAAATTTGACGAGAATAGCCTTTGCAATGAATGGTAAGAGGCCATTCATCCTAGTCCTACCACCAGGTGGCACCCTCTCCACCAACTGGACATTGGACACTCAGGCTGCGTCCGAAACCGCATACTTTGGATTACCCTTTTGTATTACCCTTTTGTCTTGTTTGCCTGGCTTTATTAATTAACTTCTGCACTTGGTTATGTCTCTGCACGTTACAGCCTTAGAATAGAAAATAGCTTTTTATTTAATTGCAATCACAAAATGTTGTTTTTAAACAATCTAGGGTTTTTTACTAACAATTATTTTGGTAATTGATAATATCAAGTAATCAGATTTTTTGGTAATAAAATTGACATAAGTGGGCAATAAAAGTGACAATAGAAGTCCAAAACGCTTGGCCATCACATGATTCATGGAGACTTCAGTTAGTTCCTGGAAGCTCATAGTGAGCCATTAAAATACAGTGAGTTAGAGACAAAGAGCTGTGATTTTTCTTAATTAATAGTCAAGAAATGCATTTATTTACAATAAATCACACAAATATGTGCAAGTAGTTTTTTTATAAAATTCTATCAACGATGTTTTTTTGACAGATAAAATCCACTAATATAACCAGATTAGTATGGTCAGCTGCTGGTTTGTGCCTTGTTAACGTTTACGTTGCCTCATACAACTTTAAAGCTTTAAAATGCATCACACTAAGCTTATAGGGGCGGTTTCCCAGACAGAGATTAAACTAGTTCTAGACTAAAATAAATGTAAGAGCTGTCCAAACTGAAAACAACTTGCTCTGATATATCTTAAAATACATCAGTACCCTTTGTTTTGCCTCAAAATGCACACAAGTAATGTTTTTAGTAGGGGTGGGCAAAAAAATCGATTCTTAGATGATTCGCGATTCGGACGTGGGACGATTCTGAATCGATTCACAAATGTCAAGAATCGATTCTTAAATGTTAGTTTACAAAATAACGTCACGTTATCAGAACCAAAAGGCGGAACTCAACTGGGGGAGCGGTGATGCACACGGACAACTTAAGAGAGCGCGCACTGTACGAGCGCATAGCGGAGCTTACAAGAGCAGAAGAGAAAGAACACTTTAAATGCTTGTAGGACTATACTGCATATATCTCTACATTGAATTTAGGGCTGTCACCATTACTCTATTCTTTTTGAGGAGTTTTAAAAAAAATCCTTGAGTACATGTCGAGTACTCCTTAAAATAGCGGAGATGCAGTTTAGTGAAACAAACAGTTTCAGAAGCATACAAATCACACTACGCTGCCTCTCTCTCCCTCTCGTTTGCTCGCTCACACACACCGTGCGTGTGAATCAGCAACTGCGTGAGGCAAGAATGCGCATCCATGTGAATTTTGGAAGTTAAAGACGACTGAGCTGCAGTGGCCTGGCAAAACACATTTGAGAAGAAAGGCGCAGCAACTCAAAAAGACCTGCATGTTTCACAATTACTCCAAAAGACCATAATGACAATTTTGCGCGTGGAGCAGCAGTTGTGCGTTCTACCGGCATTGCCTTTGCGATCGACGTATTGGACACCCCTGCCCTAAACCATCCGCTGACTGTTTAGATATAACATGAATATACTTCTGTAAAAATATGCACATAGTTTGTTATTCAGTCGCTGGGTGCGCTGCATTATATAAATACAGTAATACTGCCAATCACTGTGTATAATGATGATGATTAGACGCTTAACGTTCGTGGAAGTTAATGCCGGTTAACATATAGAATTAATATGTCACGTTAAATTAATATTTTTACTGGTTTTAATGTCTTACAACAGAAACAGGACATGTATGTATATAAGAATGACATTATTTATCCCTAGTTGCATTAAAGTACAGTATATGACAGTTCAGAGACTAGCAAAAGCGCAAACATTAACCTGGCTTTGAAAGCAATGCGACGTAATGACGTCACAGATATGCAAATTAGTACGTCAAGAATTGATTCTGAATCGAATCGGGACCCTAAGAATCGATTCTGAATCGATTCATGAGGGTCCAAGCGATTCCCACCCCTAGTTTTTAGTAAGGCATGTTTGTTAAAACTAGTTATATTTTCTAATTAAACAAAGGCCTAGTCCTGTCTTAAACTAATCCCCGTCCAGGAAACCACCCCATAATGTTTATGCATGTTTATTGTTGTAGAAGATCTACCCGTTGTTAATCTTTTACGATGTTATTCCCGGAATGAGTTGGTTGACGCGTTTAAACTTTAATTACCATTAAGAAGAGCCCAAGCGTTGTCCTTGCTTTAGAGTGCAATCCATTTATTCCAAAACATTAAAACAGCATGACAAATACACCTATACGGTAGAACGGTCAAAAACCCTTTGCCCTTCCGGGTAAACACCTTGACCTCAACAAATATGTTTCCTATCTATATACCTGATGCATTCACAGATACACAGCGACACCTAGTGCAATAAAGAAGACATAGCCTCTCAATAGCAGCAGTAAAATTTGGCTGCTACATACCGGCCCCTATTTGTTAAGGCCAAACAGACATAACAAATGATTAAACCTCATACACCAAACACAGCTTTGTTATAGGTCTTTCAATTACACTGGACTTGGTCTGTAACCTCATAGAGCGTACATGACCTTGCTTATCTGGAAAGACCTTAAGAACTTTGCCCAAGGGCCAAGAACCCCGTGGGGCTGATGAATCCATTATCACCACAATATCTCCAGTACTCAGCCTTTTTTCTTCTGATTCCATTTTTGACGCTCATGGAGCAATGGCAAATATTCTCGTACCCATCTTTTCCAAAAAAGGTCCGAAATGTACTGAACCTGTTTCCATCGTCTTTTCGTGTACTGATCATGAGGCCCAAACACTCCAGGTGGTAAAGCTGGTTGACCCTTCAGAAGCTAAAGATGGTTGGGAGTGAGTGGCTCCAAATCATTTGGATTATCTGAAAGCTGGGTGATTGGACGATCATTTAAAATGGCTTCCACTTCACAGAGCACTGTATGCAACCCATCATCATCCAATCTCTGCTGTCGTAGCACGGAGCTTAGAACCCTTCTTATCAGGCGGATAATTCGCTCCCACACCCCTCCATGATGTGCTGGCGGATTAAAATTCCAGCGAATTCCAACTTGAGAAAGTTTTCCTTGAATTTGGGCATGGTTCAAAGCAGCAACGGCCTCCCTCAGTTCTCTTTCTGCTCCAATGAAGTTAGTGTCGTTATCAGACCTTAGTTGTAACACTTGCCCTCTTCTGCTGATGAAACGCCGCAAAGCATTAATACAAGCGTCTGTTTCCAATGACCCTGCTACTTCTATATGGACAGCCCTGCTTGCCATACAGCTAAATATAACTCCATATCGCTTGCAGGTCAATCTTCCCCTCTTTACTTCAATTGGACCAAAATAATCCACTCCCGTATTAGTGAATGGTGGTAAATCAGGGAGGACTCTCTCCTTTGGAAGGTCTGCCATTTTTTGTTCCATTGGTCTACCATTATAGCGTTTACAAAAGCTGCATTCAGTGATGACCTTACGTACAGCAGAATTAGCATTTGTAATCCAGAACCTTTTCCTCACTGTAGACAATGTGTGTGCGCGTCCACTATGGCCCAAACTCTGGTGCACATGCTTGAGAATGAGAAAAGAAACATGCTGATCCTTTGAGAGAATGAACGGATGTTTGGCCTCCTCAGGCATTGCTCCTTTACTCAATCTCCCTCCAACTCTCAAGAGTCCATTATCCAGAACTGGGTCCAACCTGTACAAAGGACTCTGACGCCTAATGGTAGCTTGGGCGGATAGTGCAGCAATCTCTTCGTTGAATCGTTGTTGCTGGCAATAGCGAATGATAACCACCTCTGCTCTTGACAGCTCATCCAGCGTTAAAATACCGTGCCAGGATGTCATCTTATTTTGTTTGCTTGTCCTCAGTTTACCAGTCACAGAAGTCTCCAACCGCTTTCTCAAGCGACTCTGTTCCAACAACATAGACTTTATTCTGAGAAACCAAGCAACTGCTGTCTTAAGCCGCCTTCAATCAGAAAAATATATCATGAGGTAGTCCGTAGGCTTCAACTCATCACACACATTAATAGCATTTACAGTCGCCTCCCTTCCAATCTCCACGTCACTGGGGTCCACACGGGTGTCTAGTACAACTTTAGGCCAGTCCTCCTCATTCTTCAACAGAAACGCAGGCCCTTCCAGCCACCTGTCATTCTTCAATAAGTCTGCCACCTTAAGGCCCCTTGACGCATCGTCTGCTGGATTATCTTGGGTAGGAACATGTCGCCACTGTGATGGCTCAGATGCATCTCTGATAGCTGCAATTCTATTTGCGACGAATGTATGAAAACGCCTATCCTCATTGTTGATGTACTTCAAGACTGAAGTACTATCAGTCCAGAAAACAGAATGACTCAGTTGAAGTTTCAGCTCTGCTCTTAACATTGAATCCACTCTGACAGCAAGAACCGCAGCTGTCAACTCCAGCCGGGGAATAGTTACGGCCTTTAGTGGAGTCACTCTGGCCTTGCCCAAGAGAAAGGAAACCTGAATGTCGCCCAATGGATTTAACATGCGAATATATGTTGCAGTTCCATAACCACCTTCGCTTGCATCCGCAAAGTGATGTAATTGGGCAAACATATTCGTCCCGAAATTCGCCGGCTTAATGCACCTAGTCACATTAAATGTTGCCAGCAAATCCAGATCCTCCAACCATCCTTTCCATTGATGCAGAATACCAGGTGGCAAATCATCATCCCATCCACATCTCCTCCTACAAAGTTCTTGCTGTAACATTTTGGCAAGTAGGTTGACTGGTGCCAGGAAGCCTATGGGATCATAAACTGAACTGGTGATTGACAGCATGCCACGTCTAGTAAGAGGCTGTTTCTTCATCTCCATCTTGAACTTAAAGGTATCAGTCTCCACGCACCACTGTAGGCCTAAAGCCCTTTCCACTGGAAGCTTATCTCGATCTAGGTCCAACTCCTTTAGGTTTTGGGCCCTTTGATCTTCGGCGATGGCTTGTAAAACAACACGACTGTTGCTAATCCACTTTTCCAAAAGGAAGCCTCCCTTTGAACATAAAGCAGTTAATTCTTTAATCATCTGGATAGCTTCCTGAGCCGTGGCAGAACTCTTTAGACAATCATCGACATAGAAATTTTGATTGATAGATCGAACTACTTCCACTGAACACTTGGACTGGTTATCGTCAGCAGTTTTTTTTAGTGCAAAGGCAGCACAACTGGGAGAAGATACTGCGCCAAACAAATGCACAGTCATCCTATATTCCACTAGATCTTTAGTGATATCTCCATTTGGCCACCAGAGAAATCGAAGAAAATCTCTATCCTCTTCAGCAACCTTTACTTGGTGGAACATGGCTTGAATGTCACCCATGAATGCCACAGTTTCTTCTCTAAGGCGGGTAAGGACTCCAAGCAATGAGCTAGTTAGGTTCGGACCCTGTAACAGCTCGTTGTTTAAGCATGCTCCTTGGAAGGTGACCCCACAATCGAACACCACTCGAAGTGAGCCCTTTCTTGGATGGTGGACTGCATGATGGGGAATATACCATACCTTCCCACTTTGGCCGGGTAGCTGTTGTTGCGATACTTGTTCTGCATAGGTTTTACTGATGAGATTATTCATATACTCTGCATATTCCTGATGCAAGTCCTTGTTGTTCAGAAACCTTCGTTTTAAACCCTGCATCCTTTGCTTGGCCACTGTAAAGTTGTTTGGCAATGAGACTTCTTTTCTTCTTAAGGGGAGTTTCAAACAATACCTTCCTTCCTGAAGATTAGTTAAATGTTCCATTATTTCCAGAAATTTATGGTGTTCTCTTGACATTTCCTTCTCCTCGCTGCATTTCTCACTGAAATCATGGTTATACTGAGCATTCAGCATGTTTTCTAACTTACACAGAGAGACCCTGTTCACTGTAGCAGAAGGGAGTTGCCTCTCTGAGGTTCCACCATTTTCAGTCAACGGTCCATTAATGACCCATCCCAACTTTGTCCTAACAGCATATGGACCTTGCCCATGGCTGTTGATGACCTCCCAAGGTTCTAGTATCTTGGGTGCATTGGTTCCTATTAGCAGCTCCACATTTGCCTTTGTACTTGGGATGTGCACCTTTGGCAGGTATGGCCATTTAAGTAGATCTGCAGATGTTACCATGTCATTAACAGTGACAGGCATTTCTTTCTGTGTTAGAACCTCTGGAAGGATGTGAAATTCGTCACTATTCGGATCAGATATCTCTAAACCAGTCAAGGAGTAAGCTGGAACAATCTTTTCTTGCCCCATAGTCCTCAACAGGAAGTTAGTTGTCATGATTTCGGTTTTATTGGCTGCTTTGTCTTTGTTTCACTTGTGTTGTGTTTTTGTTTTGACAGCTCCACACGTGCGCGCCTTCCACCTGGTGATCTCATTGTCTCTAACTCTTCGCACCGGCGTCCCACACCTGATCCTTGTTATTGCCCAATTTGGTTTGATTTAAATTCCCCTCGTTTCCTTTGTTCTTTGCAAGTTCGTCTTTGTATGTACCTGCCCGCTAGCTTGTCTAGTTCTAGTCCTGTCGTGTCATTGTATCTGTCCCCAATTATAGATTTTGGATTACTCACCGTGCTCTCTGCTGCCTTTACCCCTTTAGATTCCCTGCCCCGCTGTCAGTCTCTCCCGAGCTGTCTACATCTAGCGCTGTCCAGCCGCAGTGCGCTCTCGGTGCGTAATTCTGCGTAAGACTCGGACTACCGCTGTGCGCTGTCCAGCACAGACTCTGAAGACTCTGACCGCCTCTCTCTCTCTCTCTGTGCCCTGCCAGGATTTCATCTTGGAGGATTTCGGATGTGCGAGTGGACGTTCTACGGCTGTGCTGTGTTTCCCACTTTGAGCCTTTCCCGAGAAGGATTCCGTTGAGCCTGTCTCTCCTGTGTTGTCTCCTCGCATACATCATCACGAACACAGAGTGTCATCTTATATACATATTGACTTTCACAGAGTGTCTTCTCATATACATATTGACTTTCACAGAGTGTCATCTTATATACATATTGACTTTCACAGAGTGTCTTCTATTATACATATCACTGAGTGTCATCTCCTAACATCTCTGCATCTAATAAACACCTCTGCGCTGGGATCCTTGTGTTTGTCGTTCCTAACATTAGTTATCCTGCCTGTTATATTCAGCTTTTGCATTAGACTTTCTGAGCAAAATGTAGCTGAGATACCAGCATCTGAGAAGGCATATGTTCTTATAATGCGATTCCCTTTTGTGGATTTCACCTTTACGTGTAAAATGGACAGAGCACATCAGTCTTCTCTGGCCCTAGTACGGCCACATGTTTTAAACAAGGTCGACTGGCTATTAGAAGATCCCTCTACTTGCTCCAACATTGCAGCTTGTCCTTTAATATGAAGCACGGTGGGGTGGCTTCGACCACACACTTTACATGTCAAGTGCTGCTCACAATCTCGACTTATATGACCAAAACATAGGCACGCAAAGCATATTCCTTTCTCCCTTAAATAGCTAATCTTTTCTTTGTGCTTCTTTCTCTGGAACTGGTTGCATTCCTCCAGGGTATGATTACGTGTATAACAAAAAGGACACTCTGCTTTCTCCAAAATCTCTGAATCTAGAATTGTGTCAGACACTCCTTCAGGCAAATCCATAGATGTTACTGTAGTGGCAACGACATTTCCCTTTACTCTATCCCTGGGCTGTGGTCTAGACCTAGTGAGACCCTTCATCCCTGTAGCACCCGATAATGGATCCTGTATGTCACCAAACAAAGGATCTGAAAGAATTTTGACCCACCGTTCAATGAATGTGGTTAAATCCTTAAAATGAGCTCGGTGACCGTTTTTTTCCATAATGTCGCGTGCTTTGGTCCTCCACTGCTCCCTCATCTTAAAGGGTAACTTTGAAATGATAGTTCTCATATTCACTGGCATATCTAATTCCTGTATATACGGAAGCTCCTCCATTACATTACAGCAACCATGCAAAAATAGGGAATAAGCTTGAAGTGACTTAATGTCCTCAGATTTTATTGTTTCCCATGCCAGAGCCCTTTCCACATAAGCGGTTGCAATTTTATAAGGATTTCCAAAGTGTTCCTGTAGAAGATCCTTTGCCACTGTATAACCACGATCTGGAGCCATATGTTGACAACTACGCACCAATTCTCGTGGTCGTCCTCTTGTAAACTGCTCCAAATAGTATAAGCAGTCTGCCTTTCCAGTTTTATCCTCCTTGCTCGAAGGCCTTAATGAATGCTCTATACTGAAGTGGATCGCCTTCAAAGGTTGGAATTTCTCGAGGTGCCAGAGATGATGATTGCTGCTGTCGTACCAACGCCACAGTTATATTATTTTGCCTGTGCATGATGGTAAGGAGGTCCCTGGATGAATCTTGACCGCTTGGATAGTATGAGACTTGCCTTTGCTCATCCTCCAATGGTGCTATTATTGACTGGTGATGAAAATGCTGAGATGTTCCCATCATATTACTTTCCTGTTGCTGTTCTTTGTGGCTATACCACTGCCTTGACGTGGCTTCACACCACCGCTCTGTTTCCTTTCTCCGTACATCTAGTGATAATGGGTCAATAGATGGTAACAGTTCCTTTGACGACTCAATATTTTGCGTTCGTTTCCTGGATCCAGGTTTATACTCCTGTACTGTAGGGTTCAAGATATTAGATTGCGCTTTCCGTTTTTCCCTTTCCAAGTAGGAATTCATGGCATCACAGGGTGCTTGGAGAGAATCTTTCAGGTCTGCGGCTTGTAATATGGCCAACTTGGCAGTAGATGCAGCCAATTCAGTTTCTAAATCCAGCTCTTCCCTTCTTCTCTTAAGCAGTTGCTCCTGTTCCTCCAAAGCATGTTTTTCCTTCAAAGCCCCTGCACGAGCTATAAGCGCAGCTCTTTCTGCTTCAGCTTTTACCCTTGCTGAAGATGTGGTACTTACTCCACTCATATCACTCCTTCGACTTGAACATTTACTACCAGTGTCAACATTGGAAATACTATCATTTGGATTAACATCATCCTTATCATTAATTAAATCAACATTCTGAATTGGATGAATATACCCACAATCTGTATCATAGTGAGAAACCCACAACTTTGCATTAGTAATACATTCACCATTAAACATCATTTTTGCTTTAAACCATGTTATATGTTTGTCCCTTTCAACATCTGATAACAGTTCCAACAGAGATTCATGTATACACTGTATTTCATTACACAATTCAATCAATTCTTTAAGGGCTTTCTCAACCTGTGTTTTATCATTTTTTACCATTAAATCTTGAATTAACTTCCTTATGAGGCTTGCTTTATTTAGCTTGGCCTTTCTATCAGTTTGTAACTTGTCCAGTTTCCAAGCAAAATTATGAAATTCGTTGCCAACACTTTTAGTAATCGATTTTTATCGATTTAATCGATTCGTTGTTGCAGCCCTAATAAATATACAAAGAACAAAATATCACTTTCAATTTGTACTGTTCTGATTGCAACTACCAATGCAATTTAACAGCCAGCCAAACTCCATCCATAAAGTACAGACGAGTCAGGATTCATCTTAGTCTTTGACGTTTAATAAGATGCCAGGTACATTATGAATTAAGAGTAAAACTGCAAAAAACAGCAAATAAACAACAATCAGAGAAATTAACCAATGACTAAAGAGCATTCATGTAAGTATGTCTGAAAATAGCCCAAATTAAATCAATGTCATCAATTTACTAAAATGGGATTATCAGATGACCGAGAAATTGACCACACATTCAAATATTGACTCATACAAAAGTTATCTTATCAAAGTAGATTGAGATTAACACATTGAATATACATACAATACAAGTGACAAGTAAACTTGGAGCAGAACACAATTATTATGAATCCCTGAACACATTAATATATGCTTTTTATCAATACAAGTTATCAATACATGAATTTATTGCATTTCATTTAATAAACCAGCAGAATCATAGAGCCAAAAACACTCCCCCCATTTGTTTGTGTACAAAATTGTTGTAATATGCTTACGACTTTCAAATGTAATGCTTAAATTAAATAAACCAGGCTTGATGACGTACTATATGCAGCAGCATGCATATGCGACCTTCGGAGGCTACAGCCTTTGGATTGAGAAACGGCCTTAGGTTCGAGTGCATTGAGAGCAGATAAAAAAAGAGAGAAAGTCAAGGGCGTAAACGTGCATGGAGCAGTGAGGTAAACAAAAGCCTCCTAGTGAAAACTGTGTAACACTAAAGTTGACTCAATGGCTGTGACTCGACGGCCCGACTGTTTAAGTTTATTTTAAATAAAGCAGTGTTGATTTTTTTATTTCCGGGTCCTCTATGTTTTCGGAACCTGGCAAATGTTCAGGTAAGCCATGGGCTAGTTGGTTAAATTAACCCAGAAAAGAATACAAAAAACTAAATTTAAGGTTTGTTTCTTACCAAACCCACAGAACACAGTCAACACCTGAAATATTGCTTGGCACGATTTGCGTGGATTATGATAGCCTACATGTGTATATTATTTTAAAAAAAATGATTAAAAACTGGATTGAAGCGCGATCCAGTGACTTGCGGAGTTCAGAACTTTTCTTATTAGAGGCCCACCCATGATGGCCCATCAAACACTTTCTGCCTCTGCCACTGATTAGTTCTTCAGCGTTTTAAATTATTATTTTATTTTATGCGGATACCGCTTTTCGGTAATGAAGGGATACGAAATTTAAGACCTAGGATAAAAATCTGGGCATTTTTAAGATTTTTTAAGGACTTAAATTTAACTTTCTGAATTTTAGACTGTTCTGGCTTTGCCTATTTTAATGTTTTTGCTCCCCCTGCTGGTAGTTTTATATTCTGCAGATTGAATATGTTTTATTCAGTTTCCAGGCAAAGCACATGGTAGCACACTTTTTTAATTTGCTGTGTCAGTCCATCAGATTAACAACGCTTATCGAGGCACTGTCTGTAAGTGGAGTTTCCCTTACAGAAAAAGCACATGTATTTCACATGTGCAAAACACATCTGCTCACATGTGCAAAACACATCTGCTCACATGTGCAATACACATGCTCACATGTGCAATACACATGTGGCCACATGTGCAATACACATGCTCACATGTGCAATACACATGTGGCCACATGTGATCACATGTGTGTGATTTTGCACATGTGAAATTTAATGTGTAAACACATGTTAAAATCACATGTGACACATGAAAACATGTTAAAATCACATGTAGAACATGTGTTTTGCACATGTGAAATGTGTGCTTTTGGAACACTTTTGTGTGAATCACATGTGAATTCCCATGTGAAACACATGAGATCACATGTGAAACACATGCAAAATCCCATGTGAAACACATGCAAATTCCCATGTGAAGCACATGCAAATTCACATGTGAAACACATGCAAATTCCCTTTCAATTTCACATGTGAAACACATGCAAATCACATGTGAAACACATGCAAATTCCCTTTCAATTTCACATGTGAAACACATGCAAATCACATGTGAAACACATGCAAATTCACATGTGAAACACATGCAAATCACATGTGAAACACATGCAAATCACATGTGAAACACATGGGCTCACATGTGAAGCACATGCAAATTCACATGTGAAACACATGCAAATTCCCTTTCAATTTCACATGTGAAATGTGTGCTTTTGGAACATTTTTGTGTGAATCCCATGTGAAACACATGTGAAATTAGTGGATCACATGTGGCACATGTAAAAAAAATGGTCACCACATTATGCACATGTGATCACATGTGTTTCACATGGGATTCACACAAAAATGTTCCAAAAGCACATATTTCACATGTGAAATTTATTGTGTGAAAACATGTTAAAATCACATGTGACACATGAAAACATGTTAGAATCACATGCAGAACATGTGTTTTGCACATGGGAAATGTGTGCTTTTGGAACACTTTTGTGTGAATCACATGTGAATTTCCATGTGAAGCACATGGGATCACATGTTAAACACATGCAAATTCCCATGTGAAACAAAAAATTGTCATCACATTATGCACATGTGAATTTCCATGTGAAGCACATGGGATCACATGTTAAACACATGCAAATTCCCATGTGAAACAAAAAATTGTCATCACATTATGCACATGTGATCACATGGGTCTCATGTGATCACGTATTGTTTCACATGTGAACTTGAGAGTTAAAGTATATAAAGTAGGCCATACATTTTCTTATCATAACCCAGGACTCAAACTCACCATTTGACCCCAAGGGTAAGCTATAATCTTGCTAAGATGTCGGTGATATAAAATAAAGGCACCATGATGTGACTTTGACATAAGACACATTTTACTGTAAAGAAAAACTGATTCAAATGGAGAATTTATTTGCAAACATACAGCAAATTTTAACAAGTATCCAAACATATTCATAAAAAACAAGTATCAATAAAATGCTGTCCATACAACAACAACAACTGTATATCTGAGTGTGTGTGTGTGTGTGTGTGTGTGAGAGAGAGAGAGAGAGAGAGAGAGAGAGAGAGAGAGAGAGAGAGAGAGATATGTGTCTTTATGCATGTCCATTGTTATATGTGCATCAGTCCTCAGATTCTCTTCCAGCAGGCTCCCTGTTTTAGGATAATAAAAAAAAAGAAGATTAGAGCAGTACAAGCATCAGTCTCTCTTGATAGCATTTACTTTTTCTTTTTGAATTTCAGGATTAGCTGTTTTTAGTTGTATGGTCTTTGTAGGAATGGCCACTCGAATGTGGCATCGACGATCGATTATGAAACCATGATCGTGTGGGTTTATTTATTTTTTGTGGTTATGGCAGCATTTGGTTAGCATTACAACTTTTAAATATTGATTATGATGAACTATGCATGTGCATAATGAAACACCTGTTCTTGTCGCAGGTCCTGGCATATACAGGTAGATACAACAATAAAATGCTCACTACTGTTTTGCCATGCGAGAATGCATGAAGTCAGGAATCGATCAAAAGAATCAAAATGCGTGCATCGTAACGAATCCCCGGTTCTTTAAAGTTTCAATCGGTTCTAAAATGAAACTGATTCTTGATACCCAACCCTAGTAAGTATTGTTATTTGTATTGGTGTATGATCTTACTCTGCACTTATGGCGCTTTTCCATTGCATATTACCCCACGGTTTAGTTTAGTTTGGGTCGGGTCAGCTCACCTTTGGTGTGGTTAGCTTTTCCATCGAGTTTAGTATCACTTCCTAGTGGGAGGGATTATAGGGGTGTCATTATATTTGCGCTGCATACTGCTGTGACATCATACAAGTGAGAGTGTCATTGTACATTTTCATACATTTATTATTTTCTCAGTCCGCCACAAAATTAAAATTGGCCACCACAAATAGATGTTTGCACATCGCGTTTATCACTAACATTACATCTGTCTCACATGACAGTTTCTGTTCAAACACCGCGGCGTCAGTCGACGGCGCCCCGCTGAGCTTCAATGAAGTTGCATTTAAGCATATAATGCTGAAGTGCTCGATGTGAATGTTCTGCCAAAAACTGCAAGTTTGGAAAAAACTGTTATGGTGTTCCTGATTCTCAACTTGTGGATGTTTTTCATAGCTAAAAGGGAGTTTGGGAACTTATAGCAGAGCACAGATGACAACATGTTTGCTCGAGACAGCGCAAGCTAGCACAGGTAAAGCTAATCTACATTATAGGATGACGCGATTTTCTCAGACCAATCAGTGATCTACAGTGTTTTCGCGTCACGTTTGGTATCAGCTCGGGTCGCTTTGAACCCCAACTGAGGTAGTACGAAAAAAAGTATTGGGTACTATGTACTGCACCCAATGGAAAAGCTCCCAAAAGTAAGCTGACCCAACCCAAACTAAACCAAACCAAACCGTGGGGTACTATGCAATGGAAAAGCAACATTAGAATAGGAATGTAATAGTTAAAAGGAATAATATTTGTGTAAACAAGTTGGTAAACTATAATTTGCCCAAAACTCACAATATTGTAACATCCTTACCTATTACTAGCTTCACTTTCTCTGTCAGGACTCTGTCTTTGTTCACCAGTGGTCCCTTTTTTCCCTGTGACGGAGCATGTTGTCATTTTTTCTAAGGTGGAAATGGAGTCCATCACAGTTCTGGTGCGTTTCTTGTAATTCTCACACTTTTGGGCATAATCCAAGGTGACTGGGTTCAATTTAGTGACAGATGTGTTCTGTAAAGATAAAAAAAACATAATCCTATATTAACAGGCCAGCCCACCTTGGAAAAATATTTTACCTTTCTTATACCTTTCTTTGTGTTCCACAGAGTAACATAAGTGTATAGAATTGAAACGACACAAGGGTGAGTAAATGACAACAGAATTTTCTTGTAAGGGTGCACTTTGCCCTTAAAGGCCTGGAGAACTTTGTAGAATCTTTTGTTGCCCTGAAAGTAATAAGGCCAAAACCTATGCTTCTTTAATTTTGCTCAGGACAACTAAGAGACAAACAAAGAATTGTGTTTTGTTTTCTCTTAACTTTTACTGCCTGTCTAAAATATACTTTTTTGCACATTAAAGCAGGGGTGCCCAAACTTTTTTCTACCAAGGGCCAAAAATCCAACCTGACTAAGAGCCGAGAATTTAAAGTAAATATTGCTGTGTTATATATTAAAATTGAAGTTGCCATGATTCTCCTAATTTATAAATTTCTAATATTTAAAAAATAAATAAGCAAACATTACTTTGATGCCAACAATTTCCCGATACGATACATATCCCAATACAAGGCCACGATACGATGCACTTCACGATACAATAATATTTTGAATTACATTTTGTTCAGAATTTAGTGACATTATTATTATTATTATCTGTTTATTATACATTGAATAAGCAGTGTTGTAACTGTTGTGTTTTTGACATTCATTTATTAGCTTTTGGGGTAATTCGTAGAAATACTTTAAGTAATACTTAAATAATGTTTTTTTTAAAGCAGATTTACAAATATAGTACCTTACTCTAAGCATTATATTTGTCTCTCATTTAATTATTCTATATCTATGAATAAATGTATACACATGCAGTCAAACCTAATACTACTGTATTTAATAGAAGTTTGCAAGTTGTGCAGACGCGTGCGCCCTTTAACTTTAACTCTACATATTCCGCGAGTCATATGCGTATTTTCGATCAACAGCGATTCGTCATGCTACTTTCAAAAGTGCATCTGAATCGATACGGAAGGTGAGGTATATATGCGCGCATCGTCAGGCGTTCATGACGATGTATCTTTGTATCGATATTTTGAACACAGCACTACTGTTTATGCATAACTAATACAGTTTTATTTTCAAAGGTAACTGAGAAAATAATTTTGCCAATCATTTTTACATTTTCCTTTGTCTGTGTGCCACTCCCTCGACCTCCCCATTATTAGCCTATAGTGCAGGGTACCTGAGTTCGTTGAGTTTCGTGATGCACACCTTCAAGTATCTATGTACATAAAAAATAAATGTTTTTTATTTCATTTTAATTCCTTGCATTTAATTTCAATTTACATTTTTGTAATGCACAAATAAATAAAAAAAATTGCATTTTAAAAACTGTTTAATTAGAAATATGAACATCTGCGTCAATGATGTTTCCTTATCTCACGTGTCATGACTGGCCAAATTAAAGGTCATTGGCCCTAGTTTGGGCACCTCTAAATTAAAGGGATAGTTCCCCCCAAAATGGTCATAATCTACTCACTCTAATGTTGTTACAAACCTGGATACATTTCTTTGTTCTGATGAACACAAAGGAAGACATTTTGAGTAATGTTTGTAACCAAGCGTGCCGCACAAGCCCTGAAAAGTGAAGCCAAAACGTCTCGATCGCCCCCCAGTGACTGGTCCCAGTATAGGTCATAAACCCCGCCTCCCCATGTTATTCAATGGGACTTGAGACCAACTAAAAAAATTAATTACACTTCAATTATCTTTTTTCCGAAGCTGGTTTCTGTCATTTACTGTAGTTTTTATCACGCTGATGTAAATTCAAATGTTTGTTTTTAAAATAGGTTTGTGTTTAGTTAGTTATTTAATGATATAAAAACGGTGGTGTCACGTCATGATTGACAGCTGTGATATCGTGTGATATGCGCATTCTACGAGAGCGAGGGCGGGGTTTTGACTTCGCGGCTTCCTTTCCTGCTCACTACTGCGCATGACTGGTCCCGAAATCGCTATTGCGCAGACTCAAGACCCAAGATGTCAGTGCCATATCGAGACACTGGCGGCTTCACTTTTCACCAATGGAAGAGAGCTAACAGGCGTCGTCCATCTTTTTTTACAGTCTATGTGTGTAACCAAATCAATTAGAGGCCCCATTGACTTCTAGTATTCTTTTTCCTATTATGGAAGTCAATGGGGCCTCTGATCAGTTTGGTTACTCTGATCAGTTTGGTTACAAACAATACTCAAAATATCTTCCTTTGTGTTCATCAGCACAAATAAATGATGCAAGTTTGTAACAACAGGAGAGTGGGTCAATTTCCCGAATTTTATTTTTGGGTGAACTATCCCTTTAAGCAAGTGAATGTAAACAAAACAGGTTCTGTTTTATTTGGCTTACCTTTCATTGCTTTGCAGTTGAGTGTGAATCATCCACTATCTGAAAAAGAAGTGTATGGAGTGTTGAGGTCAGCAGTATTTTAAATAATGATTATGAAAAATTGCACATCTATCAGCTGTTTACAAACCCAGGTATTGCTAGTGCAGGAGTTTTTAAACGGTATGATAGCTAGTACCCCATATGATAAAGTTTTAGCGAGGGACCGCTTTTCTAAAGTGTTTATCCATATTTTGTAAAGAAACATTGTAATTATGTTTTCAGCAATTTTTTTACAAACTCAAATAATTTGCTACTACTGTGTATACGTTTACCATTTTTGATTTGTCTTTTTCCCTTGAAATTTGCTGGGGAATCTCTTACTGTACGTTGACACAGCCGCCGACTTGAGCTTCCAAAGTTACCGGAAGTCATTCATTTACAATGAAAGCTGACTTCTATCAGCTGCAAGGAGCGTCAAATCCATCGGCGTCGCGTTTTGAGCGACCAGAGCATCAATCAAAAAGTTGAAAGAAGCTCAACTTTATGGTAATGAGGTATGACGCGGTTCAGCGGCAAGCAGCAGCAAAACGCCAGCAACCAATCGGAATATAGCCTAGACATTCTTCGCTAGCTGATTCCGAAGAAACATTTCATGGTGACAAAGACTTCAGAGCGGCCAAAGCGTCAACAAGCTTCCGCATACTTATTGACAAATGTCCTTGACCAGGCGGCCTGAGCTTTTTTGGAAGCTCAAGTCGGCAGCAGTGTTAACGTACAGTTAGACCACAACCTGAGGGACCCCAGTTTGAAAAAACCCTGCTCTAGTGGACCAAACTGTCTATTACACAATGGCTCTGTTTACATGCACAAAATTTTGTCAATCCGACTGAATTTAATACGATTGAAAGTTACGACGATACAGTTTACATGCACCCTAAACATTGCAATCTGATTTAAATGTTCGTTTACATGTACATTATATAGAATCCGAACTGAAAGTCTGCACAAGCACACCGCAAGGATTGCCAGACTCGCATATCAAAACCATCCGAATGGATGTTCAAAACTAGCCCAAAAGCATCCCAATGACTATTCACAGCCCAAAACGAAATAATTTAATCTTTAACCCGCAGAAAAAACAACTGCTGGAGACAGTTTAAACAGTAGCCCAAATCTAAACTCGAAAAAAAGCAGAGGACTTGGCAATCCTACGCTGCGGACAGCATCTCTCGTCGAGTTCACGCTTTATCTCTGGATAAAAGTTAAAACTGAGTTAGAAAGTTGTTCTTAAGAAGTTTTCAGATATAGGTAATGAAAACACACTTTTTAAAAGGCACAACGCTATATTAATTACTTTAAGTAGCCTAATGTTTTAAAAGTACACATAAACGCTGCAGAATTTAGTACATTGCGTGCACAGCGCGTGACCCCATTAACGTTACGTGATGCATTACCTTGTTGTTGCGTGTTTCTGTGACGAGAATCATGTGATATAAGAGGTAAATATAATACGTGAACTTGGAGCAAATGTTCAGCGCATGTGCACAATGTATTTTTGCATCCGATTTAGAAAATACTATGATTCACGCGTTTACATGCATACTTTTCTCCCGTTGATCGGATCACAGATCGGAGTACACCACTTCAATACTATCCAAATTTGCATCCGATCGTCCTCAATCATATTGATTAAGGTGTTTACATGATGACTTTTCAATACGATTGAGCCATCAATATGATTACAAACGGATTATTTGGTTGCATGTAAACGTACCTAATTTGGGGTGATACCGGGTTGCATATTCACCTTATGGTTTGAAGGAGTCTCATCCTCTTCGTTATCATCTTCCTCATGAGCAAATGTAGCCTTACAAAACACCAAAGCACATTTAAAAGGACAGAGGACAAATGAGAGTAATATATGAAAAGATATAAGAAAAGAGACAAAATGAGAGCATGACAACGGAAATGTATTAAATATTTAATTTGAAGGACAATATCTCTCAATTATAGCATAACATACCATTTGTTTTGACGTCCACATTTTGTGTGTCTTTAACCACTGGTACTCTGCCTTTTTTACCCAAGGCTCTCTGTATTGAAGTAAAGCAAAAGTGATTATACAACAGTATCTTGCAGAGTATAAAATAACATAAATGAAAGCATAAAAATATTTTATAGACTTTCCATTTTAATAAATGAAATTTATTTGTTAAAAACAAGTTACCTGATTAACTTAAACCTATTTCTGTCAGAAATGGAATCACCTCAAAAATACATTGTTGTAGATACTGTTGCTATCAAACGACATTGTTTTTTTTACAACTTTACTCACAAGTTGTGGTTTTATAACCTGTATCAATTCGGAGATCGGTCCTGTCAGACTGCTGTGCAAGCGCTGGTCTGAGTTCAGTTTAAGGTGGGAGGCGCGTGTTGTTATATTTCCCATTTATGTTAGCTCAACATTTAAAAATAGCAGCCTGCGTAGCATGTTTAACATGACTTATCAAATAAACATGTTTACCATGAGGCGACTTAAAACCTATAAAAGTTAAATAAACGAATTAAATGAAATTCACTTACCGTTCACGTTGAGTATTTGTGCTGGAAACGCTTTCCAACCGCCTTTAGGCGTTTTGTTCCTCGTTGTCCACAAGACCAACCGTCTTTGGGTCACTTAACATGTATTGTCCTTCGCATATTTATCCAAACCAACTCTTACATTGTTTTCTTTTATCCATTTAATGAGCACGGTTCAACTTTCTCGTCTTATTTAGATTTACCTCAGCAAGTTGCAACGGATAAAGAGCGCGAATCACATTAACCAGATCAACTGACAGACGTACAACGTCAAAGTTCCGCGAGAGCGATTTGAAAGCAGACTCCTCGAATCGCTTTCGCGATACTTTGACGTCATCGGCCTGTCAGTTCTTTTGGCGCCGTATGAAGTCGACTTATAGACTTATAGATAGAATAGACTGTAAATAAAGATGAATACACAGAACAGATTGGAACCGCCTAGAAAAAAAGAGGAGTGTGTGCGCGTGTGTGCCTGCGTGCGTGCGTGTGTGCTTGCGCATGCTCACTGGGATTGGTTAAATGCGGATCAATATACCCCTTATTTGCACAGCAGAGCCATCAAATAATTCTGTGTTCCTTGGATATGCAAGATTGCAATTAATGCATATTTTTTCCATGATAATGCCCTGTAACTAACAGGGTGGCTTTTTTCCAGGTTGATGATGACAAGGTGATGGCACTGTACAAATAAGCTTCCATTGCCTTTATTGCAATTGTAGGACTGACAATATTGTCTGCAAACCCTTCTCCAAATATTAAGTCTTATTCTATTACAACATGCCACCTGCCAGCAACCAAATATCTTTTTAAAAATATATTGTCAATTTTTGTAAATAGATAATTTTGTCAAAATAAAGATAAAAAAAAAATCTGCTACCACATTTGTGTGTATATTGCCTTTGTGCAGATTTCAAATGTATTTATACAATTTATCATTGGAACCAAAGTACACATTATCACACTTGTTGATGCACAGTAAAGCCAAAAGTTGATGTTTACACAAACATTAGCCTACTTGTGGTTTGGTAACATGTGATCCACATGTTGAAAGTATTGCAAGACATTTCTCACATGTGCTTTGTTATAACATGTTCCACATGTGCGCTATTATGTTGCAACATGTGGTGAGATGTTGTTCACACGTGGTAATATTGTCCATATGTGAGCACATATTTTCCACATGTGAGCATAAATTGTCCACATGTGAGCACATATTGTCCACATGTGAGCACATATTTTCCACATGTGAGCATAAATTGTCCACATGTGAGCACATGTTGTCCACATGTGAGCACATATTTTCCACATGTGACCATAAATTGTCCACATGTGAGCACATGTTGTCCACATGTGATAACATGTGATAACATGTGGTCACATGTGACCACATGTGAACAACATGTGAAAAACATGTGAAATGCATGTGCTTTTTCTGTAAGGGTTGATTGTTCTTGATTATGTTAATATATTATGTTTATGAGGAAGTACATGTAGATGTTTTCATGATATAGCATTGGGAAATTTATATTGTGTAATCAATAATCATTTTATGTGATTGTCTTTTGGTGACTCCTCCTCCACAGTTCATACAGTGAAGAAAGAGCCACTCAACAACAAAGCAAAGTATATGTATCTTCACAAAGTCCAGTGTGAGGTATTGTGTGGCAACAGATGGGATATAGCATGACTCAAACTAAAATGAAAAAATATCTATGAGTGCTATATCATTAAATTCTACCTAAAAGCTCAGTTCCAGAAAGTCCTTAACATAATCCTCGATGGGGCAGTTGCCCCGGCGTAGCCTCAGTAGTTTAACTGCTGGGTTCATGGTCGGTCTAGCTTTCTGTAATGAATGTCTGAGAGGCGAGCATTGTAGAACCCAAGTGCAGTTTTATTCATAGGAATAGTTCACCCAAAAATGAAAATTCTGTCATCATTTACTCACCCTCATGTTACAAACCCACATAGATTTCTTTTTTCTGATGAACACAAAGCAAGATATTTTGAGAAATGTTTGTAACAAAACCATTTATGGACCCCATTCACTTCAGTATGAGAAAAGAATACTATGGAAGTGAATGGGGTCCACGAACGGTTTGCTAACAAACATTTCTCAAACTATCTTGCTTTGTGTTCATCAGAACAAAGAAATCTACGTGGGTTTGTAGCAACATGAGGGTGGGTAAAGGATGACAGAATTTTCATTTTTGGGTGAACTATCCCTTTAATAAAACATAATTAATACAAACACTAAACTTGACATAAACTTAAACAAAAACATGACATTGGATAAATAACATGTTTAATAACTCACCAATCACAATGACCTACAGTTTAACAAAGCTAGACAAAGACAAGGCAATACAATAGGGCTTATATAAACACCAACAGTGTAGATTTAACACTGGTGATTTTGCTGTGTATAATGCCAAGCTATCATCATAAAGTGTCATTTTTATTCATTAATAGTGAATTTTTCAATCATGAACAGTGAATAAATATAAAGCTTTTAAGATGATTAATATAGGGGACCCCCTGTAATTCAAGAATTTTTAAGACTTTTTAATACCATTTCAAATAAAATTCAATGCCAACTTTGTACCCATTCCAACAGAAGTATGAGGGGAAAATGTCAAATCTGTATAAATTTTGAACCCTAGAAAATAATTTTGTACAATTATATAAATTAAATAAAACATTTAATTTAAATTATCAGTTATATTTAATACATACGCAACAGCGTAACTCACATTTGTTTTGTAATAAACAAAAATAAACAAATATATTTGAACCTATTGAACACTACAGCCTTCGCAGCTCTGCTGCCTTGGTTGCAATTTTTTCGCTCATGCTCTTAAGTTCTGTCAACTTCTGCTCGTGGCTTCTTCTCAACGCGTTTGACTTGGCAATTAGCTCTGCATTTTGTTGCCTTGTTTGCCCTCAGCCTCTTCTGCCATCTTGTCTGCATCCCTCCTCAGTTGCTCCGCAACCTCCTGGATGCCCTGTCTTGTCTTTTTAAGCTGCTCCAACTCCTCTTCAATCATTCTTCTTCTTTGCATTCTGGGAACCAAAATATGAAGGAAACAACAGAAAAAGGTTGATGAGGATTTATGGTTCCCAAAATGCTTTGCATGGGGCTGTTATTGTATAGTTTTATTCTGTAAAAACATAGACTTGTTAATGTTTAATGTTCATTTAACTTTGAACAAACTGTTGCCAGTAAATAACATACATTTAAATCTACATAAGTTACTGGCAAACAGCTGCATAACTACAGCTAATTTTTTAACAGTGTGATAATAAACCAGTGGTTTCAAATCTCTCATACTCCCAGGGTTTAACATGACGACTTGTGGATCTAACGCACACATAATTTGCCATCAAAAACGTTTTGAGTAACATGTCATGTAATAATGATTGGTCAAGAATATGTGTAACATATATTATTTTACACAATTATTCCTTGTACTACTGTTAATTCAGATATGCAGATGCTGTCCACCCACCATGCTCTCAGGGACCCCATTTTTTTCTTTCAAGAACAGTTCATCTGCAGGAGTAAAGTGCTGCAGATCTAAGCGCATCGTCTTAAGCTTACGCGCATGGTCTAAATGGGCGTGTCCTATGCCACTTTTGCTAATTCATCGACGGAAAAATGGTTTGTGCGCCGAGCTCACGGTCGAAAAGGGTTGTTCATATTTTCCTATTGAGTAATGGGTTTGTTTTGGGCGTAACGTGCAATAAACCAATGAGAGTCTCAGCTCTCATCCCCTTCGAAAGCCAGTTGTACTGGCGCTGTGGTAATCCCCATTTAGATGACGGACCTTGTAAACTGAAAAAATAAGCGGAGGAAGAAGACCACAGTTTAAGAATAATGTTAAAAATGTGTTGTTTTCATTTTTATTGAAATTTTAATTTTTTGAATTAAAACCTTTTAAAAGCCTTTTTCTTTCAGTCATAGCAGACAAATAGCAGGCTTTTCATTGCTGTAAATGTATTGATATCCTACATAATCAATGTAATCTCATAAAATAATTTGCAAATATGCAAGAAAAGGTTTGTTCTCTAAAAATACAAAAAAGAGATAAAGGATTTACGAACGTGCAGAGAGCCGAAGCCTTTCAGCAGGGGTGGGGAACCCTGGTCCTGGAGGGCCATTGTCCTGCAGAGTTTTGTTCCAACCCTTATTAAACACACCTGAAACATCTAATTTAAGTCTTCAGGATTACTTGGAAGTGAAATGCAGGTATGTTTAATTAGGGTTGGAAGTAAACTCTGCAGGACAGTGGGCCCTCCAGGACCCAGGGTTCCCCACTCCTGCCTTTCAGCATTATAACAGCACCATGGGATTTTTTTTACAAAGCATTACTTAAAATGTTTCTCATCTTACCATATCCACAGGTACAGTGTCATAATGTACAATAAATCCGTAGCATTTAAAAACATTAAAAAACAGATGCATTTGTTTAAAGCAAAGCATTTATTTACTTACCATGCTACAGGTGAAGCAGCTCTTTGCACCTTCTAACGTCTCATAATTAGTCATCATTTATGTCCAAGAGACTCAATAATAATATTTTACATTCAATCCTTTAATCTTTCATATTTAAAAGCGTTTTTGTGCTGTTGCACATTCATTTATGTGATAAGCAAACCCGCGTTGTCGTGCCATTTATAGGTGCATATTACTAATGCACTCTTTAAATAACAAAAACTCTTTATTCTGATTGGTTGAAACGCGTTCTAAGCTGTGATAAAATACCCCGGTAAACCCACGGTTTAGACCGCATTACATAAGTTTCACTGCGCCACTGTTGCCGAGTACTGATTTATGAAAATAAACACCACAGTCTATAATCATATTTTTAATTTGTCTACAATTGCACAATTAATAGCAATATCCAGATAAATGTCAATAAATATTGTTGAGTCATCTCGTCAATAAAGAGAAAACGTTCTCTGAGGAGTTTCTACCTCAAATTCATATTTCCGCTATCCACTGTGTTGCGATCTTACCCAACTTAAACACTGACGCATTCACTCAACACTAAAAACACTGTGTAAAAGGCTCTGAATCTGATCTCTCTTACAAAAGTTCTTCCCAAAAATGGAATTATCTCCGCTTTTAGCTGAAAATTGAAGGGGTGAACAAATAAAGTTAGGATAAACCAGGAGGGTCTGTTCTTTCATTTGATATTTTATGTTTATTTAAAGAAGATCGTTTTTCTGTAAGGCGTTAAACTAAAACTGGGTGGCAACTTAAAACAAAACTGTAACATCTGGCTGGACGTCAACTAGAGGTCCTTTCAGTCTGGGTCGTTAACGGTTTCATGCTGTGACCCTAGATTGAGTTTTGTCACCAGGTCTGCTCGGACACTTTCATCAGAAGATCCTAATCTCCTGATAACACACATTTCCAGACCTATTGACTGTCTCTGGCTGTTTTATTTTGCCAATCTAAGCAAATTAACACCTCAAAGCAAACTTCAAACCGTGAGCAGAGACGAAGCAGCCATGACACAAAAATGTGTCTGTCTAAGATCACAGCTAAGACCAAAATAAATTGGTTTAAATTGTATATATTATATATGCTTGTATTGCATGTTTGTATCTGTAATGAACCACTTTCTTGTAACACTATAGGGATGCTTTGTTCATTTTAGCATGTCTCATAATTCACATTCATGAGATTACTATTTGATGTGTGTTTCAAACCATACCTTGTTTACACTCTTAATAATCCGCTTTTCCTTTCCTGATCAACGATGTGCATCATCTGACCATGACTGATATCAAACTTGTTAAATATTAATCAAAATTATTATTTAACAAAATCTTTAGCATAGTCCATCTATGCAAATGAGTCTGGTAAAACAAAGACAAAGTTTTCCTACTCTATCAACACCCTTTCGGATTGGTCATCTGAACTTCAAGGGGTTGGTCTAAACTCAGGTTAAGAGGCCCGCACCCCAATTCATCGATGCTCATCAGCACACAGTTGGCCTACAGTTCTCGACGACACGCCGTTCCCGGCGTGGAGCTGAGCTCCCAGCTCAGCTCCCAGCTCAGCTTCCTGCTGTGGGACCCCTATCCTTCTATTTTCACGGGCACCCTGACACTTGGACAAACTTTAACAAATTGGACAAATTAATCGCCACAGATTAACCAGACCGACGGATTAACCCAAAAAGGAACAACTCCTACGGACACCTCCAAGGACTCCGTCACGTGACCACAAACTCAGGAACTCTCTTCCTCGCATACGCGCCCATACAGCTGGATGTACACACGTGCCTCACAAAAGCCAAACGCAAGTATCGCTTGTTCATTCGCTGTAAAAGTTATTGCCCCTTTTAATTAAGGTGATTCGTAGAGTTCTGATGATTTGTGCAGAAGTTAAGTCTATAGTGATATTGCCCTTCCTTTACTCTCTCTCTCTCTCTTAATTTTCCATTCTTTCTCTTTCATATGTTTCTTGTTTGTATGTATAGTTAGTCTTGTGTGTTTTTGTAGTGTAACGTAGTTTAATAAACCGGTTTTGCATTTCCCAATTGAATTGTTTCTGTGTTTAATGCTCATGAAATAAATGTCACTTTATCTGCCATTAAGATCTTAAAGTTACATGCTTAAAAATACTTTATAGCAGTAAGAATGTTATTTTCTAAAGGCCACAGAATTAACTTCTTAAATGTACAATTATGAGTATTTGCTGGACAATACATTCATTAATTGTTATTATTATTCTGCTAAATCAGTTTAAAATCTTAATAATTTGTATAATTAATTACAGTTAATTATACTTATTATTCCATTTGAGCTAAATATGGGAATTTCCCAAATTCCCTTAAATTCCCGTAGTGTTTCGGTTGGAGGTTTATGGTGTTTTAAATAACGCCGTTCTCCTCCTCCCGCTGATTCGCTACATATTAATGGTGGAGAAAGCGCGGGCAGATTTAAACATTATTTCTGAGCAAAAACAGTTAACAGGTCAAATGTGTTTTGCATTGTGTGAATGAACAGAACTATCAGCTTTAACTGTGTTCGTTCTTATATTGGTATGAATGAAAATGTAATTTCCTGTATCATTTTCAGGACATAACAGACTAGCGCCCCTGTTATGTATAGTTAACTGCAGTCTTTAAGGTAACCGCATTACCGTCTGATTCCGCCTAATAAAGAGTATAATTCCTTTATTTAGAGCGAAGCGGTGGTCGAGTGAGTACTCCCATCTGATAAGGCCTTTTTGTTAAATCTCCAGGAAATTATTACAATTAGAGAAGCTGTCTATTTGTATGTTTCCATTTTTATTCACGTACGTGGATTTTTAAAATTGTAAGCCCCGAGGGTAAGACTTTTCAATTTTAAAGGAGATAAACCTTGATCAAGTAACTTATGTCAACGGAGAAGAAAGCCCGTTAGACTTTTATTTATTGTGTGTCCCGGTAACGTAAGCCAAAACTGGCACCGGACGAACACAGCTCAAATTACATCCGTCGTCTTAGCAACGCAGCGGTCGCCGATGTAATTATTGTATGGAAGCGAATCTTTGTCAGTTTAAAGCGTACTACCTAGTTCTAACACTAGATGTCAGTCTTGAGTGTCTAACACTTCTCCTTCTCTCTCACTTTACGCCTGACTTCCGCTTTCTTTGTTTGTTGGGCGAAATATCGCCATCTGGTGGGGAAAGCTCGTTTGGTCCTCTCATAAACTCTTTTGGGAGTGTATGACAGGAGTCAAACTGGGATTTTTGACCTTACTTTGATAACTAGGTTATTCTACTACTTTGTAGTTTTATTTCCTACATAGTGAATGTTATGGTCTTAAATTATAAATAATAATTAATATTGCTATGCCTTTATTAAGTTATTATTTCTTTATTTAATTTTTATTTTATTTTGATTTATTTTATTTCATTTTTGCTGTTCTCTCCCGCTCCTTACTTTCCTATTTTCTTTTCTATTGTAGAGATTGTATTTTAATTAAGTTTAAATTTAAATTTAATGCAGTTTGATTTATTTTAAATTTTAATTGAATTAATTCTTTACTGTGAATAGAATCTAGCCCCATAAGTCCCATTCTCAGTGAATTCATTTATGTTTTAACTGGTGCAATAGGATAAGCCCCCTGTCCCTCGCAAGTTGGGCCTAGCCCAGCCACTCTAGCTAAGCCACTCCCCTAGCTCGCATGACTTCATAGTGCCCTCTCCCTGTAAGGCCCTGTCATTAAATCTAGGGTAGAGAACCTGCTAAGCTAAAACAGGGATCCCCTTCTCATCCCTATTTTCCTCTCACATCCTTTTCATTTCTCAGCCTTCTGACTTTGTCTGTTTGGCTTTCTTATTTTCTTTTCAGTTTATTTTTATTTGAATCTCTTTTATTTTTATCCATTTTATTTAATTTGTTTTATTTTCAGCAATTTATCTTTCTCACCTTCTATTTGCTTTTTATTTTATTTTATCATTATAATTAATTAACTTTAATTATTTTGATCGTATTTTTATTTTTGGGCTGAAAGACCATATCTGCACAAACCATGAGAAAATGTATTAGTAATGCGACCGATTAACCAAATGTCTGAAGCGACCAATAGGTTAAAACACATCGTCCATTCGCTAAACTTTTTCCCTTTTTACCCACACTAATTATCTGCGCCGCCGAAGCAAGGCCCCGATAATAGTTTTTATTTGTGCCACTAGCTGATCACGTCAGTTAGACCCACATACCCCATATTTTTATTTATTTATTTTAGCTCGTTAAAATTCTGCGGACTTGTATTGGCTCTTTGTGTTTTGTCACCCACCAGTGCGCCAACGTGTCCAGATCACCCAGCCCTGCCAACCACTGTGACCAGCTGGAGGCATGGCTCAACGATCTGACATCTGACCTCCTGCCCAATGTCGCCAATGATCTGCAGCGCCGAGACCGAGAGCAACGGGATGGCAACCTGGACGAGATCATAGCCCGTGATTCAACACAGAGCTACAGCCACAAGGAGATGGCAAGGATCACAGGTGCCATCGCTCACAACCTCATCATCCAGCTAAGGCGGGACGAAAGGAACGTCGCCCACCTGGAAAAGGATGCAGCAACGCTAAAGCTCCAAGCAAAAGAAGCCTGGAGGAATCAGGAGGACGCGCAGACTCGTCTAGATCGGCTGACACAGGAATCCAAGGATCAGCATCAGCTGATTGAGGAGGAACACAAGAGGATAAAGAATGAGGCGGGACAACTTCACAAGGCCATCTCGCAACTCCACACAGACACCGAGCACAGAGAGCAGCAGGAAAAGACCGCCAAAGAGGAGCTGGGAAAGCTCCTGCAGGCCGAAAGTCTTCTGGTAAGAGCCAAGGCAGAACAGAAAAAACGTGATGCCAAGGCCTACGAAAACCACCTGCAAGCTGCTCAAGCTGAAATTCAAGTTCTTGTTCAGCAACATCACCAACCTAAGGACGAACGTGATTCCGTCCAAAAAGAACTTTTATATGGTTTCAGAATGCAAGCTGAACCATTGAGAGAGAAAGCATCATTCTCCTCTCATCCAATCAGTGTCTCTGTACTCCCCCACCAAAGTTTCCTGCTGAAAAAGAGGGGGGTGAGAGCCCACTGTTAAGAACTTTGCCAGCCAGCGTCCACAACCCTTTCACAAGAACACAAGGGGGGTGGGGCCAACACCTTTCCCAACAATGTCTACAGACACACGGCGTGGCCCAAAGACCTTGACAAGCTGGCTAGAAACAGTCCAACATTTAGTCCAAACACTGCAGGTGTCCATGACATCCACGCTTACCTGCAGAACATTGACTTTTATGTGCACACGCTGCCGAATGTAACCACGAGAGACCAGCTGTATCTGCTATGGATTACTTCCAGCCATTAGGTGAGGAGCTTCCTGGACCGGCAGTCAGAAAGTGTCAAGTTGGATTATAAGGAGCTGCAAATGGCCTTGATAGAAGAGTTTTCAGATCCAGAATCACGATGAGGACTAATCGCTGCAATGGACTTAAAACAAAGCAGAAATGAAACTCCACAGGCCTACTACTACAACTGACTTTCAGTCTACTCCAGCTCACAAAACGAGCCAAGAATGGAGGAAACATCAAGATCCTCCCCCTGCAAAGCTTTATTTTACCGTAATGCAACACTTAGGATTTATGGCCTACCCTCACCTGACGACATCCAGACAGCTGCAGGACTTTATCCATAAAGCCTACGGTAAACAAAAGCCACCTCTGAAAAGACTGTCATCCTTTCTTTCTCTGAAAATTACCCCAAAACGGCCACTGGAGGGCGAACAACAGCGCCACAGTGAAGGACATTTCAGCAGAGAGCCAAGAGGATCGAAGGACTTCACAGCCAAGATCATCAGACAGCCAGAGGACAGCGTCCATGGAAACCATCCTGCACCTGTCAGAATAAGAATTCCAAACAGTCAACAGATGGACCAGGTTCGACACACAGTGAACAAAGCTAAGTCTGAACTGTCACAAAAGCAAAGCGACACATACACATCTGAGTCAGCAGAGATTTTGAAAATAGTGAAGAAGTCAAATCCAAAAGGAGGCCTCACAAGGAGAACCGCGAGGATTAACCGAACTATTTATCACTAGCAGCAGCACTGGAATACAGCAAGAACTTTCCAGAAAACCCTCCTGCAAGCAACACTTAAATCTCTGCCACTCATCACGTTACCATCGATCCAGTCATCGCAAAAATCAGAGACTTTGGCACACAAACTGTATTTCAAACATCAACCAGTCAGATTCAGCAGGTACCAGAAAAGTGCTGTGTTAGACATCTGTTTCCCTACAGAATCACTGAAGACCAGCCTTAACTGCCTTCCAGTTACCACACAAAACCTGGTACTAAGGCCCTGGAAAACCTGAATGAGAGAGGAGTAGCTGAAAGACTCTATTTAGCAACCACCGTGAAACACAAGGTCAGATTGGAAACCCTCGCCAACACTGGAGCTGATCTAATGCTGATGTCATTCCAGCTTTTCACAAGACTCCAGAACAAAGATGAAGCACAAGATCTGACCCTCAACCCACAAAGGTGTATGCTGAATATGCAGTCTCACAGCCAAACTGCAACAGGTGCTTTCCATCCACCTGACCATCGGTCCTATGAGACTTCTACACCCTGTGTAAATCTCACCAGTGGACACATATCCTCTTTTCATTGGCAAAGACTTGTTAGATAGTTTTGAGCCTTTAACAGACTTTAAAAAGTAAAAATTTGGGCTCAGGTGAGAGAACTTCTACCTTTTCACTCAGAAAATCATCTGAAGTACATTGCCAAGTCACAAAGTTATGGATTACCCAGCAGCCAGTCGCGAGAACATCGTCTCAGACCAAAAGTTCAAGTTCACTGTTGTGCACATTACAAACAATCCACCCACCCGCCCAACTGTGATTGCACTGTCCTGCGGCCAACACATGCCCACTACCACAGTGCCCATCACACAGCCATTTACAATGGCTCCACATAGCTTAAAAAGGACATAGCTGCATCACATGACTCCGACACCACCATACAAGCTATGTCAACCACCTCTCAGACCCCTCCACCTGCCCTATCATGAACTCTGACCTCATTGCTACACCAGCCCTTAAATGTCTTAATGACATGGAACACCTGCTGCATATACAACACAACATCCTCTTATATGTCCCTGACGACCGCACTACACCTAAGCTTGTGGTTCTTCATTGACATAGGGGGGTCCTACAGATGTATGCGCATGACACAGCATGTGCCAGACACCAAGTTGCAAGAGCCACGTACAAACCACTGAAACAGGTGGCATACTGGCCCTGGATGCAGCAGGACTTAGCAGAATGCATCAAAGGATGCCTGGTTTGCTGCTAACTACAATCGGCTAACCCAAACCACAGAGCACCACTGCAAAGAACAGGTGCTAATTTTGGTCAGACTTTAAGACTTTTAGGCTGGGTAAACTGCTACCCAGGTCGACGAGGGGCAACAAACATTTACTCATGGTCATTTGCCAATTCACACAGTGGGTCGAGCCTCCCAGCACCCAATGACACTGCTCAAAACACAGCACCTCTACACATGATCCACATCTTTGCCAGGTTCGAACTGCCACTGAGAGTCAACTCAGATAGAGGTACCCATTTCACCGCTGAAATTATTAAAGATGTGTGGAAATCCCTAGGCGCACACGCCCAACTCCACATCAGCATCATCCCTCCTCATCGGACCAAGTGAAAGAACCAAGCAGACTGTGGCTAGCATGTCAAAGAAATGTGTCTCAGCAAATCAGATGGACTGGGATCGGAAACTCCCCTTTAGTGTTATGTCTATCAGATCGACCCCAAATTAATTTACTGGTATGTCTCCCTTCAAACCATTGACGGGACGGCAGATGACACTGCCAGTACACCTGTTGTACCAACCTTGGGATTCCAATCTCATCACAGCCAACACCACTCACCAGAATCCCAATGAACTTCACAAGCATCTGGAACCCTTCGCTTCCGCCCGGGAACAGCTACAGAAGATGGCTGAGGGCTAGAAGGCATACTACGACTGGAAGTCATCATGAGAGGAACTGGACGTGGATGACGATGTTTGGTACAACAGCTTTGCACAGCCACTTCACACAACTCACCAGTGACTGTCAAAGGAAGTTCTGCCACGCTGGACAGGACCCCATCAGATTGTGGACAAATCTCTGCTGTTGCATACCAGACCAGGATGGACAGGGAGCAGAAAGAAACAATCTTCAGATGGGTCCATCATAACACAACCAACACACTAAACATTGAGGCATAACAGAAAAGGGGGGACTAGTTCCAACTAGACCAAACCGCCTCCTTACTGCCTCACCACCAAACAACAGCTGCATCTTGCATCAAACCCGCGCAGGTGCAGCTTCACTAAAGACATTCACTATCTCAGCCCAAACATTCCTTCTCCTCGGGACAACACTGATGACATCTGTGGGCTGCAGCCCATGAAGATCGACTCCCAGTGCTCCGCTTCGGTTAAACCACTAGCCGATGCCACTAACACTCGTAGGTGACTGATGGCTGTTCAACACCCCAGCCTACACAAACACGTTAACCTACAAACCACCCACATCAGTCTGCACAACCAGACAAAGTGGATTCAAACTCCAAAGGATGTGATTCTCCACATTGATGACCTGGTACTTGATCACCTTCCCAGTGAGTAATACCACATCAAGGTGGAAATCCCAACTTTCTTCAGGGACCATCACTTCATTGTAAACCCTGAACTGAAAATGAGGATTGCGTAAGGGGGGACCCAACTAGTTGATGTCAAAGCCTTCAACACTGTACTCCAGAGACTCGCTCGGATGCCCACTACAGACAGCCTTTGTGTTGTCTGATCTTGGACTGACACGGTACTGTGCCTCTCCGCAGGAATAGGATACATCCTTACTCTCAGCCTAACCTTCATCCCATAATGAAGAGTCAACGGGATGCAAGAGTTCAGCGAACAGGTGCACAGCTGTCATCCTGTTGGACATTCAAATGGAACCGTGGAAGGCAGCACACCCAGGCAGAGCCAGAGCCCAATCTCATTCAAATCACCCTTTGCCTGTTTGACAGAACGCTGCAGACAATTAAGATACACCTGCCATCCAGACTTCATGACCTGCCTGATCATCGCCCGCCAAAGTCTCCCTGGACTTTAACGGTCGTGAAGGGGGGAATATGTAACATCTGGCTGGACGTCAACTAGAGGTCCTTTCAGTCTGGGTCGTTAACGGTTTCATGCTGTGACCCTAGATTGAGTTTTGTCACCAGGTCTGCTCGGACACTTTCATCAGAAGATCCTAATCTCCTGATAACACACATTTCCAGACCTATTGACTGTCTCTGGCTGTTTTATTTTGCCAATCTAAGCAAATTAACACCTCAAAGCAAACTTCAAACCGTGAGCAGAGACGAAGCAGCCATGACACAAAAATGTGTCTGTCTAAGATCACAGCTAAGACCAAAATAAATTGGTTTAAATTGTATATATTATATATGCTTGTATTGCATGTTTGTATCTGTAATGAACCACTTTCTTGTAACACTATAGGGATGCTTTGTTCATTTTAGCATGTCTCATAATTCACATTCATGAGATTACTATTTGATGTGTGTTTCAAACCATACCTTGTTTACACTCTTAATAATCCGCTTTTCCTTTCCTGATCAACGATGTGCATCATCTGACCATGACTGATATCAAACTTGTTAAATATTAATCAAAATTATTATTTAACAAAATCTTTAGCATAGTCCATCTATGCAAATGAGTCTGGTAAAACAAAGACAAAGTTTTCCTACTCTATCAACACCCTTTCGGATTGGTCATCTGAACTTCAAGGGGTTGGTCTAAACTCAGGTTAAGAGGCCCGCACCCCAATTCATCGATGCTCATCAGCACACAGTTGGCCTACAGTTCTCGACGACACGCCGTTCCCGGCGTGGAGCTGAGCTCCCAGCTCAGCTCCCAGCTCAGCTTCCTGCTGTGGGACCCCTATCCTTCTATTTTCACGGGCACCCTGACACTTGGACAAACTTTAACAAATTGGACAAATTAATCGCCACAGATTAACCAGACCGACGGATTAACCCAAAAAGGAACAACTCCTACGGACACCTCCAAGGACTCCGTCACGTGACCACAAACTCAGGAACTCTCTTCCTCGCATACGCGCCCATACAGCTGGATGTACACACGTGCCTCACAAAAGCCAAACGCAAGTATCGCTTGTTCATTCGCTGTAAAAGTTATTGCCCCTTTTAATTAAGGTGATTCGTAGAGTTCTGATGATTTGTGCAGAAGTTAAGTCTATAGTGATATTGCCCTTCCTTTACTCTCTCTCTCTCTCTTAATTTTCCATTCTTTCTCTTTCATATGTTTCTTGTTTGTATGTATAGTTAGTCTTGTGTGTTTTTGTAGTGTAACGTAGTTTAATAAACCGGTTTTGCATTTCCCAATTGAATTGTTTCTGTGTTTAATGCTCATGAAATAAATGTCACTTTATCTGCCATTAAGATCTTAAAGTTACATGCTTAAAAATACTTTATAGCAGTAAGAATGTTATTTTCTAAAGGCCACAGAATTAACTTCTTAAATGTACAATTATGAGTATTTGCTGGACAATACATTCATTAATTGTTATTATTATTCTGCTAAATCAGTTTAAAATCTTAATAATTTGTATAATTAATTACAGTTAATTATACTTATTATTCCATTGGAGCTAAATATGGGAATTTCCCAAATTCCCTTAAATTCCCGTAGTGTTTCGGTTGGAGGTTTATGGTGTTTTAAATAACGCCGTTCTCCTCCTCCCGCTGATTCGCTACAAAACGCTGACGGGGAAAGAGTTAAGCATGCTTCCAAGCATATTTGATCATCACTTCAACAGTTGCACTATATAAATGTTAATGTATAAATTAGATGGATGTTGATTTATAAAAATAAAAAACAACCATATTTTCATTGTGTCTTTGTTGCGTCTGTGTTGGTTGGGAACTATGCTCTGTTTCAGCCACACTTAATTCTGAGGAACTACTTTGTTTGGCGGAAGAGTAATATTTGTACTAATATAATTACAACTTATTTGTGTTTCTTTTTATGAAACCCTGCTATGCATATGAAGTAACCGTTTTATAAACGCAATAAGCCCCGCGAAGCAGTGGTGTTACAGTGCATTTTATAACAGCTAAGGGGGTTTTAGGCACTCCGCTTCGCGTGCCTAACAACACCCCTTAGCTGTTATAAAATGCACTGGTAACCCACTGCTTCTTGGGGCTTATTGCTTTATTGCGCCATTGACTTTAGATTTTAGACCAGGTTTTTGTTGGTCAATGGCGTAGTCTATTTTATTTGCCTCAAAATAGTAACGCGCCAACGATGTGCCTGAACACACGTCGTTTTTAGACCAGAACGCCCATGAGCGCAAAAGGGGGCGCAAATACATTTGCTATTTAAACAACCTGGCGTTAAACGTAAAAATGATAATTGTGCAGAGTGGAAACTAGCAAAAGACACTTGCGTTGCGCCTTGCGCTGCATTGCGCCGGGTGCAAGATGGAGCCCTATGAGATTAGACACTTCTAGCATATGATTATGCTTAAATCAACTACACTTCTTATGAACAATATAATTATGTTTTATTTTCACCTGTTACATTTTTGTTCACTCAAGTTGCTGCTTTTGAAATGTACCCCCAAATAATTTTTTTTAAATTTAAGTTACATTTAAAGTTAAATGTATTAAAATCATTCATCTATTAAATATGTATTATATAGGTTACTTAGTAACCTACATATTGTCTTTTAAAAGTTAAGCTCTGTGTTATATTAAAAAAGTAAAAAAAATACAGAAAAAGTAGAAGCAAAATAGAGCTACACAAACATTGACAGGGATTAAACCCGGAACGATGAATGCGCTGTTGAGAGCACTGACCACTAGGCTATCATTTCTGATATTATTTCAAGCTTTCATGTGATTGTTTTAAAATATAACAATAGATTTTAATTTAGTTGCTGCATGAAAGGATTTAATCCATAGGGACTTTCCAGCTATTTTATGGGTTTGTTTATTGCAGCAGTATTATAATTTTCAGTCATTAGTAAATTCTATATACATTTTTATCACAAATCACCGCTTTCTCTTTAACTTTGATCGATTTGATTCACGCTCAACCTCTAGGGCTGCTCAAGAATAGTGTGCACGCGCAGTTATCTTGACTAGGGAAATCTGGATCAAATTAGTTGGATTGCGGAAACCTTTTTTGAAACCGCTTTAGCCTTGCCTCATTTGTTAGGTAAATTCAAGTCAGGTTTGTAACTTTAATCCTCACTTTTCCAAGTGAGTTTTATGATAGTGTGACACCCTGTATGTATAGTCACAGGAATAATTATATTTTTGAATAATTATATTTTTATAGTCACAGGAATAATTATATTTTTTGAATAATTATATTTTTTTCCTCTTTGTGTATTTGATTTATTCTATTGTATTGATGATATCGTTTCAATTGCTGTTATTATGCTGGACTCGTGATGCGTAATACCCTCAGTGGACAATAGGGGGAGACTATGTGCTGAACAGAGTCTGTGTGGGTAACTTTGAGTCGCGGAGAAGAAGACGCCATTACATGAGCGACTCGTGAGTTACAACAGCACAACTTTGTCTCTCTCATTGTTTTATTAAACAGAATTTACTGCAGTACTGCCAGCTGGAAGGCGGGCGTGCTACAGATTTTGGGGGCTCGTCCGGGATCTAGCGCCACCTGCTGGTATGCGGATCCAATGTAAATGAATCACAGAACGGCGGAGTGACGGGTAAACAACACCAGGACCACGAAGTGCAGCTCGACAGCAGCAGGAGAACCAAGGCACGGCAGTGAAAGAGTTTCCTGGCTGGGGACGAGTAGTGCAGCGTGGTGCAGGCCGAGTGTGAACCCATCAGCAACAGGAACTTCGAAAAGATGGCTTCTAGCGAAAGAAAAGCAACAGTCTGGGAAATCAAGAAAGCACTTCATCAGCTCACGTGTGATGAACTGGTCAGCCTGCTGGATTGTTTGGAGCCATCTGCAGACTCAGGAAAGCACAGGTTGGATATAACTGATGAGGAGTGTTGCTTTGAATACTTTGTTGCTTACATGAACAGTGAATCTCTGCTGGAGTTAGAAGATGAAGGGTTGTCTCAATTGTTACTGTTGAAAGACAATGTTGATGTTATAATTCAGAAACGTAATGTAAAAACTGTTTTGCATGATACTGAGCCATCTACACCTCCACAACAACTTACACACACCACAAATACACAGATACAGCCAATGGAGTATAATTGTTTGGTAGACTGCTATGAAGAGTTAGGGAGAAAATTAGCACAATACAAGATTGATGTTAACCCAAATGGAGCAGAATCTCCCAAAAGTAGTGGTAGCTTACCTGTGAATGTAACCGGTGAGGCCAGTGGTGGGAAACGAGAAAGTATGATCTCCCTCCGTGACCTTCAGCTACTGCCATTCCAGCATAGAGAGTTCAAAATTCAAGGGGGGCAGATTAGTGATAGTACTTCTGATATAAGCTACACAAGTGTCACCAAACAAATAGATGAGGGACTGGCAGCTAATCACAGTGAAAATGACATCATCAGAGGGGTCTTGAGAGTCATTAAGCCAGGAAACTTTAAGGACATGTTAATAAACAAGGAGGCACTGACTATCTCAGAATTAAAGAGTTTCCTTCAGTCGCATCTAAATGAGAGGAGTAGCTCTGAGCTCTTCCAGGAGTTAATGTGTGGGAAACAAAATGACAATGAAACCCCCCAACAATTTCTGTATAGACTGATCGGACTGAAACAGAAACTAATTTTTCTGTCCAAACAAGCTGTTACAGACCTGGAGTATGACGAACAAACAATCCAAAATGTCTTTTTGAGGACGATTTATCAGGGCATGGGTGCAAAGTACAACCAGTTCCGCACTGAATTGAAGCCACTACTCACAAACCGCCTGGTGACAGATGAGGCACTTCTACGTCAAGTAACCCAGATAGCCAGTGACGAGAGTGAAAGACAACGTCGGTTGGGGCAAGCTGCGCGTCAGAGAGTATCGAATGCCCTCAGTGCACAGTGTGAGTCTAGCCGAGGTAAAGACAGAGATGACAGTAAACAAAATGACCAAACTGAAACGATACGTCAGTTGAGTGCACAAATTGAAGCTCTTACAAAGACTGTTGAATCACTTGCAAAGGCGAGGATGACAGAAGGCCAGTGCAAAGCCATCGATAGCCAGCCACAGCAAAGGCAACGTCGACGAATGTGTCCCAAATGTAGTAGCAAGGATGTCACCTCTTGCAATCATTGCTTTGTGTGCGGTGAGGAAGGACATCGAGCGGTGGGCTGTCTAAGAAGGGAAAAGAGGTCGGGAAACGACCAACGGCCACTGATGAGGGGCGACCAGTGACCGAGAAAACACAGTCCCAGCTTAAGGAGAAAGAGGCTCGGAGCAGTAGAACACCTGATTCGCCAAATCAAAGACAAAGTCCCTGTGATCGAGTAGCCCAGCTCATTGGAAAGAAAGCTATCATTAAGTGCCACATTCATGGATTCACAGTAACTGCTCTACTAGACACAGGAGCACAAGTTAGTATAATCGACTGCAACTGGAAGAGTAAATACTTACCAGATCAAACTCTGCGACCACTGTCAGAGATAATCGATGGGGGTGACATCAATGTCTCAGCTGTTAATGGAGAACCATTGCCATTCGAGGGATGGGTAGAGTTGACAGTGAACCTCCCCGGGAATGATGACCCAAGTCTGGCGATTCAAGTGCCTTTCCTCGTGGGGAAGATGCCATTAGAGCGGCCATTGCTGGGATTTAATGTTGTCGAGGAGATAATAAGAGGAAAGAAGGACACTGAGTCTGGTCTATGGACATTTTCAGAACTCCTAAGGATGGCCCTGGACATAAAAGGTGAACAAGCCAATGCGATAGTGAGCTTCATTCAGGAACCACCCTTTGTGAACCCTACAGCTATTGTCACAGTGGGCCTTAGAGATGTTGTTGTACCACCCGGTCAGGTGACTCATATTAAGTGTGAAGTTCCACTTAGCTTGAAATGCTCAGAGCCAGTAGTACTGTTCGAGTCCAGTGAGGAGAGTGCATCACTAACTCAACTCGATGTTGGAGATGGTCTAATGGAACTAGAGGGGACTGACCAGCCCTATGTTAGGATTCCCCTGGGAAATCCTTCTGCTTGTGAAGTTACTATCAGACGACGTACACCTCTAGGAAGTATTCAACCCATATCAAGCATTATCGAAACGGAGCAGCAAGGCTTTGTAGACAGAGTTGACTTACCAGTGAGCCGTGGAGAAGAACCAGGTTTCCAAGGTCAAGAAAACGTCCGCAGGGTAGACAGCTTGTGGCATCCGCCTGTTGATGTAAGCCATCTGGAAGAAGAACAGCAGAAATTAGTCAAAGAAATGCTCTATGAAGAATCCAATGTGTTTGTTCATGGAGATGACGATATTGGGTGTATCCCGAGTTTACAAATGACGATTAACCTGAAGGATGACATTCCTGTTCAGCGAGCTTATGCCTCCATCCCCAAACCCCTATATAAGGAGGTGAAGGAATACGTTCAGGACTTACTTGCTCGAGGTTGGGTGGTCAAGTCGAAGTCTCCATACGCAGCCCCAGTGGTGTGCGTGCGGAAGAAGGATGGCACACTGAGACTGTGTATAGATTACCGGCTGTTAAACCAGAAGACAGTCCCAGACCGACATCCACTCCCCCGGATCCAGGACCTCATTGACACCTTGGGAGGCTACCGTTGGTTCTCAATCCTGGATCAGGGAAAGGCCTACCACCAGGGGTTTATGGCGGAGGGATCTCGGCACCTTACGGCTTTTACAACCCCCTGGGGACTATATGATTGGGTCCGCATACCCTTCGGATTAGCTAATGCACCAGCAGCATTCCAGAGGAGTATGGAGGGGATGCTGGACTCACTGAGGGATGAATTATGTATCCCGTATCTTGACGACATACTCTGCTTTGGTAAAACATTCAGTGACCATGTTCAGGGGTTAAAGAGAGTCCTCAGAGTACTGCGCCATCACGGAGTGAAGTTGAGGCCTGAAAAATGCGAACTCTTCAAGAGAGAGGTCAGGTACGTGGGGAGACTAGTTTCGGAGGATGGTGTCCGCATCGACCCAAAAGACCTAGAAGCAGTCCTCTCCCTGAAAGAACAAAAGCCCACTACTGTTGGCGAGCTGCGGCGATTGTTGGGGTTCCTCAGTTACTATCGCACCTTCGTCCAGGATTTTTCACGGATTGCTAAGCCACTATACGAACTCCTCCAGTCTCCGAGCTCAGTAGCTTCTGGGGAGCAGAATAAGTCGGGCAAAACTGAGAAAAGAAAGAACCAGTTGTCATCCCGTGCAAAAGTAGAGTGGACAAGTGTGCACCAAGGTGTGTTGGAGAAACTCATTGGAGCTTTAACAAACCCCCCAGTACTTGCTTACCCGAACTTTGAACTTCCGTTTGTGCTCCATACAGACGCGTCCGAACAGGGGCTCGGGGCTGTGCTGTACCAACATCAAGAGGGCAAACTCAGGGTCATTGGCTATGGCTCCAGAACGTTGACTCCTGCCGAGAAAGGGTATAGACTCCACTCCGGAAAGCTGGAGTTCCTTGCGCTTAAATGGGCAGTCTGCGAGAAGTTCCGCGATTACCTGTTTTATGCGCCACACTTTACCATTTACACCGACAACAACCCTTTGACGTATGTCCTCAGGACAGCCAAACTCAATGCTGTTGGACATAGGTGGGTGGGAGAATTGGCAGACTTCAGATTCGACATTCGCTACAGACCAGGCAAAGTGAACGCAGACGCCGACATGCTCTCTCGCTGTCCCCTCGATATCACTAAGTTGATGACCACATGTACAGAAGTGCTGACTGAGGAGGTGGTCCGGGCTACCTGGGAAGGAAGTCAGGCAGACCAAGAGAATGATGTAGCCTGGGTTGCGGCCCTTAACGCACGTGAAGAGAATACAGAGTGTCAGTTTGAAAACAATTTCATGACACTTGACCGCTCTGAGTTGAGAGCTGCACAGAGGGAAGATCCTGTGGTCAGTAAGGTGATAGAATTAAAGGAGAGTGGTGGAGAATTGACTCCTGAAATGACAAAAACTGCTAAAGGAGGCCTCAAGAGACTGTTGTATGAGTGGAGAAAACTGGATCTTGAAGAGGGACTACTCTATCGTAAGACCAATCATAGATCTCAACTTGTTCTCCCCGCTAAATTTAAGCAGTCGGTCTTGAAACAGCTACACAACGACATGGGCCATGTAGGGACAGAACGAGTTCTGGACTTAGCAAGGAACAGATTTTACTGGCCTTTTATGAAAAAGGAGATCGAGCACTATGTCACCCAGCAGTGCCAATGCGTGAAGCAGAAGAAACCCGTTGTGAAGATCAGAGCTCCGATGGGGAGTCTTACCTCAAGTTGTCCACTGGACCTTGTGTCCATCGATTATCTGCACCTGGAGCGGAGCCGGGGCGGATATGAATATATTCTGGTGCTGGTGGACCATTTTACGAGATTTGCACAAGCATACCCGACGAAAGACAAGTCTGGAAGGACAGCAGCAGAGAGGATATTTAACGATTATATCCCACGGTTTGGCTATCCGTGTCGACTCCATCATGACCAAGGCCGTGAATTCGAGAACAATCTCTTCGCGACTTTGCAACGGATGACAGGTGTCAGTAACTCCAGGACAACACCTTATCACCCCCAAGCAAACCCAGCAGAACGTTTTAATCGGACTCTTTTGCAAATGTTGAGGAGCCTGGAGGAGAAGGAAAAGGAAAGATGGAAAGATCACCTTCCAAAGGTAGTGCACGCTTACAACTGCACAAAACATGAGGCGACGGGGTTTTCTCCATTCTTCCTCTTGTATGGACGTCATCCTCGCTTGCCTGTAGACTTAGTATTTGGTCTAAGATCAAGAGAGGACCAATACTCACCTCGAGACTATGCACAGAAGTGGGCACAACGGATGGCTGATGCATACAAACTAGCCTCAGACAACAGTAAGCAAGCTAGCGCACGGAACAAGAGATACTATGACCAGCATCTTCGAGGCGTTGTGTTGCAACCCGGCGATAGAGTTCTGGTTCGGAACTTGAGCGAGCGGGGGGGACCTGGAAAGCTGAGATCATACTGGGAGAAAACTGTGCACGTGGTCAAAGAAAGGATAGGAGATGGACCAGTCTATCAAGTGTACCCTGAGTCCAGTGGAGGCCAAGATCCAGGAATGATACGCACCTTGCACCGGAACCTGCTTCACTTGGTTAATGACCTACCTGTAGAACCGTCATCCTTGGGAGCTGATGAGTCATGTAGACCTAAGGGAAGGAGACAAAGATTGTTAAAACCAGCAAGAGAACCTGAAGAAGCAAATTCAAGTGATACATGCTCGGATGACAGTGATGCTCCGAGAGCTTACTACTGGTTGCGCTCCTCGGAACAGCAGAGATCTAAGCAGAAAGCTAAACCTGACACTTACCAAAGAGGAGATTGGAGACGAAGAAATAGTGAGGATGGGCCTGTAAGACAGGAAGAGATTATGCTAGAAGTCGAGGAAGGATACTTACCTGAACCAGTGGCAAACCACTCATTGACTGACTTACCAGCTGCATCAGGATCTGAGAGGATGGATGATGAGCTTGGAGACATGGTACCTGTGGAGGAAGGAAATCAAATGATTAGCCCATTGAGAAATGATTCAGGAGATGGATATGTGAGGAGATCCAACAGAGAAAGGAAACCCACACGAGTCTTCACTTACCCCTCCTTGGGTCAGCCCAATTATGAACTGCCTACTGAGATAGGAGCTGCTCAATTGATGCAGACACAACAGTTACCATATTACTCTAATGGGGTACAGGGGCCTGTATATGTGACTTGTGCTCACGTCCCAACTACATTTCCTTATCAGATAGGGTCTTATCCTACCTTACCACCTTATGCATTTAGTGTATACTAGAGAATTAGAAGTTACAAGAAAACACACACACGCACATGTGAACAAGAAACACCCTGATATAATACACTCTGACACAGAAATCTTGTAATTGGTTACAATGTGAGAGGAATGTTTGTGTTCTTGAGTAAACTGTTTACAAGGGTTAAAGGGTCAGTGTTGTTTGGAGCCATTTCTTTTGTCAGGGAGAGTGTGACACCCTGTATGTATAGTCACAGGAATAATTATATTTTTGAATAATTATATTTTTATAGTCACAGGAATAATTATATTTTTTGAATAATTATATTTTTTTCCTCTTTGTGTATTTGATTTATTCTATTGTATTGATGATATCGTTTCAATTGCTGTTATTATGCTGGACTCGTGATGCGTAATACCCTCAGTGGACAATAGGGGGAGACTATGTGCTGAACAGAGTCTGTGTGGGTAACTTTGAGTCGCGGAGAAGAAGACGCCATTACATGAGCGACTCGTGAGTTACAACAGCACAACTTTGTCTCTCTCATTGTTTTATTAAACAGAATTTACTGCAGTACTGCCAGCTGGAAGGCGGGCGTGCTACAAAATAGCCCTCTGGATTAAGTTATGCGGTAAACCACAACACCAACTAAACGTGGATAAATTAAACAAGGATGTCTACATCTGTTCTAAGTCAACAACGTATTTGAACGTCCTACACAATGATACTGGAATAAGATTTTCAGAATTAAGGATAGACATGAATACGTGTTAATTATTATGCTGAACAAAACCTATACGGAGCTACAGTCAAGCTGTTTAAATGAATGGGTTTTTTTGGGGTGAAGCCTTATACTAAGAGGAATTTTCTTGCTAACGTGGCGACATATATCCAGTTGCAGCCCCGCAGCACCCACATTTCAGTCCACACATTCCAGGCCACCTGGCTCAGGCCGGAAGTGATGACCATATATGGTTTTTGTAGCGTTCTTATTTTTAAATCAATTTTAATGGAATTTATGTATATTATTTGAAAACAATATCTGGAAATACTAAAAAATACTCCTTCAGAAATATGTAACGAGTTCTGATTGTGTAGTTTGTTTAGTGTGTTGTGATTCGACCAGCAACTTAGCTTAGCAACTGTTTGAGCTGTAGCTGGCGACTGACGTCTTCCTGTGGGCGGAGTTTAGTCAAAAACTGTTTTATTGATGTCATTAGAGCAGTAGGTAGAGGGCTGTAGTCCAAACCCGCCGTTCGCTGTAGGCTTTGAGGGGGGAATTCTGTTGAAGAAATATATCGCCTGGCAGTGAACTTTGAGCTTTATCATTTTGCAGATATTATTTATGCTCTAACAGCAACATTACACACTAACTAGTTTGAAAATCAGTTTGGGATCAGGAAACACGTGTGACTTTAAGGTCTCCCTGGAATCTTCCAGCTGTTCCATGAGATTTTTAAATCTAAATTAAAAACACACACACACAAAAAAAACAAAAAAACGGTAAAAGACGATAGGTTTAATGTTTAATAATAAAAAAGATGTTCACAAAATCAGTACTTAGTGTCTAGGTATGAAGCCAAAGTACTACGTATGATGACAACATTTTCAAAAACCCCAAAGCTCAAAATTAATCACATGACTAAACTGAGCAGACATTCCCATTTACAAAGATATCATAATTGTAAAAATCTGTTAAGGACTGATAAAGTTATGATATTTTTAATATTAGAGGAAAAAGTTATATATGGATGTCAATGGAAGGTGTGTGACTGAAAAGGCTGCTTATTCACATGATTTTGCTTGTAACTTTCTCATTTTATCAGATATTTGCATGAAATTTTAACAGATGTTAGAATTAAAATTAAATTCAAATGAAATCATGAACATTTACTATTTTAGTTGGAATGGGCCATTTAGTTGAAATTAGTTTGTCAAATTCAGACTCAGATTCATGGTTATTAAGAACGATGCCTGCAGTTCTGATGTCAATCTACCACCACAAACGTGACTACCAAATTTCTGCAATTTATTTAAATACCTTCTCCTCCATAGGTTTAGATGAAATTTTATCAGTATCAAAATAAAAGATATATCTTTTGTCACCCCGACCTTTCATTAGTGCCCAGAGTCTAGCGGAAGCACACCAGCCGGTTGAAAGTTACACAAATTTTCAAACAAATTTTGTAAAATAAAAAACACAACAGGACTGAAAGCTCAAAATATTAAACACTTCTGGTGGTTCTTCTTCACGTATTTATTGTAGTATTTCATAAAAACATACAACTATGCAGCGAGAAGTGGATATTGCATGACACGCATTTTAAAGTAACAAGCAGGTTGAAACAGATTTTTTGACCCAGAAGTTTGACGTGCATGCCCGCGATGTCAGCATTGCTATATAAACACTTCACTAGTGATTGTTCATGACATAATAGCAGAAAAACTATAAATGTTATAACCGTGTTGTCTATGTTTTTATAATTTTACGCATTTCTGCGTGTTTCATAAAACATCTGCTGTGGGCCTGCCCCTTACTTCCGGTCTGAGACGATGGCCTGAATCGTGGGTGCTGTGGGCCTGCAGTTGGACACTATTGGATGTGGCAGCTACTGTTACCGCTGCATGAACGGCACACAACTCCTCTGCTCAGTCATGTCCATTTGGGTCATTGCACATCATTCAGAGTTTACAAATACAACTTTAATGCTGAATCAGAGCTAAATCCCCCCATGTCACATTGCATGTGAGTTCAATGACTCTTAACTTATTGATTCTGTTAAGTCAGAGTTTCTCAAAGTGTGGGGCGGGCCCCACTAGTGGGGAATGGGAACATTACAAGTGGGGCGTGACAAACGGGAGGACATTTTTGTCATTTTTGTGCCCATTAAGGCTGTGACGTGACGGTTGTCAAACTATGAAAAATATTAAGTACAGTACAATCTCGCCAGCAAGATGTCTTCAAGTTTGTGCGAACGCAAACGGCTGCGCTATTTGGCCCGTCATGGCCAAGCACATATTCTCAATTGGCTCAAATTTCACATCTAAAACCACGCAAATAAACGTAATTGCGCCGTTTTCCTCTTTCTTTTTAAATCGCGTGGGCGCTCCAGAGTGTCTGTCGTTGGTAAGTAGCCTAATTTAAGCATTGCTTGATGTTGTGACCAGCACCCACCGGTGGCAAAAGAACATGCATGTTTGTTAAGAAGCGTATTTCTGATCCTTGTTTACATTTTCAAGTTTTCCAATTACATATATGCATTATATATAAGCCTCTATGCATCATTGCGCGTGCGTGCACAAACTGTCATGCACAGGTGCGCCCACACCCACCTACCCCCACACACACACATTATAACCACCGAACGTAATACTGGTAAAACCGTATTACATTCACAGCCATCTCTATTAATTCATTTATTTATTTATTGACCATACACTCAAAACAACACATTTAAATATAAGCCTTACTTAAAACAACATCAGACTGTGAAGAAAATGTCACGCGAAACCCTTCAAAGATAACTAAATGTCGGAATGTTAATTGAAGCTGATCAAAAACTTGAATGTTGAGAGGCAGTATAGGTGGTAGCGGGTATAAAAGTTAATAATGGATAGGTTTGTGACACGAAATGAGAAGAAAACTGGATTCAGCACCAGCAGAGAAAACCAAGACAGTCAGTGGACCTAATAAACCAAAAAGCCAGCCAAAAAGAAAGTATGATGAATTTTGTAAGAATCAAAATGCAAACAGTTGCAATATAATTTTTTACATTTGAAAAAAGTCTAATTTCATGCAAAGGGATAACACCTTTGCACATTTCTTGCTCTTTTGAAAGTGTTTATGCTGTTATGGGTTATAATATGATGTGATTAAATACATTTTAACAGTTAAACTTAAAGCCTAGTTGATTACCATTTTGTTTGGGCGATTAGGGACAGGTGGGGCTCGAAACCCTTCCCTACCTCCAAAGTGGGGAATGGCAGAAAAAGTTTGAGAAACACTGTGTTAAGTGACTGTACATTTAAGTACCTTATTGGTTTGTTAAATGTCTTTGGTTGATGTCCTACACGGATATTAGTATAAATAAATTGGTGTATAAAAATAAAATAAATACAAACTAAATCATTTAGTTTCAACATTTATTTATGGTATTTTCTTTGTATGGTTTTAATAATGTATCATTGCTGTTATGTAAAAACATTCTTAGTCAATCTTTACTATAGAATCCATTTGACAAAAAATACAAACCCCAATTTCAAAAATTGTGGACAATGTGATAAAATGTAAACAGCAAACTCAGCGGATAGCATGATGGGTTTAGAAACACCTCCAGAAATCATTGTTTTTTAAAACAGTTCACTTTGCCATCCACAAAGGCTGGCTGGCTAAAGCTCTATTATGCAAAGAAGGAAACAAGACCCGGACATGCCAGATCTGTTGTGCAATCAAATTAAAAATGTAATAATTATTCTTAAAATGGTCTTCAGTTAAAGGTGCTCTAAGCGAATCTGTGAGACGTCACTTTTTGTTGATGTTTGAACTGTTTTCAAACAAACGGAGTGTAGCTAACTCCTCCCCCTCCCTTTCGTGCTTTCATGAACGCGCCCAACCCCCACCCCCAAATCCTTCTTTCATTTATTGGCGGGAACACTTTTTATGTTTCGTGATGCTAGGTTTGGCCACTGTGTTTTATTGCAGTTTGTGGAGCCTGGGCTGTCTACAGAGATCGCGTTTTTTCACAGTTTGATCAGCGGACAGGCAGCAAGCAGATAGTGAGGAGATGTTTGCTGTATGTAACAAAAAATGTTTATGGTCTAAAACGCGTGAATTCGCTTACAGCACCTTTAAAACATGCAATGTTCCATTATGAATAAATTTGTTTTTATCTTAAATTGTAAAAATTTTATTTCTTTTTTACAGACAGTATCTAAAAGTTATAATGATCGAGATCACTGATCTTAATCAGTTTCTTTAGGACCGCTTTTATTATAAGCAACTTTGAAAGATGCATTTTATTGCAGAAACGTGTAGCTACAATCACAATGACTTTTGATGAATAAACTGACAAAGAGGCTTGATGTTCTAATTCATTAAAGCTTTATTGGTGTATTGTTTTGCTTATTACATAACTGATAAAGTAAGCATAGCAGACAAAACCATCAGGGAGATTGAGACTTCGATGAATGTCTTTTCTGCATGTTTTCTGTGCTGCATGTTAGGGTGCTGAATGTTATTCAAGTCTCTCTATATAATGAAACAATCATCAAGGTTAAATTTAAAAAATATGCATAGGAAAGTTTCAAGTAGCTTTGAACATAGCATTAAAGTGATCAGTAAACATATCATACATTTTCTTTAATTACACTTAAAATAATGAATGTGAATGAAGACAAGGAGCTTAAAACCTAAGCACGATAACCTCATTGTTTGACAAACAAAAGCTCTGCAAGCATGTACTGAATGAACAAATGAATGTGTCTGTTTCATGTCACTTACAACATTTGTAGAGTCTGTTGAGTCTGGTGATGTCATTTTTGCTCATCTGAGTAGCTCCGCCCAGCTGAACGTTGCTATTTGGAATAGGGACCATAGTGGGATAGCCATTCTTTGAGAAAGCATTTCTGATGATTCAAAGGACACAGGTATGGTTAGAAACAATCTACAATCTGTAACATCTATCATACAGTGAACACATATCTCATCTTAAGCCAAAGTTATCTTACCTCTGATACTGCATCACAGAATGATAGTCATAGGGAGTTCCCTGGTTAAGGGTGTTGATTTTCTCGAAGTTGTTTTTGCTACCTGATGAGTAAGCATAACATTTACTGTTCTCATTCAGAAATTTAACTGGCTTTAAGATTTACTGTATATTTGATCTTATGTAGCCTACTATCTTTGATGTTGTCCCAGAGGATCTGGATGTAACTGTCGCGGTCACTGCGGCTTTGCTCATGTTCGAAGCCAAGAGCATGGAGCAGCTCATGCTGGATAGTACTTTGGTAAATACAGCCATGACGAGCCAGAGACACAGTCTGGGCATTTCCCCGACGACCAATGTATGAGTAGCATCTGTAATGTCAAAATAATGCATCAATTTCTTTACCATTATCTCGGATCCATGTCCGCCTGTAAAAAACTTGATTTAATATCACTCTTATTCTGATTAAAATTATGCTTCTATCTCTTCTGATTTATAATTTTGATGATTGTGACTGTGATATGCTACAGTAACATTCACCTGATGCTGATGCAAACCATTATTTGTGTAATATTTTTCTAATCTGTTACGCACCCACTGCGAGACTCAATGCTGATGTAATCTCTCTCATTGGTACGAGGGAAAAACCAGATACAGGAGACATGCCAGAAAGAAGCCAGAACACGCTTAATCATCTGTAGCTCACTGGGTGCTGAGAGGGCAAAGAGCAGAGGTTATTTATGAGATTTTATCTTCACATTTACATTGCACTGATTATAAAATTCTAGCACTCTCCAATCTCCTACTATTTTATTCTTAGGACTTCAAGAGGAATCTTTATATTAGTAACTTACAGTAGTGATTGGCAATGACATAAGGTACCCAAATATTGCCATCGCTGTACTTGGGCCAACGGCAACCACGTGATGTGCAGGGATCAGCATTTTTTAAATTCACAGCAATGTCATCCATTAGCTTGGGCTCATCAGGTTCAGGAACTAAAACAGAAAAAAAATTATTAGCTATGATTTAAATACATGTATTAAAAGTTTTCCATTACAAGATAGACATTGTTTGTTCTTGTTGATTTATTGGTCTGAGTATTAATGTTAAAATAGCACAGATAAAGAAACAATGAATCTGTCACACATAAACAAAATTGATGTGAATCATAAAATAGTTTTGGTGTATCAATGCTGTATTGATGTATGTTGTAAAGTGTGTGATGTATGCTTACCGATGCCTCTGTTGGCTCTATGCAACAGTTCACCCACAGGCAAGTCAGCAGCATTCTCCTCAATAACTATTATAAAAACACATCAGGCCATTCAGTAATTAACCATTACAACCTGTTGATTCTGTGAATGTAATTTTCATAGCATTTATTGTTAAATATATACATTTACCTGCATGTTTTTTTGCTTCAAGTATGGTGGACACTGGAACGCCATCTTTCTCAGTGCTGTTATCTATGTATTTAAAATCAGTTAACTATTAATAAAACACACAAAATGCAGTATAATAAACATCATTCATAATTGTTCTAATAATTAAACCCCTTTTACCTGGCGTCTCAGGGATCCTTCTTAAGAAAATCTGTTTTAAACACATGTAGATTAGGTATCTTTAATTAAAACGAAATGTTTTTTATATGTTTGATGCCTTTGCTCTCACCTGAACAGAACGACTTTGAGCTGGAACAAAGCTCAGCAGAAGAGAGATGAACACCAGCAGGTACATGATGAGAGCTTCTAGAAAAGCCGTACTGGGATCAAACAGAGCTGAGTGTTAAATAGTTTTCTGAGAGCTGTTAACTTCCCTTTTTGTATCTCACCTCTTATAAATGCAAAGAATACACAAAACAAAGGTCTTCCTGTTTATGATAAAACTAGACACCAAATTTGGTAATGCGGTAAGACTTTACAATACAGTCTCATTCATTAACATTAGTTAACATAAACTAACAGCACAAACAACAAATCTGAGAGTGATTTAAGGCAACAATCATGAAAACATTTTTAAGTTTACTCAATTTTCGACCAACGTTGTTTACCTAATTCAGTTTACTATGTCCAATTTCAAAATTGATCAAGTGACTGTTGAACAGTTTGTGTTGAATCCTTTTGAGCTATACTGCATCCTTACACTTAGGGGCTGTTTACACTTGGTAGTAAGATGTGTTTTTGTCAATCGGATCACAAGTAGACAGCACTAAATACAGGGTAAATGGGGTGTAAAAAGTTTTGAGCTTGTCTACTTTCGACCACGTTCATTTTTGCTGAACCGCCTGTATATTAACAACACAAACAAGAGAGTAAAATAGTCATCATTTACTGTTAAAACAAGTTTTGTGTGTTCTTATTGTAATTTATTTCTTTTATAACTGTAAGCTTCATTCCCTTTATAACAGGTAAGCTTCTGTTTTAAATGATATATTAAATGATTTGTTAAAGCTAGTACATGTATATTGTACATTAAGTTTATTAAAGTTAATATCAAAAGAATGTGGTACAACATGTGTTTAGTTTTTTTTTAATTGATATTTCAGAGTTTTCAGGTAATCTTGCTGGGAGTGAAGGCAATGCGTATGACCTCTTGATATGAGAGACACATCCTGTTTTTAAAGGTGATGTATGCATGTTACTTTCAATGCTGACATTAAAATAATAGTTATTTACTGTTTAAACATTTTGGAGATTGTGTGTGTGATCTTGTGGCACATTTACTTGTAATAGCAGAATTACTTATTATTATTTTTGTCTATCTGTTGTAGGTGGATCATAATTGAAGCTCTGCAGGTCCGCCATTGGCATAAACAGTGGTTTATGTGAATTCAGTGAATTCAATTTATAAATGAATCTTTTACCAACCATTCACCTGTTAACTGACAAAAGAGGTAACTTTACCAGAATCACATAAAACTTATGTCAAATCATGTTTTACATACAGTATGGAAGCAAACTCGTCTATGTCTTATTCTTTCACTCATGACCAACACTTAAAAATCTTGTTCGGCCTGATGCTCAACCTTGTATGATGATGACCACTGCCAGGTAATGGGAATCTGTGGTAACTGCCATCTATCTGTTTGTGCTCAAATGTATACATCTGTAATGTCATAATATGTTAATATTCAGTATTTATTATCATTTGCATGGTTTGCATATGTCATGATTTTATTGATTTCATGTAAATGTCAATCAAAAGAAAATAAATGTGATTTTAATAAAAACTGTTTAAATGTGTGAAAAAAATAAAACAGGAATAAAAGTATAAAACAGTTAAAAATAAGAATAAAAACAAGAGAAATAAAAAGAATTAAAATAGTGCATATAAAATATAGTGCAATCAGTTCGGACGCAGCATAGTGCTCATTCAGTAAATGCATATCTAAACAGATGTGTTTTGAGTCTGGATTTAAATGTGACTACTGTTGGAGCACATCTGATCTCTTCTGGAAGCTGGTTCCAGCTGCGACTGGCATAATAGCTAAAAGCTGACTCTCCTTGCTTTGAGTGAACCCTTGGTATTTCTAGCTGATGTGATCCTAATGATCTGAGTGATCTGTTGGGTTTATATTCAATGAGCATATCAGCAATGTATTGAGGTCCTAGTCCATTGAGTGATTTATATACCATTAGTAATACTTTAAAATCAATCCTAAATGTAACTGGTAGCCAGTGTAGAGACCTGAGGACTGGTGTGATATGTTCGTATTTTCTGGTTCTGCTCAGAATCCCGGCGGCAGCGTTCTGAATGAGCTGCTGTCTAATGGTCTTTTTGGGAAGGCCAGTGAGGAGGCCATTACAATAATCCACCCTGCTGGTGATGAAAGCATGCACAAGTTCAGGGGCGGATCTAGAAAATTATTTTTGGGGTGGCAAGGGGGTGGCATGAGAACTAGGAGGGGTGGCAATGAAGTAAGCATCCTTGCATGGTTGTCGTGGATACAAGAGATGATATACTGTATATACTATATTCGGTGTATACGCTGGACCTCAAATTTTTATAACATAAAAAAATGCAACAACAAATGTTGCTATAAGTACCCAAGCAGCTACCTTTAGCATCTCTAATGTAGCACCCTTTGTCTAAAAAAGTTAATACATACATCTTACCATTATCTAAAAACACTGACTGTAACCATACAAGGTTGAACATAATGGTATAAAGACTGTTACATAAATAAAATAGGTTTGCCTAGTTTATATTAATGTAAAACATATTTGAAAGGCACACATCTCTTTCTCTCATAACCCTCTTCTTTAATCCTTTCACTCACTTCATGATGGATTGTTTCTGTTTTTTCACTTCTTTTAGCTCTTCACCATCCATTTCTATGTTTCTTTCTTTCATGACTTCATCTACTCCTCTCCCTTCCACAACATATTTTCTGTTTTATTTGTACCTTCCACTCCCATAGTATTAAAAAATGGATATCAGCCTTTCTTTTCGTAGTATCCTGGAAAATGCAACATTAAGTTCTTTCAAGCTTTCTAAACATACACAACACTGAATAGTCTTGTCTCCTTAATGAAGACAAATAAAAACATTAGACTATATCATAACGAGTGATTTCATATGCACGTATGGAATATTTTGATTGCTGCAGTAGCTAACAAGACATGACGGGCTAGAAAGAACTGCTTAAAAGATATTAACTGCTTACACAAACCTGCAGTTCAGTTATAACTTCCAAGCAACTATACCGTTACTACAGACAATATTAAACAATCACAGTTTAATTTTTGTATTTTATCCTGAAGCAACAATTACTCTGATTTGCTAATGTGATGCTCAACTTAATCACTTTAAGACACTAAAGAGAAACCAGTAATGTTTTGGCATGTGAGGTGCTTTATTAGATCAGAATTACCTGCTACAGACCTGAAGAGACTCTTTCTTCATGGGCATAAGTTGCACGTTCATAAACATTCTTGCCTTTCACCGAAACGATGGAAAAGTAACGTCTGTGCTTTTTATACTTTGTGCTTGCGTCCGCTACCTTTGATTTGAGATCGTTGTACTTGTCATCGCTCTGTTGTTGCGGGTTTGTGCGACTCGGAAGGGATGGACTGCAGCGCGAGAACCGAGCTGCATGTGAGTGCCTTGGATGGGGCAATGCATCCTTTCACCGCAGTTTCCAAAAGTCTCCAACCACGCCAGAAAAGATCGCTAGATTTGTCCGTGTCGCTTTTTTAATAAAGTCGCTAAAGGGGTCTAAAAAGTTTCTTAATCTAGCGACAAAGTCACCAAGTTGGCAAGACTGCACAGACTTTTTTTATACTGTAAAAGACTTTCTGCTGGGACTGACTGTTCGTGCTTGTGTATGAACTCTGCTGCCTCTGGTTGGCTAACGATGGAAATTAAGCCAATCATCATCAGCTATGTGGTTGTCCCACCCCTCTAAGACACACACACCAATCATCGTCAGATACGTGTCTCCCACCCCTAAACACACGCAGAGAAAAACTCCATTGCCTTTCTGGTGAAAAGAGCCTACTCGGGTATATATTAGGATACCAGCGCTGGGGTGGCATATGGGGTGGCAATGCTTTTATTTAGGGTGGCAACTGCCACCCCGTGCCAACCCGGTAGATTCACCCCTGCACAAGTTTCTCTAAGTCTTGTCTGGAAACAAAGCATCAAATTCTTGCGATATTTTTGAGATGATAATACGCTGATTTAGTTATTGCTTTGACATGACTACTGAAACTAAGGTCTGACTCCAGAATCACACCAAGATTCCTGACTTGATTTTTAGTTGTTTGACCTCTAGTGTCAAGGTATGAATTCACCTTGAGAACTTCATCTTTGTTTCCAAACACAATGACTTCCGTTTTCTCTTTGTTTAACTGAAGAAAGTTTTGGCACATCCAACTGTTAACTTCATCAATGCATTTGCACAGGGAGTAAATGGGGCAGTAGTCGTTAGGGGCAAAGCAGGAATATAGGTTGCTTTTCATTTCAAAATATGTGTATGTATTTTGACAAGACACATGATGCACACAGGATCACATGACGTGCTAAACACATATTTTGTCATGACGAGTCACACACATGATGGGCTACATACATTTTGTGATAAGCTTCGCATCGTGCATCCACGAAAAAGAAGTCACTGGCCGCCACTGTTCGCAAGCATGTGAAAGTTGCACAAGCTTATTTAGTCAATTGCTCTAATATCTAAGAATGCCCTTACATATACATGTACAAAACGTTGTGTAGCATGCTTAATAACAACACAAGCACAGGAAAGACTCTCACATAATATAAGTGTTTGTTAACTGTAACCCATAATTTTACCAGCTGGTGTTTTAACAACTCACTCACAGACCATCCCCTCCAAGTAGAAGAGGTCAAAAGTGGACAAAAGAAACAAATTAAAATCTGATCACCAAGTGTGAACGGGAATGTGTCTCTGTCTCTCATCTACTTGTTAACAGTGGCGGCCGGTGACTTCTTTTTCGAAGGCGAAGCTCATCAAAATATTTATTTATCCCTTCATGTGTATGGCTCGTCATGTAAAATATGTGTTCGACGCGTCATATGACATTCACACATGACACTCCAAACACATATTTTGAATTTTCACTCCTTGAAAAAAAGTCACAAGCCAAGTTTCCATCCACTTGTCAATCGAATTATCTGAAGTTCGGTAAAAAAACGTATGCGAATAAAGCGGGTGAAAGTGTGTTTCCATCCAACGGCTTTAAAGCGAATAAAAACCTGTACGTAATGACGTCACATGCTGTTTTGCGATCAAATTGGTATATCGAATTGATTTGAGACATTTGAAGGTGTTTCCATTCATTTTCACACTGAATCGCACAATATTTAAGCAAACATTTGCGAACAAAGTTTTGCTAGACAAAATGGGTTGCGCCATACAAGTTATAAGTGCTTATGTGCCAGCTGAGCTGATAGCGACATATCAAGCTATAATAATAAGAAAATGACGTTAACATCAAATTGCTATGATGATGCAGATGCATGTAAATGCCCGACGACAACGGAGGCATTAACGTGAAATGATAGTCCGGATCAATGCTTTACGTAAATGAGAACGACAAATATCTTTCCTGAGCTGTTAATATTGGAAGCCAATGAAACTACGAGGGTTCTTTGGCCAAGGATCCATCTCATCAAGGTCGAATTTGCTTTTATTTTCCCTCTGGCACCGTTGCGAGATAACTCTCTTTTTTTAAACACATATCGCTGTTTGAGCACCTTACATTTACTCCGGAGGACGTCCCACGTCTTGTCATAACCATTGTTGGACATTTCCTTTGCGAGTTCCTAATAAATTATGGCATTTCTTAGATTTTTGCTATCTAAAATAGAGCTGTAATCGTGCCTTAAAAGTTAGGCCTGAAATAACCGGAGCCCGACAGAATGCAGCCCGAACCCGAAAGCACATTTAGATTGAAAGCTTTTTAAAAGCCCGAACCCGTTTACAGCCAGATATTATTTAAATGTGCGCACGCAAACAGCTTTTATCAAGAATGAGTAATTTACAAATGTTTTAACATTATATATTAATGACTAACTGGGCTACACGTCACTTGGAAGTTGAAACAAAGAAAAAAAATAAGTCATCTGTATTCTGTAACTAACATCTCGTTCTTAATAGGCATATGCAATAAATTATAAATAGGCCAACATGCCAATAAAAACAATAATTTCTTAACGAATTAAATTAAGATAATACATTCTGAATAAGATGGTTATTTGAGAATAACGAAATTAAGATAAAGGTTCCGTGGGATTTGCTTCGGCATGCCAACATTAGTCTATATCCTCTGTCTAAATTATGTATTTAGTTAAACATTAAAAAACCTTTACTCACCATGATTAGGCTACATTTTTGTTGAGGAAATTATTAAATCCACTGTAAATGGCTTCAGCGTGGTCCTGCGCTTACTGATAGGGCATTCAGCAGGATTGAACTTGACCGCTCATTTACCGTGCAAAGGCGGAGCACGAGCCCGTTGAAAATGTTAGAAATGAAGCCCGAATCCGACCGAACCCATCGGGTTCGGGCAAAGATCTTCAGCTCTAAAATAGCCGTTATTTTCTCTGGTAAATTAAATTTTAAATGAATCTCGTCTCGTCGTGTGTCCACTTACATATGACTTTGTTGACACACGCCATGTGTGCCACCAGAGCGGACCTAAAACTTTTTCTTCTTTGTTTTGTGTGTGGGTTGCAACCATAAAATGACCTAAACCTTAATCGCAAATCATTATTTATTCGGCAAATAACGTTTCCATCAGCGTTTATCGCATAAGCCACATATCGATCAAGATAAAATCCGATGAGATCGAACGTATTTCTTTTGAGTCGATATTCATGAAATTCAATCGAATTTTACTGTTTCCATAAGGCATTTTTCATTCGATATCACTTAATTCGGATAAAAACATGTGGATGGAAACATGGCTACTGACCGCCACTGCTTGTGAACCGATTGACCAAGTGCATTTTAATACCAAGTATGACTTAAACCTCAACACTAGACATACAAACCTCAACAAACATTTATTAAAAGAACTCTAAATACAATAGACAACTAACAGAGAGAAACAACAACAAAAAAGCAAGTCTCTTCAGAAAAATCCTTCAGACCAGCAGATTCTTTAACAACATTTTCTACAACTTTGACCAATTGTGACCAGAAGTGAATGTATGATGTTGATATGATGTTCACACTGAAGACATTTGATAAACTTTTGTTTGCCAGAAAAAATATTTAAAAAAATTCTAGAAAAAAAACTGTATATATGTCTGACTGAACTATAATTAATTGGAAAAGAGAAGGAAATGCTTGTGGTCTGTGAGAAGGATGTTTATAGTCAGTAAAGAGGTTGATTTTAAGCAATACTTTGATCGTACATTCTCAATAGGTTTATTACAGTTTTTCTCGGTTGCTTAAACAAATTTCTTGAAACTATGCCTCATATTCTCAAAACAGTAAACACAAATCCATAACATCTCACCCAATTCCCCAAACATGATATTTTCATGTCAGAAGTGACATAAAAAAAGACACATTTTGTTTGCAAAAGACTCTAACTGCTGATCCAGAATTTGAAATGCTTTGATGCATTTTTATTGATTCCATGACATTCTTTTTCTTTCAAACCATATCTGAGAATACACGTAAACCAAAAATACAGTAAAATCTATTGGAGTATAAGACATAGCCACTATCGATACTCAGTCTCTTCTGTCTTGACAATGGGGCCACATGGCCTCATCCACATCACATTCCATATCCTCTCTTGCAATGCACCAAGGGAAAAATCTTCTTGCATGCCTTATGCCAACCTTGACATTCCTTTGCATTGATTTCTTGGGCAGCAGCAGTCATTGTATTCAGCAAGCGCATCTGCTCATAGGGATGGTAATCATAAACCTTCAACCTCCAAGCACTGAATAATTTCTCTATGGAATTCAAAAATGGGGAATATGCTGGGAGGAACAGCATCATCATACAAGGGTGTACTGTACCCCTTGACAAGGCGAGAGTGGTGGAACCACTAGACCTCCTCCATCCATGCTGGCAAAGAACACTACACACTTTTCTTACATTAGACACTTTGTTCATGTAAACACACCTGAAAACGCTTGCATAGAAAACAGAACACCAATCGGTCTGAGCCTTAGCACTACAAATAGCCCTCATGTAAGCCATATTGAGAACTTTGCAAGCAAAATTGCTAAAATACTGTATGTGTCACATGATTCTGTATCATATTACAGTATTACTGTACTACAGTTTCTCAATTGCTAAAACACTAAACCCTATTGCCTGAACCAAATGCTCAATTGCCTGAACCCACTGATTAAATCAATCACTTTTTTGGCAAAACCATAAGCACTTTTCACCTGTTTAGACACAACTTGCCAACGCATTTTCATTGCGATGCACCCGTGCTGCATAATGGTGAGCACAGGTGAAAGTCAAGTAGGGGATAATCCACGGCTAGCCATGCATTAAAGGATTTTAATGCATGACGTAGCGGCGAAGAACCACCCGACGCGTAGCAGAAGGTGGTTGCCTCTGCGGAGTGCATTAAAATCCTTTAATGCATGGCTAGCCGTGGATTATCCCGCTTATACCACGGTTATTTGACAAGTTAAAAACAAGTTACAGTTTTTTACAAACGCTAGAACACATTTCTCAATACTTAGGTCACTTCTGCAAAACTCTTCACACAGTTCTCCTAACCAACTTTCAGCTTGGCAAAGCACTTCATTTCACATTCAAAATGCACTACAACTACCAAAACACTTTATTCAGGTCTCAGATCAACTCATTCTTCCTGAACACTAGCAAAGGTTGACATCCGACAAACACACTTTGTCACCCACATAACAATGACCTAAAAAACACTAAAAAAACATGTAGCATTATACAATGTTTTCTCTGTTTTTACAGTTTTTTACGATTGCTTGCATACAAAATCTTTTTGTGTCACACGATTTTGGAACGCTCTCACTCAAAGTGCAAAACTACATGCCAAATCTTCGAAACCAAGCTATTTCTCAGCCTTTGACTCAGTTTTCAATTGAATAAAACACGTTTTTCAAAACACTACACACAATTCTCTACCTAAAACACAAAGATCTATGAGGAAGTGACTTGCTTTCTTTTTCCAAACACAACCAATCAAAATGCTACACTCATTCACCAGGGGGCGTATTACAGAAAAGTCCTAACTTTAAAATCTTATCTTAACTGTTTGGTAACCATGGTAATTTCAGTTAGGACCTCATTTAAGACAAAAGCTATTACAGAATGATGTTCCTAAATGCATTATCTTATCTTAACTGCAGATAGGAAAGTGGTATTACAGAAGCATCCTAACTTGACAAAACATCCTAAAAACGGTCTTAACTTTAGGGTAACCTCACAGGTGTCCTAACTTAAAACTTTAATGAGAGCCAGCTGAAACAATCACATTATGATAGAGCTGCGGGAGAATGACATTACATTTTTAACAAAGTGGAGGATGAAAAACATCAATGTTTGTTTTTGGATTACCCTTTGAATGTTTTTTACCTTCACACATTCACATAATCACAATGTTTCTCACTAGTGGAGCGATCTTTCAATTTCTGTCATCCCTCATTATTAAAAAACAGTTATCTTATCCGTGAACACTTGATGGGATTATAGTGAATACAGTACACACTTGACTCAGCATCTATTTCTTCTCATGTCTCTATCAAATGTTGAAATGTACAATAGTATCCTAGCACTTAGGAAGAATTATTTTTTTAATTTTTGTAAGTCACATTTGCTAAATGTTTAAATTGAATGGTAACTGATAGATGATGTGCTAAAACACTACAGTTTTTTTCGATTGCTAAACGACAGTGAGCACAACTGGAGCTACATGTGCAAAACTCTAACTACAGTCTGCAATACCAACAGTCACCTGAGCTAAACTGTACATATCACAAAACTCACTTCAAGCAACACAACTCTAAACACATGACTCAAAACTGCTCAGTGCAGCCAAACACTAAACACAACCCTCACTGAGATAACACACACTGTCACTCACAACACACTGAGAGGAAAAACACTAACATCAAACACCAATACACAAAATACTAACTTTTAATCTTTACAGATTCAACAATTTCAGTGACATCACACAAAGTAATGTTTTCTTCAAATAATTATTTATTTGTTGATTGATTTATCACATGATTTATTGAATTTTTTAGAACAGAACAATTCTTTAAGGTAAATGAAAATTTGCAGTTTGCTTCAATAGTCTGCAGTCATTTATGGAATTACAGAAATGAGAAAAAAAGGTAGAAACTAAAAGTACATACTGTAATTCATATATGAAATTTTTTTTTATAATTGAGGGTGTCATCCTGCTTTTCTCTAGCATCAGGCCACTACATGCCACCCTTCTCCCTCCACAAACCCGTCTTCCTTGTTCCATTTCCAAAATTAGTTTTTCTGAGCTCTACATATATATATATATATATATATATATACATCATATTTATATGAAAGGTAATATTTTATATATATGAAATATATATATGAAATTGGAATTTATATTTACAGTTTTTTACGATTGCTATGACACTTTTTTCAATACTTTTAACAAATTTTCTAAACTCTTAACGCACCAACACACCTAAAACACACAACTGGCAAAACAGTTAATTTTATCCTCAAAATCACACATTGTAAACTAAACTCTCACACTGTTTACAAAAACACTGTAAACATGTTTCAGAATCAACTTTTATACCAGATCACCAACACATGTTCTCTTCCAACAGAAACATTTAGTCAATCATAACACAATGTCATGAAAAACACAAACATAAGATGGAAAAACAAAAACTGCATAAGTTTATGTGTAAGTCTGTCCTTAAACAATAGACAGTAGATTGTATTGATTATAGACTGAGTTTTGCACTGCAGTTTCTTTTGAAAACTTGGTTATATTTTTGTTTATTTGGGTTTTGTAAATGCATGTATTATGTTTGTTTTGCTGCAGCAATTCAAGACAAAAATGAATCATTCATCTTAGAGTACGGTTTATGAAAAAAAGTAGAATTGTTGCAGTAAAGACTTTACAGTATTTACAACAGGACATTACTGCAAGATAACAAGCATATTCAATATTACTGCCATTTACAGTAAAAATAAACAAACAAAAGCCACTGAAAAATAAAGTAAAAGGAAAATCTCATCATCTAATCTATTGCGTTTCTATTTGGCCACATGTTCTCATTCACATTACACCTGATTTTTCTCTGGCAAGGCATCTTGTAAGGAATCTTTTGGCATGTCTTATCCACCCTGACAGTCTTCAGTTGTGACATCTCTGAATGCACCATCAATTGCATCCAGGTGGGACAGGAGGAAAACCTCCCCCTTGTCCTGGTGGTCTTCCGTTGACTTGTGCAGACATATATCTTATTTTTTTGTGTTGCTCATATTGTTCCTTTTCCACACAAGATCAACCTAGGCCCTCCTTTACTCTATTGTATACCATATAGTCATGTAATTGAAAGAACCTGAGTTTGTTTCCTAGGTGGGAATCAGCTGTGATTTATATATTTGCATTTGTACAATAAGTAGTTTTTCATTCCAAATGAAATAAAATAAAGGGTGTATATTTATGTTTCAATTCATCATATAAACAGCTGTTTACTTTGACTATAAGTGAGGTTTAGCACATGATGTTATCTGTTTTGACATGCTGTGTGAAAGCATTTGTAAATTTGACATTTACAGTTTTTGCCTATTGCTTACACACTAAATCCGAATGCTTAGACCAAAGCCTCAATACCTAAACTTCTTGTAGCATATGCTTAAACACAGTGTAACCATAGCTTAAACACATTGTCAACTTTGCACTTTGTTTGCAATTCTGTAGCACACTTATTGCGAAACACTACACACGTTTTCTTACATTAGACACATTTTTCAAAAACGAAATCACCTATTATCATTGGGAAAACACTCTGTTCAAAATCCAAAAGTCATCTGGCAATTATAGGCACTAACATACACACCTGAATACACTTGTACAGAAAACAGAACACCAATCGGTCTGAGTCTTAGCACTACAAATAGGCCTCAGATAAGACATTCTGAGAACTTTGCAAGCATGGAGGCAATGCGAGTAAGAGTAAGAGGAGGACAAAGAGAGAGAGGAGTTGGACGTGGATGTGAACATGGAAGAGGACAAAGACGAGGACCAGTGCGGAGACGTGTATCGGATGACATCATGGCCTATCTATGAGGGAGGGTGGGCAAAGAGTCCACCCTAACCTCAGTTGCTACACAGTAGCGTCAATACTAAGAACATTCCGACTGGAGAACAGGTATATCTTCAAGTTTCTACTCCTGTACCTACTGTATGTGTCACATGATTCTGTATCATATTACAGTATTACTGTACAGTACTATTCAAAAATGAATGTAAAGGAGTATCATTGTAATGTTACAATGAGGTGGGATCCATCCAAGGGTGGATTAGGCACACAAGACGATATTTTCCCCGATGCCTAGCCCGCGAGGACATCGCCTGTGATGTCGACGAGGTCTTGTGCCCAGATACGAACAGAGGGAGGGATCCATAAGACCCCCCAGGCCCCCACCACACACATACATGCGCACACAAACACAAAACAAGTGTGTTTTTCCCCACAATAGCAGTTTATCCAGTATTTGTTTTGTTTTTTACTTTTGTTTTGTGGCTAAATGTAATGACTTGTGGTTCTATTTTTCTTTATTTCTTTAAGAATGTTTTTTTTTGGGTAAAAACTCTTGTTTGATTACTGAATAAATTTAAACAAATAAATATATCTTTAAATAAATCTACTTTTGAGTTTTACTAAAGACTGAGTCTAAGAAAATTACGATAAAAATAAAACCACAAAGGCTGCAGTGTTATATATAAAGCGGATTAGTGTGTTGCTGGTGATATGAAAGAGTAATTCAAATGGTGCTTGTGTGTATGGTTTTGTTACAAGAATTTCATTTTTAGAAAGGAGTGCTAAGTTTTGATTGCAGTGTTTCATTTTGGCATGGATGTGAGTTGTTAATCTCCAAGTGCTATGTCTGTGTGGCTTGTGTGTAGAATTTTGACATAATGAGCCAAATTTTGCAAAAAGTGTTCAAGCAATAGGCAAAAACTGTAAAATCTACTGTTTTGGTCTTGTTTGAGCTTGTCTGTAAAAGAAGTTAAAGCATCTTAAATTTTTGTTAATTGTATGCATTTTGTGTTAAACCATCAAGAAATGTGTTACAGTTTTTTTCGATTGCTAAACGTCAGTGGGCACAACTGGAGCTACATGTGCAAAACTCTAACTACAACCTGCAATACCAAAAGTCACCTGAGCACAACTCTTAACACATGACTCAAAACAGCTCAGTTCAGCCAAACACTAAACACAACCCTCACTGAGATAACACACACTGTCACTCACAACACACTGAGAGGAAAAACACTAACATCAAACACCAATACAGAAATTACTAAGTTTTTATCTTTACAGTTTGAACAATTTCAGTGAATTCATACAAAGTAATATTTTCTTCAAAGAGTGATTTATTTATTGATTGATTTATCACATGATTTATTGAAATTTTTAGACCAGAACAATTCTTTAAGGTAAATGAAAATGTGCAGTTTGCTTCATTAGTCTGATGTAGTTTATGGAATTTATAGTAATGAGGAAAAAGGTAGAAACTGAAAGTACATACTGTAATTCAAACAAATAATTGAGGAGCAAATCCTGCCTCTCTAGCATCAGGCCACTACCTGCCACCCTTCTCCCTCCCTCCACGAACCCGTCTTTCTTGTTCCATTTCCAAAATTAGTCTTTCTAAGCTCTACCTATCATATTTATATAAAAAGTAATATTATATATATGTATATATATATATATATATATGACATTGGAATTTATATTTATATGAAATTGCAGTTAGCAGTGTTTGAAAGGCACAAGGCTGAAATCTTTTCTGTTTTGAATGTGTGGTTCAAAGTTTTGACAGCAGTGTGTTAGCATTTGAACAAAGTGCTGTATATCCACAGTGTTGTGCAGGTTGTGGTTAAAGTCATGGAATAAGTGTGTTAAGTTTTGAAAACTGTGTTTAACCAATGAGAAACGAACTACAGTTTGTTCCACATGAACTGCTGCTGTGCAGACTGTAGTTAGAGTTTTGCACATGTGACTTCAGTTGTGCCCGCTGTCGTTTAGCAATCGAAAAAAACTGTAATAGTATAGCTTACATAGGTGGATGTAGTGCTAACTGTGTTAAGAGTTTTGAAAACTTGTTAAAAGTATTGAAAAATCTGTCATAGCAATTGTAAAAAACTGTATATGAAATTGCAATCAGCAGAGTTTGAAAGGCACAAGTCTGAAATCAATTCTGTTTTGAATGTGTGGTTCACAGTTTTGACAGCAGTGTGTTAGCATTTGAACAAAGTGCTGTAAATCCACAGTGTTGTGCAGGTTGTGTTTAAAGTCATGGGATAAGTGTGTAAAGTTTTGAAAACTGTGTTCAAGCAATGAAAAATGAACTAGAGTTTGGTCCACATGAACTGCTGCTGTGCAGACTGTAGTTAGAGTTTTGCACATGTGACTTCAGTTGTGCCCACTGTCGTTTAGCAATCGAAAAAAACTGTAATACAAAAAACACACACTATGATTACTATGAATTTAATAAAATGTATTTTTCTGGCCCATTGAAATTAAAAGGACAATTCTTTTGTTTACTGTATCAGCAGCTCATGCATTGCTGGTTGCTTGGTAACAAACATGACAGTAGATAGCCGAACATGATTAAGCGATTTGGGATTTCCTAACTAGAAATGAGATAAGATTTGGTGAAATAAGATGAGAATCCTAAATCAATTTAAGATTTGCTTCTGTAATATGAATTTGTGAAAAATCTTAACTTAACACATCATATCTTAAGTTAAGACCTAAGATAGAAAGTTTCTGTAATACGCCCCCAGGTCACACAGACACACTCCTCACATTTGCAAACACTAAATGCTTAACTGATCACTAACCAATCACTGCTTTACTTTACAGTAGTATAGATAGGCCTATAAATAGGTCAAAGGTCAGATTACCTGTTTTTGCAATCTGCACCCCACCCCCCGCCAATTCCTGGACTGAGACCCCACACACAATTTACTGTATACTACTGTAAAGAATATATTTTTGATTTACATGTTTATAGTTTTGTTGTATGCTAATGTATACAACAGTAATGTTTGGACTAATAAATATTTTTTTTTTCTACATTGTATTGGCGTTTCCAGTGCATTTGTGTCCCCTCTCAACAGATTACTTTCACTGTAGAACATTGTATTGAAATTTAGACTCATGAAATGAGAAATAGCCCATGAAAGACCAAAGAGCTTAAGATTTAGAACAGCAGTGTTTACATGGTATTTCCAAATATGTATTATTATGAAAGAAGTGTTTGCCATTTGATGCAAATGCTTCTTTTCTGACATGTGTTCATTTTGAATGCAGTGTTGCATTTTGAAGGAGATGTGAGCTACTTTCCATTTTGTGTGTGCAGTTTTGAGAATTGTGTGTAGAGGTTTAAAAAAATGAGACTTAGTTTTGAAAACATGTGAAAGCAATTGGTAAAAACTGTAAAACCATTCACTCTTGCTGAAAACAAACTTTTCCCTCAGACATCACACACAAGCATTCAAACACACACACACACACACACACACACACACACAATTTTATTCATTTCTTTATTCCAGTAGCATTATCCACCAGTGTATGCACTCTAAAGTTACTGTACAGAGCAGTCTGTAAGTACACCTACCTGTTTTCCTCCATGAAGTTTTTTAAGATGAAGGCGATGGTGAAATGACTTAAATTTGGCTGTACTCGTTGCTTAGCCTCCCTCATAGTCATACCATGGACAAGGCCATGGTCAACTAAAGTGGTTCGAATTTCATCTGAGACTGCTTGTCTCCTTGCCCTTCTTCTCCCTCCTCCTCCTTCACCACATCCTCCTCCTCCTCCTTCACCACATCCTCCTCCTCCTCTCCCTCCTTCTCTTTCTCAACCTATTTCTTTATTTCTCTCTGGATTCATTGTTCCAAAGCTCAGTGAACATATTCAGGCCCTGTTATCTATCTATTGAAGGATCTGATTGATGTGTGTTCAATTTTGAGTCTTAGTGTTTCCACCTTGGTAATTGTTTGCTAATTGAGCCTTTTCTGTGCTGACTTGAGTGAACAGTATTGAATGCTAGTGCTTTCCATATGACCACATGGTGTAAGCATTGAGAAATGTAAGGATTTGTGTGTAGAGTTTTGCAGTAACAGTTCACCAAAAAGCAGGGGGATAGTGTTTATAGTTTAGCAAAATGGGTGTGCTTTTATGGAAATTTTTGTTCAAAAGCTTGTTTATAGTGTTTTAGCAAACGAGAAAAACTGTAAACATGCTGTAGTTATCTTTTACAAAACAAACAGCATGTGTTCAAATTTTCTAATAACCTATGCAAGTTTACACTTCGAAGACAATGCAAAAAAATGGAAATGTTACTTTTGTGCAATTTTCTTTGAAACAAAACATCTAAAAGACGAATCTGGTTTACACAGAAGTAGCGGTTTTGTCTTTTGTTTTCTATTAACCAGATTGTAATACATGTGGTTAGCAAAAGAGGATCTGTAAATATTACAAAATATTTCAAAAGAAGAGCACCTTTTGCAAGATCTGGCGGATAGATGGGTAAATAGAGGGAGCATTATGTGTTCGTATTTAATTGTTTGTTCTGTAATCCTTGTAAACATCTGTTCAGTTTAGGTTGGAAACATTGCATTCAGTCATTTGTGATTCATCATTACAGAATCTTGTACACTGCCATTCAAAAGTTTAGGGTCAACTATTAATTCTTTTTTATATTCACATATTTAAACTATAGTAAACTCATGAAAATTATGGAATAACACAAATGTAACTTACAGAATTACAGTGAGGCTAGAAATAAAAAAATAACTAAACTAAATTTATATTTTTTTGCATCTTTAAAAATTGCCTAGCATTAGAAAAATGTACAGGTACTTCTAAAATGTTATCAAGCAGCTGAATTATATCAAGCTTTTTTAAACAGTGTTGAAGGAGTTCTTATCTAATCTCTTTTATTTTTAAGATTTTCTTCAAATTGATCCAAATCATTTTAAATTATTTTTTATTCTCTAATTACAGTTTTTTTTCGATTGCTAAACGTCAGTGGGCACAACTGGAGTCACATGTGCAAAACTCTAACTACAGTCTGCACAGCAGCAGTTCATGTGGACCAAACTCTAGTTCGTTTTTCATTGCTTGAACACAGTTTTCAAAACTCTACACACTTAACCCATGACTTTAACCAAAACCTGCACAACACTGTGGATTTACAGCACTTTGTTCAAATGCTAACACACTGTTGTCAAAACTGTGAACCACACATTCAAAACACAATTGATTTCAGCCTTGTGCCTTTCAAACACTGCTGATTGCAATTTCATAAATATAAATTCCAATGTCATATATATATTTCATATATATATAAAATATTACTTTTTATATAAATATGATAGGTAGAGCTTAGAAAGACAAATTTTGGAAATGGAACAAGGAAGATGGGTTTGTGGAGGGAGAAGGGTGGCATGTAGTGGTCTGATGCTAGAGAGAGGCAGGATTAGCCCCTCATTTATTTGTTTGAATTACAGTATGTAGTTTTAGTTTCTACCTTTTTTTCTCATTACTGTAATTCCATAAATTACTCCAGACTACTGAAGCAAACTGCTAATTTTCATTTACCTTAAAGAACTGTTCTGGTCTAAAATGTCAATAAATCATGTGATAAATCAATCAATCAATAAATAATTATTTGAAGAAAATATTACTTTGTATGAAATCACTGAAATTGTTGAAACTGTAAAGATATAAAGTTAGTGTTTTGTGTATTGGTGTTTGATGTTAGTGTTTTTCCTCTCAGTGTGTTGTGAGTGACAGTGTGTGTTATCTCAGTGAGGGTTGTGCTTTGTGTTTGGCTGCACTGAGCTGTTTTGAGTCATATGTTAAGAGTTGTGCTCAGGTGACTTTTGGTAGTGCAGACTGTAGTTAGAGTTTTGCACATGTAGCTCCAGTTGTGCTCACTGTCGTTTAGCAATCGAAAAAAACTGTAAATAAATGAACATGTAAGAGCAATTATAATTTTCTCAACAACCCTTATTTCAAACATTCTGTCATATTCTTTAGATCAAAAGTGATCAAAATCATAAAAAAAAACATTTTAACATTTGAAACTTTGAATTCATTTTAAGACACTTTGAATAAAAGTGTCTGCATGTAAAAATGTCAGATGTTTTACCATGTTTTGCAACTTGAACACTAAAAAAGCGGGGTCTTAAAAAGTATTAAAAGTTGATAAATCCATTTTGGGAAAATTAAGGCCCTTAAAATGTATTAAAAAGTCTTAATCCCGATTTTATGAGGTATTAAATTTTTTTAAGCTTTGTCAAAAGAGTTTGACTTCAAAAAGTATGCATGAATATATTTATTTTACTCCCCATAACTGTTAAAAAAACAGCAGCGTGCTCGGTCAGTGAGTTCTATGGTTGTGCTCTATAGATTTATTTGCAAACTACAACTGTTTATTAAGTTAAAGGTTTGTTGCTGATTAGAAATTGAAGCGCAATGAGGTCTTAAATATTTTGAGAAGGTCTTCAAAAAGTCTTAAAAAGGTATTGAAATTTACTTCAGGATTCTTGCATATACCCTGAATAACTTTCCATTGTCCTTATGAAAGAATATTGGTTTTGAATATGAATGCTGTATCCTGATTATACTAATTACTTTATTATGATTAATAGTTATTGTAATAGGCCTACATCTATGCATTCAAATGTTTCACTTTAAGAGGCACAGTGGGTAGCATTGTTGCCTACAGCAAGACGACTACTGTGGTCACACAATCTGTGCTTGAGCTATTGTGAAACCAAAGGCATTTAGACATGTGGGTCTGTCTGATGAAATAGGTGTCTGACAACAAATAAGATATACACATTAACCCATCATAAGTCCTATATAATGCTACTAAATGATTCACACAGATACACAACTCTAATGTAAATATTTCTCCAAAGACTATAGCCAGTTTAACACTTGCGTAGGCAATTGGCCTCACCTGACCCCTTTGATTTTGAGAAAGGACCGCCTCTAATCCATTAAAACTAGCATCCACCTCAAGAATAAAGGGGAATGTGAAATCCACATACGCAAGCACGGGGGCAGTGGTAAACTTTCCTTTCAGGGCCTCAAAGCTCCCCTGACATTTATCAGTCCAGGACTTTGTGCCTCCTAGTGCTGCCACCAGCCGATGCAGAGGGGCTGCCAATGTTGCAAACCCCTCCACAAAACGGCAGTAATAGCTAGAGAAGCCCAGGAATGAGCACAGCTCAGACACAATAGTAGGCTGAGGCCATTTTCCTAAAAATTTTGCCACTTGCATATTTTGCTACTTTTGCCACTCACATATTTTGACATTCTCAAATTTTATCCAACTTGCCACTCGCCAATTTTGCCACTCGCATATGCGCATATATTGCCATTCTCAAATTTTCTCCCACTCGCCAATTTTCCCACTCGCATATACGCATATTTTGCCAATCACAAATTTTGCCATTCGCTAATTTTCCGCTACTCGCCAATTTTGCCACTCACATATTTTGCTACTTTTGCCACTCGCCAATTTTGCCACTCGCATATTTTGCTACTTTTGCCACTCCCCAATTTTGCCACTCGCATATGCACATATTTTGCCATTCTCAAATTTTCTCCCACTTGCCGGTCGCCAATTTTGCCACTCACATATGCGCATATTTTGCCAATCGTAAATTTTGCTATTCGCAAATATTCCGCCACTCGACAATTTTGTCACTCGCATGTTTTGCTAAAAATATGCGCATATTTTGCCATTTGCTATTTTGCCACTCGCATATTTTGCTACTTTTGCCACTTGCATATTTTGACATTCTGAAATATTCCCCCACAGCCACTCATCAATTTTTCCACTCGCATATGCGCATATTTTGCCAATCACAAATTTTGCCATTCACAAATTTTCCGCCACTCGCCAATTTTGCCACTCGCATGTTTTGCTAAAAATATGAGCATATTTTGCCATTTGCACATTTTGCCACTCGCAAATTTTGCTACTTTTGCCACTCGCATATTTTGACATTCTCAGATTTTCCCCCACTCGCCATTAGCCAATTTTGCCACTTGCAGATTTTGCTAAAAATATGCGCATATGTTTCCATTCGCAAATTTTGCCACTCGCATATTTTGCTACTTATGCTACTCGCCAAATTTGCCACTCGCATATTTTGCTACTTTTGCCACTCACCAATTTCGCCACTCGCATATGCACATATTTTGCCATTCTCAAATTTTCTCCCACTTGCCAGTCGCCAATTTTGCCACTCATACATGCGCATATTTTGCAAATCGTAAATTTTGCCATTCGCAAATATTCCGCCACTCGCCAATTTTGCCACTCGCATGTTTTGCTAAAAATATGCGCATATTTTGCCATTTGATATTTTGCTACTCGCATATTTTGCTACTTTTGCCACACGCATATTTTGACATTCTGAAATATTCCCCCACTCGCCACTCGTCAATTTTTCAACTCGCATATGCGCATATTTTGCCAATCACAAATTTTGCCATTCACAAATTTTCCGCCACTCGCCAATTTTGCCACTTGCATGTTTTGCTAAAAATATGTGCATATTTTGCCATTCGCACATTTTGCCAATCGCATATTTTGCTACTTTTGCCACTCACATATTTTGACATGCTCAAATTTTCCCGCACTCGCCACTCGCCATTTTGCCACTTGCAGATTTTGCTAAAAATATGCGCATATGTTTCCATTCGCAAATTTTGCTACTTATGCTACTCGCCAAATTTGCCACTCGCATATTTTGCTACTTTTGCCACTCACCAATTTCGCCACTCGCATATGCACATATTTTGCCATTCTCAAATTTTCTCCCACTTGCCAGTCGCCAATTTTGCCACTCATACATGCGCATATTTTGCAAATCGTAAATTTTGCCATTCGCAAATATTCCGCCACTCGCCAATTTTGCCACTCGCATGTTTTGCTAAAAATATGCGCATATTTTGCCATTTGCTATTTTGCTACTCGCATATTTTGCTACTTTTGCCACACGCATATTTTGACATTCTGAAATATTCCCCCACTCGCCACTCGTCATACTTTTGCCACTCACATATTTTGACATGCTCAAATTTTCCCGCACTCGCCACTCGCCATTTTGCCACTTGCATATGCACATATTTTGCCGATCGCAAATTTTGCCATTCGCAAATTTTTCACCTATGCGCATATTTTGCCATTTGCTAATTTTGCCACTTGCATATGTTGCTACATTTGCCACTCTCATATTTTGACATTCTCAAATGTTCTCCCACTCGCCACTCGCCAATTTTTCCACTCGCATATGCGCATATTTTGCAAATCACAAATTTTGCCACTTGCATGTTTTGCTAAAAAATATGCGCATATTTTGCCATTTGCAAATTTTGCCACTCGCATATTTTGCTGCTTTTGCCACTTGCATATTTTGACATTCTCAAATTTTCTTCCACTTGCCACTCGCCAATTTTGCCAATTGCAAATTTTGCCATTCGCAAATTTTCCGCCACTTGCCAATTTTGCCACTCGCATGTTTTGCTAAAAATATGCGCATATTTTGCCATTTGCTATTTTGCCACTCGGATATTTTGCTACTTTTGCCACTCGCATATTTTGACATTCTCAAATTTTCTCCCACTTGCCACTCGCCAATTTTGCCACTCGCATATGCGCATATTTTGCCAATTTCAAATTTTGCCGTTCGCAAATTTTCCGGCACTTGCCAATTTTGCCACTCGCATGTTTTGCTAAAAATATGCGCATATTTTGCCATTTGCTATTTTGCTACTTTTGCCACTCGCATATTTTGACATTCTCAAATTTGACATTCTCGCATATGCGCATTTTTTGTCATTCACAAATTTCCCATTCGCACTCGCATATTTGACTACTTTTGCCACTCGCATATTTTGACATTCTCAGATTTTCCCCCACTGGCCACTCGCCAATTTTTCCTCTCGCATATGCACATTTTTTGTCAATCACAAATTTCCCATTCGCAAATTTTCCGCCACTCGCCAATTTTGCCACTCGCATGTTTTGCTAAAAATATGCGAATATTTTGCCATTTGCTAATTTTGCCACTCGCATATGTTGCTTCTTTTGCCACTCGCATATTTTGACATTCTCAAATGTTCTCCCACTCGCCATTTTTTCCACTCGCATATGCGCATATTGTGCCAATCACAAATTTTGCCACTCGCATGTTTTGCTAAAAATATGCGCATATTTTGCCATTCGCAAATTTTGCCACTCACATATTTTGCTACTTTTGCCACTCGCATATTTTGACATTCTCAGATTTTTCGCCACTCGCCAATTTTTCCACCCGGATATGCGCATATTTTGTCAATCACAAATTTCCCATTCGCAAATTTTCCGCCACTCGCCAATTTTTCCATTTGCATATTTTGCCACTCGCATATTTTGCTACTTTTGCCACTCGCATATTTTGACATTCTCAAATTTTCTCCCACTTGCCACTCGCCAATTTTGCCACTTGCATATGCGCATATTTTGCCAATTGAAAATTTTGCCGTTCGCAAATTTTCCGCCACTTGCCAATTTTGCCACTCGCATGTTTTGCTAAAAATATGCGCATTTTGCCAATCGTAAATTTTGCCATTCGCTAATTTTCCGCCACTCACCAATTTTGCCACTCGCATGTTTTGCTAAAAATATGTGCATATTTTGCCATTTGCTATTTTGCCACTTGGATATTTTGCTACTTTTGCCACTCGCATATTTTGACATTCTCAAATTTTCTCCTACTTGCCAGTCGGCAATTTTGCCACTCAGCAATTTGCCACTCGCATATGCGCATATTTTGCCATTCTCACATTTTCTCCTACTTGCCAGTCGGCAATTTTGCCACTCGCATATGCGCATATTTTGCCAATCGTAAATTTTGCCATTCGCAAATTTTCCGCCACTCGCCAATTTGGCTTTTGTGAGGCACGTGTGTACGTCCAGCTGTATGGGCGCGTATGCGAGGAAGAGAGTTCCTGAGTTTGTGGTCACATGACGGAGTCCTTGGAGGTGTCCGTAGGAGTTGAAGTTTAAGTCCAAGTGGCAGGGTACCCGAAACTAGAGGGATAGGTCTCATAGCGGGCCCGGCTGGGCGCCGCGGCCTCGCTGTTGAGCAGCCGTGTGGCATGCTGGGCGCGACTGTGAGCTGTGAGCATCGATGAATTGGGGTGCAGGCCTCTTAACCTGAGCTTAAACCAACCCCTTGAAGTTCAGATGACCAATCCAAAAGGGTGTTGATAGAGTAGGAAAACTTTGTCTTTGTTTTACCAGACTCATTTGCATAGATGGACTATGCTAAAGATTTTGTTAAATAATAATTTGGATTAATATTTAACAAGTTTGATATCAGTTATGGTAAGATGATCCACATAATTGATCAGGAAAGGAAAAGGGTATTATTAAGAGTGTAAACAAGGTATGGTTTGAAACACACATCAAATAGTAATCTCATGTATGTGAATTATGAGACATGCTAAGATGAACAAATCATCCCTATAGTGTTACAAGAAAGTGGTTAATTACAGATACAAACATGCAATACAAGTAAATATAATATAAACAATTTAAACCAATTTATTTTGGTCTTAGCTGTGATCTTAGACAGACACATTTTTGTGTCATGGCTGCTTCATCTCTGCTCACGGTTTGAAGTTTGCTTTGAGGTGTTAATTTGCTTAGATTGGCACAATAAAACAGCCAGAGAGAGTCGATAGGTCTGGAAATGTGTGTTATCAGGAGATTAGGATCTTCTGATGAAAGCGTCCGAGCAGACCTGGTGACAAAACTCAATCTAGGGTCACAGTATGAAACCGTTAACGACCCAGACTGAAGAGACCTCCAGTTGACGTCCAGCCAGATGTTACACAAACATGGAGAGGCTTCTTCGTTATCTCAACTAACAGATTCTGCAATAAAACGAAAATCACAAATTTTGAAAATAAACACTTTGTTGCTCATTATCTCGAAAGTTGCGGTGCCGATTTGTGTCCCTACTTTCCGTGTCCATTCGCAAATTTTGCCACTCGCATATTTTGCCACTCACATATTTTGCCATTCGCAAATTTTCCCCACTCGCCAATTTTGCCACTCGCATATTTTGCTAAAAATTGTCGATTGTCGACCGAATTTTGAGTGGCGACCGAGTGGCGACCGAATTCGAGTGGCGTCCGAGTGGTGACCGAATTCGAGTGGCGACCGAATTCGAGTAGTGAACGAGTATCGATAATGACCCAAAAATGGTTCTGAGGTTGTTTCCTGGTCATTCTTTGATCAATTGAAATGAAACGTGGTACCCTTCATGTGGACCATGAACTGGGGGTCCATGACAAATTTGAGGACAGCGCCACCATGGGTCATGAGATATGAAAAAAGGCTACTTTTGCCCATAACTACTAATGATCTTGGTGTCTATGGATTCCTTGGCTCATGCCGAATCTGTCTATAAATTATGCCGGGTTTGACCAAACCGCCTGTCCGCCATTTTGAAATGTGTCATAAATTGCTATATGTTTTGAAGTATTAGACATATTGGTGCAAAAATCAGTAGAGAGCTTCAGCATGATGTCCTGAAGGTACCTGGGAAGTCTGAGTACAGTGCCACCTAGGGGTTATAACTGCTTATAACTTCTGAATACTTGTCTGATATTCATTTTCTTTGTGAAATTGTATTCAACTCGTTTGTCATTTTCCAACATTCTGTTAATGAGCTCTGTTCATGCATTACAAATTTTCTCTATTTTATGCCAAGTTCTGCTCTTATAGGGGTGGTTTTGCGGACAGGGATTAGCTGTAGCCAGGACTATGCCTTAGTTTAATAAGGAAATATAACTAGTTTTAACAAACATGCCTTGCTAAAAACATTACTTGTGTGCATTTTGAGGCAAAACAAAGGGCACTGATGTATTTTAAAATAAATGTATGAGCTTTTCAAACTGAAAACAACTTGCACTGACATATTATGTCAGTGCAAGTTGTTTTCAGATTGGACAGCTCATACATTTATTTTAGTCTAGGACTAGTCTAATCCCTGTCCGGGAAACCGCCCCTTAATCTTTGGAGCAATTGGCACAGAAATGACCGAACAGATTTTTGTGCTACCTTGTACATTTTTTTGAAATAGGTCTGTAAAGTTGACTCTCCCTGTGATGCTGTCTCTTTGTCATATTAAAACAAATCTGACAATATTTGCATGTGTTGTGAATTACTATACAAAATGTTCTTCTTGACTTTATTGTCATCAAAAAGTTATCTGATTTTCAAATACATTGCAACTCTGTTATTTCTGCTCTGTCATTTCTGCACCTTCTGTGATTGGCATATGTTGATTCTGAGGTCTCAGGTTCGATTCATGTGTAAGGAGCGTTTTTCTGGGTTTGCTTTCCATCTGGTACAACTTTAGATGACTGTGCAGTGTTCTGTAATTTAGAGTTAATTCCTGCAACTCAAACGGATATTTGTGTACAAGTGGCATGCCGTATTCAAATGGCTAAAGCTTTGATTGTTTTCTATTAATTCACTGTGTAGCAAGTGTTTAACTATGGGAATTGTGCAATGTGTAGCCTCTTATGGAACGGCTGAAAATCCACAAGGGGGCGCATTTGTTCCTCAGACGTTGCACAATAAACATGACATCCGAATATATTCATTATAAATCGTGAATGAAAAGTGAGATTCGAACGAATGTCTGTTAGTGAACTTATTGTATACACTATTTATATCGTAATTCGGTCAGAAACGTCAAGATTGTGAGATGAACAAATCGTTTTGGATTAAAAGGCTTGGATATTCCATTTCCTTGGACTTTTGGGGATTTATGAACAATTTGTTTTGGACAATTTTACCGAAGCGGATAAAGGAAAGATTTTGAAGGTAAGTAAATATCCTAAATCGGCGCCGCCCGGTTCAGGTAACTAACAACTAGATTACAGTTTTATGACGGCTAAAAATCATATTATGCTTTCTGTGTGCGCTTATTGGAATCCCGAAAGTCTAAGCTTTACAACGATGTGCCGCATGACCGTATATTTTGAAGATTTAATGCTTCAAAGTTACAATGACGTAATGCAGCCTCACGTGCAAGGGAGGGGGTGTGCCGTGTACGGCACAGTGTTCCTTATCAGGTTAAAAAGTTAAAATTCAAATGTCAAAAATGGCCATAAGGGGCTTGGCCCCAGAATCGCTGCATGCAGCTATATTTCTGATTTGGGGTTGTAGGTTGGGGCCTCAAGGTTAGGGTTCGGTGTGAGTGGTTCCGCCTACAAACTCACAACTGGCGAAAAAGGTGACATATTAAAGCTAGCATAGGTAATCCTGTTCAGATACATTTTTTATTATACTGGGTGAAATGGTCCTTCTATCCTGAGAGTAGTCAATACATTATGTGTTCAGAAAACGGAATGAAAACAATCAGACCTCTGTAGCAGCTGCAGGACAGTAAAAACTCCGACCAATCACTGCCATTCGGTGCGTGTGTAAAGAACCAATCAGATGCCTTCATGTCTCGTGGCCCAGCCCCACTGCGCGCGCTGCCCTGCGTGCACTAATCACGTCATCGTCACCCTGAACACTACACCGAGTAAGCAGGAGTTTGCGGCACCGGCACAATGGAAGATAAAAAGCAGCCAAAACTACCACTGCCAGCTTTGCTGGTAACTGCTCGCCCTAATAAAAAACCTAGAAAAAGAAAATCTGAGGCAGAAAAGGCTGCAACTAAACAGGTACTGGATAAAGCCAGAGGACAAACTCGCGTAAACATCGGTGGAGCATTTGAACGGTGGAGACAACTGAGGGAGCTGAAGGGCCTGAAAAGCGATGCCGAGGTTGCGGTCTTTCTGCTGAACAGGTAATAATTTGTTTTGCTTCGGGGGATTTGTTATTTCCATGATAAATGTTACGTTAGGCAACGTAGCTATTTTTGTAGCTAGTATTAGCCCAATGCTAACATTAGATTCTCTGTCGGTGTAAATCAGTTGAGTTACAGGTGAATGAGACATGAAGTCGTTTGGTTGATGCCTATAATGTGTTGAAATACTCGGTTTTCCTGTGACCTGCAGCTGACTCCGACTGTGGATGCGCGTTCATGTTTGTGGGGGCGTAGCTTTGGACGGAGTGCTAACGAGAGGGGGTGTAGCTTAGAAGAGGTGCCATTTTCTAATTTTGCTAGCTCTCAAACATTACCTATCCGAGCTTTAAGTAATTTGTTGTAAGGTGGTCTGGGGCATTATTCCACATGAGATAATTGTTATCAGTGGCGGTTCTACACGGAGGCAAAGGGTGGCCCGTGCCTCTGTGAACATGTCCCTGGCCACCCCTGTGGCCACCCCGTGCTGACCAAATAAAAAAGTATACATTTATTTTGATTTTACACGGGAGCGCCAAAAGCGGAACTAATGCGACGCAACGTTCTACACGGGCAAATTAGAGCGGCGCACCCAATCACTGTAGCGGCTCTGCGGGTGCTGCTCGGCGAGTGTCTTAATTCGTTCCCAATCTCCCGATGTTGTGAATGTGTATGCAGGTTTGGGCACTGGTAAGGACTCTAGCTCACATCACATTGGGACACTGTTCACTTCTTCTCCTGTGACGTGGCTGCTTAAGCACGTTGTGATCATTCAGCTGTCACTCATCAACAACCGGCAAAACCAACATCTCGCTGACTTTTTAAATAGTACATTGTAAAAAGCGCTGTTATTATGCTTTTACATATACGTGCATAAAATTGGAGGAATATAATTAAATGTAACATATAAAAATGTTTACATTTTAAAATAAATATTATTTTAAATATTGCTTAGATTGTGGTCCCTAACTGTCTAGCAATGTGTGTTTATATGTAAACTAAAACAAACGTTAGTCATTATAAAAGTTTGCATTTCATAAAGTTTATTGAGTAGGCTCGCATGATTTTCGCTTGGGGCTTTAGAAAAAATTCCAGCTCCTCTTTTGCACCTGCACTCACTCTTGTATTAAATAAATATTTATATGGTTGTAATTTGTAAAGTAAAATAAAGTTTAAGGGGTGGTTTCCCGGAAAGGGATTAGACTAGTCCTTGACTAAAATAAATGTAAGATCTGTCCAAACTGAAAACAACTTGTACTGACATATCTTAAAATACATCAGTGCCCTTTGTTTTGCTTCAAAATGCACACAAGTAATGTTTTTAGTAAGGCATGTTGTTAAAACTAGTTATATTTCCTAATTAAACTAAGGCCTAGTCCTGTCTTAAACTAATTCCTGTAACCACATCTATAATCTTTAAATATAATTTCTTGCCATTTTTTATGTGCCCCTCTGGTAAAACACTGGCCCCTCCTTGGCCCCCCTAGTTAAATTTGTCTAGAACCGCCACTGATTGTTATAATTTAAACATGTAAATGAAGCATTCTGGTGCATGGATATTTCTCTTAAAAAAAAAAAAAATTTGAGCAAAAAGCTTTAAAAATTGCATTTTTGTAAAGGAATTTTGTTAGAGATTAGATTCAGAATGATTATCAAAACATAGCCTACACGAAGTTTAAAATGAATAAAATGATTTTTTCTTCAGTTTTTTTTATAAATTGGGTAATTTAAGCGATATTACATCTCCCCGTAAAAACCCGTCAGGAAAGCGTCTTAATCAGGTAAATATTAACTCATAATTGAAGAGATAAAATGTCAATCGCAAAGAAAGAGTTAAATAATGTCTGTCACAAATAAATACAATTTATTTGAAGTAATATTCTCATCATCTTTTACATACTTAAATCTGCTTAATTGTGATTTTTATAACAGGTCATTATTTACATGTATAAGGACAATTGTTAAACCTTTGATGTTTAAACAAATAATATAAAACAATCAATAATGCCTTTAAAACCAATAGGTGGCGGCAAGTGACCGTATTACAGTTTTTTTACGATTGTTTACACAATTCTACTCCAATGAGCAAAACACCTCCACAGATTTGCACCACATTACACACAATGTTTGCTTCACTCTTTTTGCAAAACATTACACACAGTAATTTGTAATACTCTACACACATTTTCACACCTTAGACACAGATAAGGATTGTGAGGTTACTTCCTTGTTATTACAAAGCCCTGGATTGCCAATGACCACACTAATGAATGAATTGGATAATCACATCCACCAGGTGTGGAAGCACACATGTGCTAATTTGAAAACGCAAGAAGCTAGAAGAGCTAGAAGAAGTAGGAAAAAGAAGAAGAGTAAGAAATGTAATTGGACACAGGGCAATCACCAATGTGTCAGGGCAGCAAGGGGGTAACATCAACCTTTGCGCTGCTATTACACAAAATGGGGTCCTCCACCACCATGCAAATATGGGACCCTATATTGCAATCTAATACTTGCATTTCTTGACAGATTGCACAAGATTGTCACAGCATTAAACCAAGTGGACCAGATGCGGTACATCAGGGCTAGTCAACTGGCGGCCCACGGGCCAAATGCGGCCCACCAATCATCTTTATCCGGCCCGCCGGTCACCTTTGGCCGTTTCTCAATCGGAAGGCTGCAGCCTCCGGAGGTCGCCTATGCAGACTGCATACGTCATCAAGTTTAAGTTAACTGACCCTTAATTTCCACCGACTGCGGAACGGCTGCGGATCCGTTGCGGAACGGCGGCGGAGTCAATCGGTTTCCATTCAAGTCAATGTGTGTATTTCCACTGACTGCGCTCCGAATCCGTCACAGCTCCGGCCATCCGCAGCCCTCCGGCACAAATACGCAGAGCTTCTATTTTTGACGGATGCCGGACAGCTCCGCAGGGCGGAGCCATGACTTTATCGCGTGATCATACCTGAATACGCAAGAACTCGTGTTTATTTTTATAAAATATTTGCAATACAAACATTACAAACACACACAAATAAAGTCATTAATACAGAAACAACAAATAATAGACAAGAACAGAGCCAGTGGGAGTTTCAAATAAATACATTAAAGATAGAGCATAAATAAATGTTTTAGCAGCCGCCTTATTTTTTGAATTTTGGATGGATATGATGTACTGCTCTGTCTACGTGAGTTCTCGTGTTGTGATCTGGGCTGGTTTGTAAAAACGTCATAATTCAACGGAATGGGCAGAGACAGAACTAGGTATCGCGCGATCTTCACGTGAATTTGCGAGACCTCATGGGTCCTCATCACTTCAGCACGCAGCCGCTCTGCAACAAATACGGATCTGGTGGGTATTGACGGACGACGGAGTGCGGAGCCGTAACGCAGCGGAGCTGATCTGCAGCTGCTCCGCAGTCGGTGGAAATCCGGGGTGAGCATTACATTTACAAATCATAAGCATATTACAACAATTTACGATTAACTAAGAATAATAGTCAACTTTATAATTGTTAAAATTCTGAAATAAGACTTAAGGAATGACGTATGCAGCCTGGAAATGCGACCTCCGGAGGCTGCAGCCTTATTTAGAAACGACCAGTGTTGGGGGTAACGAGCTACAAAGTAACGGATTACAGTAACTATATTACTTTTTTGGGTAACGAAGTAAAGTAACGCATTACACTAATAATATTGGTAACTACACTACTTTACTAGACTATAGGAACGCGCTTTCCTGTGTTACCCAAGCACTGTTTGCCTGGGTGTAAAGTTCTGTCTGTTTAAGTGGTGCGTGCATGCGTGTGCCTGTACGTGTGCCGTTGCAATAGAGATTGAGTTTGACATAGCTGCTAGTGCAAAGGGGAGCGGGAAATGAAGACGGAGGGTTTCGGACACTGGGGCGATATTTACATTACTTTCAGCTTATTGCTCGAAAGGACAGAAATATTCGTGTGAAATGCACACTATGCCCACACGACAAGTGTCTTTCAACTGCTGACAACGCGATGAGCAACCTGTCTAAGCATTTGTAAGCCCAGCATTGTGTACAACACTTGTGGCGAAAGATCCTGCTTACCGGTCATTTAAAGCAGAGGTCCCCAACCACCGGGTCGCGACCCAGTACTGGGTCGTGGACAAGTTGCCACCGGGTCGCAAGAACGTCCCGAAAAAAAATGTGTATAATAGCCACGTAATAGCTTAATCGGGTATTTTGTACTGTAAGAGCCGACTTCAAATAACATCAATCATTTCCACTTTTGAACAGAGCCGCACTCTCTCTCTTTTTCTCCGCCTCTCTCTCTCTACCAGCGCATCAGCAATCACATTGCTGTCATTAGAGCATAGGTGTCATTTACACTGGGGACGCTGGGGACATGTCCCCACCACTTTTTGAAATGGCTGATTTTGTCCCCACCACTTTTTGAAAGCATTTGGTTAAAATGTTCTAAAAATTAAACAATACCTGTGCGACTTACACTGCAAAAATGACTTTTTTACTTAGTATTTTTGTCTTGTTTTCAGTAGAAATATCTAAAAATTCTTAAATCAAGATGTATTTTCTTGATAAGCAAAATGACCAAAGAAAATAAGTTTAGTTTTTAGACCAAAAATATACAATTTAAGTGAATTTGTGATTAAAACAAGCAAAAATCTGCCAATAGGGTGAGAAAAAAATCTAAAAATAAGATTTCTTTTTTCTTAAACACTTAATTTAAGAATTTTTAGATATTTCTACTGAAATCAAGACAAAAATACTAAGTAAGAAAGTCAGATTTTCAAGAAAAAAATCTTAGTATTTTTGTCTTGTTTTCAGTAAAAATATCTAAAAATTCTTAAATTAAGATGCTTTTTCTTGATGAGCAAAAAAATCTAGTTTTTAGACCAAAAATATCAAATTTAAGTGATTTTGTGCATAAAACAAGCAAAAAAATCTTCCAATGGGGTAAGCAATTTTTTCATGAATTTTTCTTGAATTTAGTGTTTAAGAAAAATGTTCAAGATTTTTTTGCTTGTTTATGCACAAAATCACTTACATTTAGTATTTTTGGTCTAAAAACTAGACTTATTATCTTAGGTAATTTTGCTCATCAAGAAAAAGCATCTTAATTTAAGAGTTTTAAGATATTTTTACTGAAAACAAGACAAAAATACTAAGAATTTTTTTTATTGAAAATATTTTTTTGCAGTGAACGACTGGTTTTGTGGTCCAGGGACACATATGTTGTGTTGTGTGCTTATAGTGTGTTTTCTTTTACATAATGATGAATTTCATTGTAATCATTGACTTTACGCGCTGCTGTTTTCTACAGTATGGTGCTTTGGCACTGTTCGGTTGAGCTGGTGTGGTAAGGACTGTTAGATGTGCAGTCGACATTGTTGAGGGTTTTATGCTGAGTATTTTCGTGTTGTTAAGTGGCCTATTAAGCTATGCCCATTTTTGATGGGCCGTTATTCAACATTTTTCCTTTCCTGCTGTAATGTTTTTTTCATCTGATCTTTTGTCCCCACCACTTTTCAAAACAAACTGACGCCCCTGCATTAGAGTTTGAGCATACAGTACTTCTAAAACACAATCGATCAAAAAATTGCGGAGGTATGACTTTATGAATCATTTGCAAATGTACGTCGCAATGATGTACATATGCGGAGACATTCAAATGTGTGACAGCGCAAATGACTGAAAAGTAATTATTTTATTCTTCTTTAAAACAACTTCAAAATTATCCATCGATCGTAGCACCATGATCAAAATAAACTATTAGGCTAATAATATTTTAACGGCTACACTTTTAACGTAAGTTTGAAAGGAACCTAAACAGTCCTGTGTCAATCATAAATTAATCATGGTAACATGAGTCTCCGTGCCTCTGAGCCCAGCCGCAATTCTTCTGGCATCTCTCCTCCTTCACTGCATTTTTCTTCTCTTCTGTTACTTGGAATTGGGTCTCGAGCCCGACCAAGATTCGAGCTGCCTTCGAGAACAGCAAGCCAAGTTCGTTTAGGTTCCATTAATTATTAAGACTAAATGGGCAGGCAAACTAGTAAAAACAATGAAAGTAAAAAACAATCCGCCCAAAATATGGTTTTACACGTCTATAGAAAATATACTATAGCCTAAATAAAGCAATTATTAATTTTCCTAATGCATGGTTGTTATCTTTACTTCCGTTTAAAACGTACATTTTGAAAAGGAGGATTTTCAGCACGTTTGAACAGCAACTTTAAATGGATGTTTTTAATATGTTTTTTTATATATATATACTACAACAAAAGTAACAAAAACGACAACAACACACACACATGTAAAAGTAAAAAATATATCAAAAGTTAAAATAGGGGTAAAAGTTTGGCCCGCGTCATATTTACAATTTTAAAATCTGGCCCCCGAAGAAGAGTAGTTGAAGACCCCTGCGGTACATTGTCCTTTGGGACAATGTCTCATTCCATCTGGCTGCTCTGGTCCAAAATTGGTTTCATGAGCAACCTGAATTTGAAGTCTTATACCTTCCCCCATACTCCCCCTTCCTGAATCCTGAAGTAAGGTATATGAACTGCGGCCCTATGACCGCTTGCCCCTCATTCAGGCCATGGAGCAATGTTCTTATGGCCTGATGCAGCCAGACGGAGAGATAATGAATAGTTACAGGATTCTTGTTGCTTTTACAGTAGTTTTTCTTCAGAGTCAAAGTGTATGTACTTGTACTCTAGCTGATTATGGTAAGAAATACTGTAAGTATTGAAATAAATACTTAAAATATTCAGTCTGCAGCATCTGTGTTGTGCAGTGCTTAAGTTTACAGTAGGCCTATTTCTCCCATATCTCAAACTAATCATGTCACAATTATTTTTTTTATCTAAATTATCCCTTACATAAAAATGTCTGGCCAAAACTCTAGCACATTCTATTTCCTAAAATATTTTTTTTTACAAATGTGTTTTTTATTTATTACAGCAGTGTGAAAGTTGTGAAAGTTGCTGCAATTTTAGATGTTTCTCAATATGCGTTCCTCAGCAATCTTGTGTCCTTGTGTTCTCGCTCTACATCATCATTAACTGTCGAAGTTAAATTGACCTATGGCTAAGCCACGCCCCCAAACACAATGAGCCAATCACAGTGCGCTAGCTAACCCACTCGGACATTCTCTGCTTTCACGTCCATTGAAATGCATTGCAGTTAGTCGGTTTTCATTCGTTTTAATATGTTTTTTCTTGTCATTTTAAGTTTAAAATGGTCAAACAGCAGTGCTGGGCAGTAGCTTCACTACAAGTAGCGAAGCTAGTAGTTTAACTACATTTTTCAGTAGCTTGGCGGTAGCTTAGCTGCTTTCTAAATCAAATAGCTTTTCATTAGCTAAGCTCTTTTTTTGACCAAGTAGTGAGGTAGCTTTCACACAAGCTACAATTTTCCAAACATTTCTGAAGTCGTCCTGAATTTGAGAATAAGCACGTCATTTGAATCGACACAGGACGTCGTTTGTTCTGTATTTTCGAGTTGTGCAGCCTTCATTCATACAAAACATTACCACTCGCATTCTGTGAAGACTTGTGCTCTACCTCTGATTGGGTTATGTCACCAAGCCAAGCTAATATATAAACATGTAATAAATATTACAATTGAAACTATTAGTAGAATGTGCTTTGGCGGGCACCTCACAGACTCTAGAGACCCTTGTGTTAAGATATGTGAGGGCCAGCTGTTTTTGAATAAAGGCAGCTCAAACATGCATTTTATTCTGGGAGAAGGATAAGTCCAAACAGCCCCAAAATGTGAAGTACCTAGGCCTACATTATGCTGGTATTGCCTATAATTACCAAAATTATCAATTGAAACTGAATAAATAATTACATAATAAAAAACTGGTTAAAAATAAAAAAGTAGCTTGGACGTAGCAAGCTACTATTGATGTAGCTTAGCTTGCTACATTTCCCAGAGGGGTAGCTTCAGTGTAGTGAAGCTTCATTTAATGTGAAGTAACTGGTAGCATAGCTCAATACATTTTCCAAGTAGCTTGCCCACACCCCAGTCTCACCCCATTTCGTCAATATTTGACGACACTTGACCATTCGTCATATGTTGACGTGAAGGGTATACCTTTCGCGTCATTTTTTGACGAACTGGGGACTTCAATACTATTACGTCCGTTGCATTCTCTTTCCTATTTTATTACCATTTGCGCGTCGGTTTAGGGTTAGATTTACATAATGACATCCCTACCCAAACCTAACTCTAACCCCAACGCCAGGTGACAACTGTTTCTAACCCCAACGCCAGGTGACAACTGTTTAATTTCGCGTACACTGTTTAATTTCGCGTACACTGTTTAATTTTGCGTAATCTAACCCTAAACCGACGCGCAAATGGTAATAAAATAGGAAAGAGAATGCAACGGACGTAATAGTATTGAAGTCCCCAGTTCGTCAAAAAATGACGCGAAAGGTATACCCTTCACGTCAACATATGACGAATGGTCAAGTGTCGTCAAATATTGACGAAATGGGGTGAGACTGTGTTAGTCAAACAGTGTGCATGGGGTACATGCAACAATGCCACTAGGTATCCGGAGATGCTGGGCGACATTGTGTATTTTTTACCCTTTCCCAAGCCACATCTCAACCGAAATAAGTGTTTGCTCTGGATTAAGTTATGCGGTAAACTGGGTAAACCACAACACCAACTAAACGTGGATAAATTAAACAATGTCTACAACTATTCTAAGCTCTAAGTCAACAACGTATTTGAACGTACTACACAGGGATACTGGAATAAGATTTTCAGAATTAAGAATAGACATGAATACGTGTTAATGATTATGCTGAACAAAAACATAAACGGAGCTATAGTCAAGCTGTTTAAATGAATGGGTCTTGATACTACTAATGATATTGGATAAAGGCTTATGTTTCATCTAAACATCCATGATGGTGCAGAGTTGTCAAGGTATGTGCACAACAGATGAGGAGGACAACAGGTAACAGTTAACAGAGCTTTAATCCACAGATGATGGGTAAATAACCATAATAAAGACGAAATCCGACAATGGTAAGTAGAGTCCAGGTAATGGTAATGATAGATTGTGTTTACAGTGGCAGTATAACATGTGTTCATGTTTCATGTGTAAAAAAACTCGGTATTTTTCACACAATTTACTTATCTCTATACGGCTGTTTTCACTATCCTAAAAACGGGCTAATGTCTTCCTTTTTCTATGAAGTCCTTCCTTCAGAAATATGTACGAGACAATGGCCTGAATCGTGGGTGTTGTGGGCCTGCAGTTGGACACTATTGGACGTGGCAGCTACAGTTGCCGCAGAATGAATGCCACCCATTTCTACTGCTCATTCATGCCAATTTGGGTCATTGCACATCACTCAGAGTATACAAATTCAACTTAAATGCTAAATCAGAGCTAAATCCCCCCATGTCACATTGCATGTGGGTTTAATGACTCTTAACTTATTGATTCTGTTAAGTGATTGTATATTTCAGTACCTTATTAGTTTGTTTAATGTATTTGGTTGATGTTCTACACGGATATTTGATAAATAAATTGATTAATACAAATAAAATTAATACAAACAAAATAATTTAGTTTCAACATGTATTTATTGTATTTTCTTTGTATCATTAGTAATGTATAACAGTAATGTATCATTACTGTTATGTAAAAAGCATTCTTAGTCAATCTTTACTATAAGGCACTATAGAATCCATTTCATAAAAACTGTTAACATTTATTCTTGTGCATGGCTAATTAAATATAACAAAAAATACAAACCCCAATTCCAAAAATTATGGAAAAAAATGTAAATAAAATCACAAGCAATGTTTTGCAATTACATGAACCTATATATACATTAAAAACAAACAAAAAAAATGTTCAAACTAAGCGAAATGTACAGCAAACTCAGTAGAAACAGTTCACTTTGCCATCCACAAATGCTGGCTGGTTAAATCTGATCTTAATTCAGGATCAACCAGTTTCTTTAGGACTGGTTTTATTATAAGCAACTGTAAAAGATTTTTTGCAGAAACTTGTAGCTACAAACACAATGACTTTTGATGAATAAACTGACAAAGAGGCTTGATGTTCTTATTAATTAAAGCTTTATTGGTGTATTGTTTTGCTTATTACATAACTGATAAAGTAAGCACAGGAGACAAAACCATCAGAGAGACTGAGGCTTTTTGATGAATGTCTTTTCTGCATGTTTTCTGTGCTGCATGTCAGGGTGCTGAATGTTATTCAAGTCTCTCTAAATAATGAAACAATCATCAAGGTTAAATTTTTTAAAATAAGCATAGGAAAGTTTCAAGTAGCTTTGAGCATAGCATTAAAGTGATCAGTATATACAACCATCATATATTCTCTTTAATTACACTTAAAATAATGAATGTGAATGAAGACAAGGAGCTTAAAAACGAAGCATGATAACCTCAGCATGTTTTGGACAAATGAAAAACAGAGAGAAAAATGAATGTGTCTGTTTCATGTCACTTACAACATTTGTAGAGTCTGTTGAGTCTGGTGATGTCATTTTTGCTCATCTGAGTAGCTCCGCCCAGCTGAACATTGCTATTTGGAATTGGGACCATAGTGGGATAGCCATTCTTTGAGAAAGCATATCTGATGTTTCAAAGGACACAGGTACAGTTAGAAACAATCTACAATCCAGAACATTTTACATACAGTGAACACATATCTCATCTTAAGCCAAAGTTATCTTACCTCTCGTACTGCATCACAGAACGATAGTCATAGGGAGTTCCCTGGTTAAGGGTGTTGATTTTGTTGAAGTTGCTCTTCATGTCTGATAAAAAAACATAACATTTACTGTTCTCATTCAGAAATTTAACTGGCTTTAAGTACTTTTGATCTAATGTAGCCTACTATCTTGGATGTTGTTCCAGAGGATTCTGATGTAACTGTCGCGGTCACTGCGAGTTTGCTCGTGGTTGAAGCCAAGAGCATGGAGCAGCTCATGCTGGATAGTACTGTGGTAAATACAGCCAAAACGAGCCAGAGACACAGTCTGGGCATTTCCCTGACGACCAACGTATGAGTAGCATCTGTAATGTCAAAATAATGCATCAATTTCTTTACCATTATCTCAGATCCGTGTCCGCCTGTTAAAAAGTTTAATATTACTCCTATTCTGATTAAAATTATGCTTTTATCTCTTCTGGTTTATAATTGTGACTGTGATATGCTAACAATCACCTGATGCTGATGCAAAACTATATTTGTGTAATATTTTTCTAATCTGTTACGTACCCACTGCGAGACTCAATGCTGATGTAATCTCTCTGATTGGTGCGAGGGAAAAAACGGATACAGGAGATAGTCGTGAAAGAAGCCAGACCACGCTGAATCATCTGTAGCTCACTGGGTGCTGAGAGGGCAAAGAGCAGAGGTTATTTATGATATTTTATCTTCACAGTTACATTGCACTGATTATAAAATTCTAGCACTCTCCAATCTCCTACTATTTTATTCTTAGGACTTCAAGAGGAATCTTTATATTAGTAACTTACAGTAGTGATTGGCAATGACATAAGGTACCCAAATATTGCCATCTTTGTACTTGGGCCAACGGCAACCACGTGATGTGCAGGGATCAGCATTTTTTAAATTCACAGCAATGTCGTCCATTAGCTTGGGCTCATCAGGTTCAGGAACTAAAACAGAAAAAAAACGTATTAGCTGTGATCTCAATACATGTATGAAAAGTATTCCACTACAAGATAGAAATTTTTTGTTCTTGTTGATTTATTGGTCTGAGTATTAATGTTAAAATAGCACAGATAAAGAAACAATGAATCTGTCACACATAAACAAAATGATGTGAATCATAAAATAGTTTTGGTGTGTCTGTGTTGCATTGATATATGTTGTAAAGTGTGTGATGTATGCTTACCGATGCCTCTGTTGGCTCTATGCAACAGTTCACCCACAGGCAAGTCAGCAGCATTCTCCTCAATAACTATTATAAAAACACATCAGGCCATTCAGTAATCAACCATTACAACCTGTTGATTCTGGGAATGTAATTTTCATAGCATTTATTGTCAAATGTATACATTTACCTGCATGTTTTTTTGCTTCAAGTATTGCGGACACTGGAACGCCATCTTTCTCAGTGCTGTTAACTATGTATTTAAAATCAGTAAACTATTAATAAAACACACAAAATGCAGTATAATAAACATCATTCATAATTGTCCCAACAATTAAACCCCTTTTACCTGGCGTCTCAGGGATCCTTCTTAAGAAAATCTGTTTTAAACACATGTAGATTAGGTATCTTTAACTAAAAATAAATGTTTTTTATATGTCTGATGCCTTTGCTCTCACCTGAACAGAACGACTTTGAGCTGGAACAAAGCTCAGCAGAAGAGAGATGAACACCAGCAGGTACATGATGAGAGCTTCTAGAAAATCCGTACTGGGATCAAACAGAGCTGAATGTTAAATAGTTTTCTGAGAGCTGTTAACTTCCCTTTTTGTATCCCACCCCTTATAAATGCAAAGAATACACAAAACAAAGGTCTTCCTGTTTATGATAAAACTAGACACCTAATTTGGTAATTCAGTAAGACTTTACAATACAGTCTCATTCATTAACATTAGTTAACTTGAACTAACAGCAAAAACAACAAATCTGAGGTTGATTTAAGGCAAGAAACATAATTTTTTTCATTAACTTTTGACCCACGTTGTTCACCTAATTCAGTTTACTATGTCCAATTTCAAAATTGATCAAGTGACTGTTAAACAGTTTGTGTTGGATATTTTTGAGCTACAGGCCTATTGCATCTTAGACTTAGGGGCTGTTTACACTTGGTAGTAAGATGTTTTTTTGGTTGATTGGATCACAAGTAGACGGCACTAATACAGGTGAAATGGGGTGTAAAACGTTTTGAGCTCGTCTACTTTCGACAATGTTCAGATTACTTTTCCAGTGTAGACGCTCATGTGGTCAAATGTGTTCACACAAAAGACCACCTAGGTGCCTACTCTCTGCAAATTGAATTAATATGTATATCAATCAAGCACTATGTTTTTTCCATCCGTCATGGCTTCTAGCGTGAACCCACAGGGGTGGTTTCCCGGACAGGGATAAGACTTGTCCTAGACTGAAATAAATGCTGCTCCCCGCCTTTTTCATTTTTGTTTTATTTTGCAAGCAGTGGCGGCTGGTGACTTCTCTTCAGAGGGGCGCGAATTCAGAATGTCATGTAGGTTGCTTGTGTTTGTTGCGTCATATGAACCATGTGCATCATTCTTCTTGTCGAAATATGTGCCTGCTGCAAGGCTTATGATAAAAGAGACGCTAATGTTTACGAAATACTCTCAAGACACTCACTTAACACTAAACTCTGATTACACATGAGATTAAGCGAGTACCTGGCAAATGCTTAATAACAACACAAGTAGAGGAAAGACTCTGACATAATATTAGTAAGCGTCAACTTTAAAATCGGATCATTACGGGAATGTGTATCTGTCTCTCATCTACTTGTGAACAGTGGCCGTCGGTGACTTCTTTTTCTAGGGCAAAGCTCATCAAAACATGTATTTAGCCCATTATGTGTGTGGCTCATCATGTCAAAATATGTGTTTGGCGTTCAAAATCTTATTTTTTTCTAGAAAAATATAACTGTATATGTATGACTGAACTACAATTAATGGGAAAAGAGAAGGATATGCTTATGGTCTGTGAGAAGGATGTTTATAGTCAGTAAAGAGGTTGCTTTTAAGCAATACTTTGTCTATACATTCTGCATAGGTTTACTACAGTTTTTCTCGGTTGCATAAACACATTTCTTGAAACTATGCCTCATATTCTCAAAACAGTAAACACAAATCCATAACATCTCACCCAATTCCCAAAACATGCTATTTTCATGTGAAAATGAAGCTCTACACTTAAAACATTTCTCTCTTGCTGAAAAACCAAACTTTTTCCTCAGACTTCACACACGCGTTCAAAAACACACACACTATAACATAGTATTACACACTGGTGCAATAAAATAAAAACAATATATCCAAAACTATTGCTTGTGGTTCTCCCCCTCAAAAACCCTTTCACATGACCAAAAAAAGACACAATCAATGTATGCATTGGCACATTCATTCATACACAGCACAACTGTAAAATAATATTCTGCCTCAACATCCCGTCTTTGTTCTGGGGGAGAATCTCCACATCACAGGCTTTATTGGCCCTAGCCATGTATCAATAGGAAAATCCTCTTGCACGTCTGTTCCACCCCTGGCATTTATCTACCGATATGTCAATCTGAATGCAAGGCAATTTTATGCATTTCTTTACACATTATACCCATTATAAGTCATAAATAATGCTACTAAATGATTCACACAGATACACAACTTTACAGTTTTTCTTGATTGCTTTGACGCAGCCGTCAACTCAAACTTTTCAAAACAGTTAACACACAGAACTAAACAGTGGCACTCATGGTCAAAATGACACATTTTGTTTGCAAAAGACTCTAACCGCGCCAAAACAAATATGCAACAAAAGCAAAATTTGCCTTCAAACAACACAACTTGCTCACAAGTATATGAGCTCTTTCAGTCAATCATTACACAGTGGACAACAAAATACAAAATACTCGAATCAGTGCACCTTTGCCCGTCCATGTAGCCTATTGCCAGTGCCATTTGTTGTCTTTCGATATTGGCTGTGTCAAATTTGCCTTTTTGCACAAAATTTGATCTAGAATAAGAATTGCTTTTGATGCATTTTTTATTGATAACATGACATAAATTTATAAATTTTTCAAGGCGATAGTGCTGGAACGCCTTAGACCTCCTCCATTGATGCTGGCAAAGAACAACACAGACGTGGCATATTTTTTATAAGGCCTGCAGACTGATTTCTATTTGAAAGTTTGTGTGAATTAGTGTCAAACCGGTGCTTCAGAGGTAGTGTCTAATAGTTAGGAATAGATGGTTTCTGTTTGGTTACCATGGTTAAAACAATGCAGTTTGGACTGCTTGAATGACATCCGTGTTTGCTGTTTTACAAAGCGTGGGGAAAATGTGTCAATCCAATGAGAAAGAGTCAACACATTTGCAAGACATGTCTTCTGCTTTGCTGAGATAGTGATGATGAAAACTGAGTGGATCTTAGTTTCTTTAACCAGGTCAAAGCAATCAAGAAAAACTGTAATGTTAATATTCCTCCAAAGACCACTGCCACTTTAATACTTTAAGAATTTTATGTTTGCTCCAGTTCACACTTCTGTGGTATAGCATGCAAATATCTATTGTTTGATATGTGATATTATATAGTAATATTTTAGGAAATTCTATTTTCAACTTCATTCATAATTTGCAGAATGATATAATTATAAAATATAGGCTATTATATTATATATTCATTTTAAATACCTATAGTATGTCCAAGGTCTGAACATTGTTTAACTCATGTGTGGTGTTCGGGTCTGTGTGATCAGTTTTTAATGTTTACTAAAAGAAAAATAATACAATTTATTGTTGTTTCAACATCAGATGCATTGGTCATAAAAAAATGAAATGAATGAAAATTAAATACAAGTAAATTTAATGGCAGTGGTCGCTGTGCAGGCATCAGCTGAGCATCACGTTGAAGAAATGCCAGTAGATCAGTGGTGTGAGGAGCTTCACGACAGCAGGAAGTGTGTCTGTTAGTCTCAGTGTCCTCGGTTTCGAGTATAAGACAGGGAAAGAGAAACAAAATCCTAATAGCATAGGGGTCTTTTGCATGTAATGCAAGTGTAATACAGTATAATGGTTGAATATCTGCTCGGTTCCAGACAAGTTAACTATTGTGGCATTAGTATATTTACAAGACAAGTTATGTGAACAAGTATATATATTTTTGCAGCACTTAAGGTTTAACAGTTTAAAAACAAAACAGACATCAAATAAATTCTTATATTTTCTACTTTTTCCATTACATAAAATGTCATACAATATAAAATTTGTGTATTAAAATCACATAAATAAAATTCATTTATATTCTATTTTTGACATTTTTGCATTTTTACAACTCAACTTAAAAACAGGAAAATTATAATGACACTGCTCCGACAGAAGATGAGTACTATTTGTAGAAGCTAGCTAAAATGACCATACTATATTGTTTGCTGGGTCATTGCATGCATACATTCATACATATAGGTCTACTCCATACATTGTTTTTAGTTGTGTGACATGTAATGATGAGCATTTGGTCTGATAGGGTCTGCCATTATTCTATTGACCTTGGGATGCAAAGTTGCATGCTGTGATAAGATTTCCATCACCTTCTGTGGTCATAATTCGGTATAGCATAGAATCAGGCTGAACCAGGCATGGGTCTGTTGGTCTCAGGAGAAAGACTGAAACATGGAGATAAAACAAGTTAATATTAGCCTAGAGATATGATTTGACAGAAACGTTTGTTTGGTTTGGTCGAGCTATGTATTTTTTTGTCAGTTAATTAGATAAATGGTTTAATATAGCCTTCATGATAATTACAGTTTCTAAACCAGTGTAGTAACCCCAATGTACAATGTATATGTGTACATGCATTTTAATATTAAGTCATTGTTTATACCAAGTCATTGTTTAAGCTGATTTGCATAAATAATATTACATAACCATAAAATATTTAATGTATAACAGTATGAAATGTACCTGTTCAAGAGAAGATAACAGTTGAAGCTTACTGTTAAAAAAGAAATAAGTAAACGCACACAATTTAAAAATATTTTTATTAATGTTTTACAACAAACAAAGTCATAATGAATTTATTATTTATTCAAGCATTTGCATCCACAATATTTGAATTTTGTCTTAATAAAATTTTAATAATATGAATCATGTTATCTTTACAGTTAATGTATAAGATGTGACAGATTTAGATAAGGATAAGGATGTGCTAAATAGAGGATAAGGATGTGCTAAATAGAGGATGTGGCATCTCTAATAAGATGTCTTTAAATATAATGCATAAAAACATAAAAGTTTCTTCAAACAATTTCTTCATGCAGCCTGCCATTATTTTGCTTAATCTGAAAAAAATAATAAAAAGCAATGAACATGACTGGAAAGACAAGACTACATTGTAATGACACTTAATAAAACATTTAAGCCTGCTGAAAAGACCAACATAGCATGAAATGTTGGTTTGCTGTTCAATTGCAACACTTCACTTTCTTGGTCAACCATCTTCACCAAGAAGACCAAGCTGGTTGACCGGCCTCACCAGCTAAGTCTTGCTTGTAAGCAACCAATCATTTAGCAATTGTGGTGATTTCAGCAGGAAAACACAAAATGAGAACGAGAAAGGATTCTCATCACATAAGAAAGGATTAACGCACCACAGTAGAGCCTGTTAACACGCTGGATGTCATTTTTGCTCATACTTTTTGCTTCACCAATCACAACATTTGAATTTGGAATGGGGATAATGGTTGGTTTATTGTTCTTGCTGAAAGCATACCTGAAACCACATAACAAAAAACATTAGACTGATGATCAAGTGTTATTATTAGTTTGTAAAAATAATTTTTGGTCTAAAGACTGAACTAAAACTTGCCTTGAATACTGCATCACAGAGTTGTAGTCATAAGGAGTACCCAGATTGTTGGTTTCTTTTTTGTCAAAATTGTACTGCATTTCTGTTACAGTGTATAAGAACGTGTTATTAACTGTAAACGTGAAACTGGTTTATACACTGTAAAGAGTAATCTAGACTACAGGTAATGCAATAATTCTGGCAGAATTGTAAGATTCACTAAGACATACATTTTGTTTAGAACCTTTGACCCGCTGAATAGTTTAAAACCAAATCTGAAGTAATTTCTCAGAAGAACTCGACGTACCAGGTATGACGTTTTGATATAGGATTTGGACATGTTGGTCGCGGTCACTTCGATTCTGCTCGTGATGGAACCCGAGAGCATGAAGCAGCTCGTGCTGAACAATACTGTGATAAACACACCCATTGCGTTGCAGAGACACAACCTGCCCTCCACCTTGACGTCCCAAATACGAATAGCAGCTGTATGGCACACATGAGGCAAAAACCGCAGGAATCTTTATTGTGAATCTGATGCACACATTTACTATATGCACAAATCAGACAGAGAAAAATAATCTACAGACTTACCCCGAGACAGACTTTATGTCGACAAAGTCCCTCTGTCCTCTGTGAGGAGTGAACCGAATGCAGGTTGAATACTGAAAGGACTTCAGGCCTTTTTTAATCACACTTATTTCTTCAGGAGCTGTGGAAGAAGCAAAGGGTTGAGTAGAATTTGTACTGTCTGTCATGAAGTAATGCAAAATTAGTGAGAGTAAGAGTTGTCAATTACAGTATTGCCTGGAGATGACATAGGGTACATAGACCTTTCCATTTCTGCTTTTACGCCATTTACATCCACGAGCTGTGCATGGATCTGCATTCTGCAATCCTGTTGCTACAGCTATGTCTCCAAACATGATCAAAGGATCGTCCAGTCCCTCTCCTGTTTGATATAATTTAGTTATTCATGCAACCTGTTGATTCTGAGAATGTAATTTTCAAAGCAAATATATACATTTACCTGCATTTTTGTTGGCTTCAAGTATTGCAGAAACTGGAACGCCATCTTTCTCAGTGCTGTTAACTATGTATTTAAAATCAGTAAACCATTAATAAAACACACAAAATGCAGTATAATAAACATCATTCATATTTGTTTTAACAATTAAACCCCTTTTACCTGGCGTCTCAGGGATCCTTCTTAAGAAAATCTGTTTTAAACACATGTAGATTAGGTATCTTTAATTAAAAAGAAATGTTTTTTATATGTCTGATGCCTTTGCTCTCACCTCAACAGAACGACTTTGAGCTGGAACAAAGCTCAGCAGAAGAGAGATGAACACCAGCAGGTACATGATGAGAGCTTCTAGAAAAGCAGTACTGGGATCAAACAGAGCTGAGTGTTAAATAGTTTTTTGAGAGCTGTTAACTTCCCTTTTTGTACCCCCCCCCCCCCCCATAAAAGCACTGTAAACCCAAACAGTGCAATGTACTCATTTAAAATGAGTGAACTATAAACACAATATGAGTCAAAGAACTTTGTAAACTCAAAAATGTTATCTATCAGCAAGAATTCTGACTCTCAAAGCCCTATTTAGTCTGCCTTTAAAATGTCGACCTCAACTCCATTTATTGTCCTAAATTAGATGCACCTGTTTGAGGTCGTTAGCTGCATAAAGACACCTGTCCACCTACAATCAGTAAGAATCCAACTACTAACATGGCCAAGACCAAAGAGCTGTCCAAAGACACTAGACAAAATTGTACACCTCCACAAGGCTGGAAAGGGCTATAGTGATGGGCAGTCCGGCTCTTTCCATAAATTCGGCTCTTTCGGCTCAAGCTCCGGCTCTACATTTTAGTGATGGCAGTCCGGCTCTTTTCATAGATTCGGCTCTTCTGGCTCGGCTCCCTTAGAAGAGCCGGCTCTTACGGTGCCACCCCTGCCTGCGTCTGAAGATTCGGCTCTGCTCGTTTGCTACAAAGAATCAGCTCTTAGAGCGGCTCGTTCGCGAATGACCCATCACTAAGGGCTACGAGGAAATTCCCAAGCAGGTTGGTGAAAAAGGTCCACTGTTGGAGCAATCATTAAAAAATGGAAGAAGCTAAACATGACTGTCAATCTCCCTCGGACTGGGGCTCCATGCAAGATCTCGCCTCGTGGGGTCTCAATGATCCTAAGAAAGCTGAGAAATCAGCCCAGAACTACACGAGAGGAGCTGGTCAATGACATAAAAAGAGCTGGGACCACAGTTTCCAAGGTTACTGTTGGTAATACACTAAGACGTCATGGTGTGAAATCATGCATGGCACAGAAGGTTCCCCTGCTTAAACCAGGCCCGTCTTAAGGGGGCGGCAGTGGCCTAGTGGTTCATGTAGGTTGTCTACAAACCGGAAGGTTGGTGGTTCAATCCCCGGCTCCACTGGACCAAGTGTCGAGGTGTCCTTGAGCAAGACACCTAACCCCAGCTTGCTCCCGATGAGCTGGCTGGCGCCTTGCATGGCTGACACCGCCATCGGTGTATGAATGTGGGAGTGAATGGGTGAATGTGAGGCTAATTGTAAAGCGCTTTGGATGGCCATAGGTCTGTTAAAAGCGCTATATAAATGCAGTCCATTTACCATTTTACCATTTAAGTTTGCCAATGACCATTTGGATGATCCAGAGGAGTCATGGGAGAAAGTCATGTGGTCAGATGAGATCAACATAGAACTTTTTGGTCATAATTCCACTAGACATGTTTGGAGAAAGAAGAATGATGAGTACCATCCCTACTGTGAAGCATGGGGGTGGTAGCATCATGCTTTGGGGGTATTTTTCTCCACATGGGACAGGGCGACTGCACTGTATTAAAGAGAGGATGACCGGGGCCAAGTATTGCGTGATTTTGGGGAACAACCTCCTTCCCTCAGTTTGAGCATTGAAGATGGGTCGAGGCTGAGTCTTTCAATATGACAATGATCCGAAGCACACCGCCACGATAACCAAGAAGTGGCTCTGTAAGAAGCATATCAAGGTTCTGGCGTGGCTTAGCCAGTCTCCAGACCTAAACCCAATGGAGAATCTTTGGAGGGAGCTCAAACTCCGTGTTTCTAGAGAAGATCTGTGTGGAGGAGTGGGCCAAAATCCCTCCTGCAGTGTGTGCAAACCTGCTGAAAATACTACAGGAAACGTTTGACCTCTGTAATTGCAAACAAAGGCTACTGTACCAAGTATTAACATTGATTTTCTCAGGTGTTCAAATACTTATTTGCAGCTGTATCATACAAATAAATAGTTAAAAAATCATACATTGTGATTTCTGTTTGTGTGTGTTTTTTTTTTAGAGTATGTCTCTCACAGTGGAAATGCACCTACGATGACAATTTCAGACCCCTCCATGATTTCTAAGTGGGAGAACTTGCAAAATAGCAGGGTGTTCAAATAATTATGTAAATATTAAAGACAGTGAAATACAAATGTTTAAGTTGAGATTAATTGTTTTTTTTACTATTATTTACTTAAAATTTTTAAGTTGGTTTCTTAAAAAGTTTTGAGTACTTTGAACTTGTCGTGTTTTACTCAAAATATTTTACTTTTTAAAGAAATTTCACAGACCATTTTCTTCAGATTTTTTTAATTCTGCTTACTGATTTGGGATTACAGTGTGCACAAAATACACAAAACAAAGGTCTTCCTGTTTATGATAACACAAGACACCAAATTTGGTTCGGTAAGACTTCACAATAAGGTCTCATTCATTAACATTAGTAACATGAACTAACAGCACAATCAACAAATCTGAGGTTGATTTAATGCAACAAACATGAAAACATTTTTAAGTTTACTCAACTTTTGACCCACGTTGTTCACCTAATTCAGTTTACTATGTCCAATTTCAAAATTGATCAAGTGACTGTTAAACAGTTTGTGTTGAATATTTTTGAGCTACAGGCCTACTGCATCTTACACTTAGGGGCTGTTTACACTTGGTAGTAAGATGTGTTTTGGTTGATCGGATCACAAGTAGACGGCACTAAATACAGGTGAAATGGGGTGTAAAACGCTTTGAGCTTGTCTACATTTGACCACATTCAGATTCTAAAGTGGTCAAATGTGTTCAAACAAAAGTGTCTGCTAAACCGTCTGCTCTCCGCCTCTTTCATTTTTGTTTTATTTTGCAAGCAGTGGCGGCTGGTGACTTCTCTTTCGAGGGGCACATATTCAAGATGTGTGTACAGAGTGTCGTTTGTCATTTCAAAATATGTGCTTGTTGCGTCATGTGAACCATGTGCTTGTTATGGTTAAGCACCTTACATCTCCGAATTGATTATGCCCTATACCCCTGCCCGTACCGTGAGATCGAGCTCTGAAAACTTGCTTGCAGTACCCAAGTCCAGTCTATCTAGTGTGGGTGGTAGGACTTTCAGCAAATCTGCCTCAAAGCTCTGGAACAAACTACTGCAAGATCTTCATGATGTCTCTTCTCTTCAGACCTTTAAAACCGCTCTCAAAACTTACTTATTCACTTTATGTTTCGTTAATTGATTGTCTGTCTTCTCCAGCACTATGGGTGTTTTTGTAAGTCTAATGTAGATTGTTTGATTACATGTTGTATACTGACTGTTTGCTCATATGTATACATGTTTGTATACCAACTTCATGTAAAGCGTCCTTGGGTTATTGAAAGGTATATAAATAAAACATATTATTATTATTATTATTATTATTATTATTATATATGTCCATCATGAGTCTTGTCAAAATTTGTGCCTGCTGCATATGCTTTTAAGGAGTTTATGATAAAAAAAGCACTTCAGTTCACGAAATACTCTCAAGACACTCATTTAACACTAAACTCTGAATACACATGAGATTAAGCGAGTGTCTGGCAAACGCGAGCATCACTATATTATCATAAACTCTTTAGACGCAAACACATCTTAATACCAGGTATGAACATAGCCTTAGACCTCAACACTACCCTTACGAAAAAGAAGTACACTTCAAGTTAATTTTATTAAGTGTACTTAAGTAATGTTGGAGTATAGTTTTAAGTATACTTTATGTAGTAAGTGTACTTACATTTATGTTCTAGTAGTATACTTGTAAGTGTACTGCTTGAATACCGCTTGGGACTAAATTGGCCCACTTTTAGTATATAAAAGTATACTTCTAAGTGTACTATAAGTGTAAGACTAGTCAACTTTAAGTGTACAACTAGTGCACAATTAGTTCTTCATTTGTAATGTAAGTGAACTCATGAGTATACTAGTAGTTTATTAGTCATATACTTCAAGTGTACATGCAAATGTTCTGTTAGTGTACTCTTAGTAAACCAGAAGTTACTTATTGTGTGCTGCAGGTATACTTCCAAGTGTTCTTTTAATATACTTTTAGTTAACTAGTAGTTTATTAGTCATATACTTCAAGTGTACATGCAAGTGTTCTGTTAGTGTACTCTTAGTTAACTAGTAGGTTACTTATTGTGTGCTGCAGGTATACTTCCAAGTGTTCTTTTAATATACTTTTAGTTAACTAGTAGTTTATTAGTCATATACTTCAAGTGTACATGCAAGTGTTCTGTTAGTGTACTCTTAGTTAACTAGTAGGTTACTTATTGTGTGCTGCAGGTATACTTCCAAGTGTTCTTTTAATATACTTTTAGTTAACTAGTAGTTTATTAGTCATATACTTAAAGTGTACATGCAAGTGTTCTGTTAGTGTACTCTTAGTAAACTAGTATGTTACTTATTGTATACTGCTTGTGTAACAAAGCACTTTGACACTGAGGATCCATCTGCAGGTTTTTATTAAACACACTCATATTCCATCAGGCAAGGTCAAACAACAGCAAACACAGCAATGTAGGGCAGGCAAATCTCATAGTCATGAAACAGGCAAAAGGGTCAGGGCATAAACCGGGTAAAACAGATAAAAATCAATAAATACAGATAGATATGCAGGCAGGCAAACCGCTCAGCAATGACAGCCAGTACAAATTAAGACTTTGCACTGACTGAATGTTTCCAGAGAGTTTATATAGGCTGTCCAATGAGTTTCAGGTGACAGACTAATCAGTCCAGGCATGCGGGATTATGGGAAATGGAGTCCAGAACGAAAGTTAATATTCAGGGGGTTCAGCCATATATATAGATATATAACCTCAAATCAGAAAAAGTTGGGACACTGTAGAAATTGTGAGTAAAAAAGGAATGGAATAATTTACAAATCTCATAAACTTATATTTTATTCACAATAGAATATAGATAACATATCAAATGATATTTTGAAATGTCATGCCAAATATTGGCTCAATTTGGATTTTATGAGAGCTACACATTCCAAAAAAGTTGGGACAGGTAGCAATAAGAGTATAAAAGTTTAATGTACATAAGGAACAACTAACTTAATTGGCAACATGATTGGGTATAAAAAGTGTGGCAGTGTCTCTCAGAAGTCAAGATGGGCAGATATATTCTATATTCCATTGTGAATAAAATATAAATTTATGAGATTTGGTAATTATTCCATTTCCTTTTTTTACTCACAATTTCTACAGTGTCCCACTGTAGTGTCCCATCATATATATATAATTTTTATTTTATTTTATTTTTGTTTGATTAGCTCACTGATAGAATACGAAAGATTTAGCTTCAAATTGAAAGTACAATTAAAAGTATATGTCAAGTATAAAAATTAATACACAGGAACAATGTATTGTACTTGAAGTGCAATATATATATATATATATATATATATATATATATATATATATATATATATAGTATGATGTTAAGTTCACTTAAAGTAAAGTTGAGTAGTAAACTACTAGTTAACTAAAAGTATAGTAAAAGAATACTTGCAAGTATACCTGCAGCACACAATTAGTAACTTACTAGTTTACTAAGAGTACACTAACAGAACACTTGCATGTGCACTTTCAGTATGAGTACACTAGTTAACTAAAAGTATAGTAAAAGAATACTTGCAAGTATACCTGCAGCACCAAATTAATAACCTACTAACACTAAAGATTCTCCATGAAGATAATATACATTTGTACACTACATATACTTTCAAAATGTACTTAAAAATGTACTGTTTCTAAAGGATGCTAAATAATGTATTTTATAAATATGCTGTCAGTGCATTATTATAATGATAACTTTAACAGATAAAGTATACCTAAAATAAACTTTAAAATAAGTTCAAATTAGTATACTTTAAAAATTGCATAGAACTTTAACTCCAAGTATATTTTTTTTAAAGTATACTTTTAGAAAATATATTAAATTATAATTATTTTGAAATATGTTAAAAGTTTAATTGTAAGCAAAATGTTGTAAGCATACTTTCAATATATTCAAAGTTGGTACATGCAAAGTTAAATATGCTTGAAATACAATAAAGTATATTTATTTTTCACCAGGGCTATTCATATGGCTTTTTGCAGCTTTCTTGATGTAGCTTTGCATTTTTACTTAATACTTTTAAGTATATGTCAGTAAACAAGTATAGGCCAAATATACTTAGACATTTCGGTCAGTATAGGTCAAGTATACTTTAGTACAATTTAAATATATTTTTGAGAAGTACCTAAAGTACATTTTAGAGAGGTACATAAAAAGTAAACTGAAAGTATACTTTTTTATTTTAAGTTTAAAAGAAGTATACTTATAGCACACTTGAATAAACTTCTTTTTCGTAAGGGTAGACATACAAACCTCAGCAAACATTCATTAAAATAACTCTAAATATAATAGACAACTAACAGAGAGAGACAACAACAAAAGCATAAAATCAAGTCTCTTCAGAAAAATCATTCAGACCAGGAGATTCTTTAACAACTTTTTTACAACTTTGACCAATTGTTACCAGTAGTGAATGTATGATGTTGATATGATGTTCACACAGAAGACATTTGAGAAACTCGGTTGTATAAAATATGTAGTATAAAAAATATTATAGAAAAAAATTAAACTTGTATATATGTATGACTGAACTACAATTTATGGGAAAAGAGAAGGAAATGCTTATGGTCTGTGAGAAGGACGTTTATGGTCAGTAAAGCGGTTGCTTTTGAGCAATACTTTGTCTATACATTCTCCATAGGTTTATTAAACATGCTGTAGTTATTTGTTACAAAACAAACAGCATGTGTTCAATTTTTTCTAACAACCTATGCAAGCTTCCAGGTCTATGTATTTGTGTTGTATGAAGTAAATAGTGGTTTCTGAAGACAATGCAAAAAAATGGAAATGTTACTTTTTTGTGCAATTTTCTTTGACGCAGAACATCTAAAACACGAACCTGGTTTACACAGAAGTGACGGTTTTCCATTAACCAGATTGTAATACATGTGGTTAGCAAAAGAGGATGTGTAAATATTTCAAAATATTTCAAAAGACCACCTTTGGCACGATAGGGCAGATAGATAGGTAGATAGAGGGAGCAATATGTGTTTGTATTTAATTGTTTGTTCTGTTTAGTAATCCTTATAAACATCTGTTCAGTTTAGGTTTGAAACGTAGCATTCAGTCATATTTATACTATTAATTATTTTTATATTCACATTTTTGAACAATAGTAAATTCATGAAAATGATGGAATAAAACAAATGTAACTTACAGAATTACTAGTCTAGAAATAAAGTCTAGAAATGAAAAAATAAAGTCTAGAAATAAACAAATCTAAATTCATACATTTTTCTATCTTCAAAAAATTGCCTATAGCATTAGAAGAATATACAGGTACTTCTAAAGTTTATCAAGCAGCTTAATTATATCAAGCTTTTTAAACAGTGATGTATGAGTTATCTACTTATCTATTTATTATCAGATTTTCTTCAAATTGATCCAACTTGCTCATCCATTTCAAAATAATTAAAAAAAAATGTATTCTCTAATTAAATAAATGAAAATGTTAGAGAAATTATATTTTTTCTTAACAAACCTAATTTCAAACATTCTGGCATATTCATTTAGATCAAAAGTGATCAAAATCATAAAAAAAAAACATTTTAACATTTGAAACTTTGAATACCCTGTAAGTCACTTTGAATAAAATTGTCTGCATTGTAAAATGTCTTTTACTAAGATGCTGTTGCCTCAGCCCAGCCGCATTTTGCAACTTGAACACCAAAAATCTATAACTGTCCATTGTCCTTATAAATATGAAAGAATATTGGTTTTGAATATGAATACTGTATCCCATTTTCTATCATGATTATACTAGATTACTTTATTTGTGATTAATAGTTATTGTAATAGGCCTACATCTATGCTTTAAAATGTTTCACTTTAAAAGGGCACAGTGGGTAGCATTGATGACTAAAGCAAGACTTAACTACTGCGGTCACGCAATTTGTGCTTGGGTCTGTCTGATGAAATATACGTCTGACCACAAATAAGATATACATATTAACCCATTATAAGTCCTATATAATGCAACTAAATGAATCACACAGATACACAATTTTAATGCAAATATTCCTCCAAAGACCATGGCCACTTTAATACTTTAAGTTGAAAGGGATTTTATGCTTTGCTCCAGTTGAAACTTCTGTGAGATAGCATGCAAATATCTGATGTTTGATACATGATATTTTATAGTAGTATTTTGCAGAATGATACAATAATAAAATAGGTCACTATTTATTCATTTTAAATGACTATAGTATGTCCAAGGTCTAAACATTGTTTAGGGTCATACATATATTTTATATTCACAAAACCTTGCTTAACAAAGGGGAGGAGCCACCACAGGCCAGACCGGCTCATGACATCAGAATACCGCGATATCATATATTTGGAATCGCTCTCGTGATACATTGATGTCATACACCGATCGGTCTATGCAGCGCCGCGTGTAGTGGAATACGAGGCTCGCTGCATTCGCGGATATAAACAAATTAGGGCTGTCAAAAGATTAATCGTGATAAAAGTTTGTTTTTGCATAATATAGCCTATGTGTGTGCACTGTGTGTGACTACTTTGTATATATAAATGCACACACATTCATATTTATTAAAAAAAAAAACATTTACATTCATATTTATATTTATTTAAGTTTTGATATATTTTATTTTATATATACATTTTAAAATATATACATAAATAACATGTTATTTTAAATTTCTTTAATGTATGTGTGTGTTTATATATACATAATAATTACACACAATACACACGCAAATATATTATGCAAACACAAACTTTTATTTTGTATGCGATTAATCGCGATTAATCTTTTGACAGCCCTAAAACAAATCTTTAGTTCTTACAGCAACTATAGTTCCATATCATGTGAAACTACGCCATCTGCCGGATAATGAGGTAAAAGCCCTGTCAGGTGATCAAAGTGGATCACGTGATTCGCGCTATGCCAACAGTCCTGCTCTGTCGGGGAGGGTGACGTCTCTTATCGTATCGTATCGTATCGTCTTAGTAATGGCGGACACATGTGGCCAAATCCTTCTCGGGTCCGGACTAACTGTCCTGTCCCACCCTCTTATGTACATCAAGGTTTTAGTTCAGGTAAGGCTGCACATAAAATTCTGAAAAACGGCTTCCGTTCTAAGTTTACTCCTGCGCACGCGCTGCACAGAGTCCTTCACTTGCAGTTTCACTAGCATGTTGATAAGCGTTAGCTAGTTCGTTGAATTACGATAAGAGTATATATTTAATGCACATGACAGCAACTCCTTTTGAGATACGACCACGTTTTTGTCCAGGTCGTCTTTTAAGGGAGATAATTGTGTTTATTTATAGTTTTTAATCCTCCCATCATTGTGTTGTTAGCAGGTTTATTGATGATCTCTAACGTAACGTCAACTGTTAACGTTAGTGTATGAGTTTTTGTCCTAATAAGTCATTGTGTACGGTCTGTCAGGACTCATTTTAAATGCTCGTGTTATTAAAGACATTGTGATATTTCCTTGTGTCAAAACAAAGCGAGCATATGTACACCAGCAGCTGTTTAGTGTTATGGTAAAGCATGTCCTTTGGCCCACTGATTAAGGTTAATGTAGGTTACTGAGATTTTTCATTAGCAGTACGGGAGTGTAACGTTAACGTTATATCACATACTGCACTTGTTTTAATACCAGTATGGTTAAGTAGGCAAACACAGATGCCACGGTCTCTTGATCTTTTGTGTAGAAGTGAAAGTAAGTTAACCAGACGCATTTGTTTCCGTAAACTGAATGTGATTATAGTCTAACATAACACAGCACATGTTTGTTTCTAAACAGGATTGCAAAAAAATACAGTTCTTATAAACAAGCAATGGTTATTCAAAAAACTTTTTATCAGCATTGTACAAAAAGTGCAAACTCGTCTGCTTTACTATTCATAGGGAAACTGTATTACAGGTTATGACATTTACACCCTACATTTACAGTCTTCTGACTTACTGGTATTATCGTGTATATATAGGTTGGACATGAACCCCTCCCTCCCACTCTAGGAAGGAATCTATTTGGCAGACAAGTGTATCAGCTTCCAGGGCTTTTTGCATACGGTAAGACTGCAAAGTTACTAATTGCTCTTAAGTATTACTATCTCTGGGATTATATTTTACATTTCATTTGACAGTTGCTTTCATCCAAAGTAACTTTCATCTGTATGCATGTTCCTTTGGATTCAAACCTTTGTCCTTCCTGTTTGTTAACGCAATGATCAGTTGAGCTACCTGTTTATTTCAAAGGTCATTTTAAGAAAGCTTGTGAAGTTTTTCCACAATGTATTTGTCTCTTATAGCCAAACACATCATAAAGATTGATGGGAAGTCCGGCCTGTTTAAAGGCCTCGCCCCAAGGCTTTGTGCTGGGACCATTGGAACTCTTGTACATAGTAGAGCATTACAGGTATGAATTGCTCACCATCTATAATAACATTGGTGTATGTATGTTGTAGTGATCTTGCTGTTGCTATGTGACTTTTGTGTTCATCTGGCTGCGCAGCAGCACATGACAGTGGAGCAAGAGTTATTTATACTCAGTTTTATCTGGCTTTAACCTTTTATTTTAACCCACAGAAATGCCAAGAGAAAAATATTGAGGTGAGAACATGTATATGTCTTCAGAAATATATTTATAACTCTGGTCATTTAATGCAAGGATTATATTTACTAATTTAACTTTACTGTTTGTCATGGTTTATACAGACCTGTTTAGTGTCACATTTGGGTTAATGATTATTTCCTACTCTTGCAGGTGCTAGGATGCAGTCAGAAAGCAGAAGATGGTTCTCTGCAACATGTAGTAAATGAGGTAAGACTGGCTTTTGTACCTCCTTATGTTGACAAATGCCTGAGCACACCAAGCTGTTTTGTATCTGAACCAAACTGATTCAAAGACCCAGTCTCTGAGAGAAAACTACGGTGCAATCTATTGAATTTGCGTGAAGGAGTTTAATAAGATGCATTGTCTCATTTTAATAGCAAAAAGTGGCCTTTAGGAGATTATTTTACAATACATATTCTGGCTTTTTTATCTTCCTTTTTATGTTATCTTCTCAGACCACTAAAGAGATGATTGCACGATCCTGTGCCACAATTGTCACGCACCCTTTTCATGGTAAATTATTAATGTAGTTAAATGCTTTCAACACTGTAAATTCAAACTTTTCTCTCAATCTGTTGGTGTTGCCTGTTTTTTATACACTTTTTTTATTTTTTCTTCACTCCAGTGATCACGCTCAGATGTATGGTACAGTTTATCGGTAGAGAAGCCAAATACAGGTTAGTTCGTCTTTTCTGATTTTCCTCTCTGTATTCGTCTCTCTCCGTTTTGCTTAATTGATGTCTTTGTTTGTTTCCTGCAGTGGTGTATTTGACTCCATTATTACAATCTACAAAGAAGAAGGGATCCTGGGTTTTTTTGCGTAAGTACTAAGTAAACATGCAGGTGACATTAGCTTGTACCTGCAATTCCCAAAGCACCTGTTATCACAAACCTGAGCTGAAATATTTTAAACTAATTGTACTTTGCTTCAGAACCTTGCTGAAGTTTTGTCCTTGTGTCCATAAATTCTCTATCTGTGTTTGATGATCCAAAGTGGCCTCATTCCTCGTCTACTGGGTGACGTTCTTTCCTTATGGATCTGCAACATGCTTGCGCACACCATCAATACATACGCTATAGATGACTCGGTATGTAAGCACACGCGTATTTAGTTGATGAACAAACAACATGGCAACTTTTCATCAATTCTAAACATATATAACAATATCATTTGCATTGTGTTTACATTGCATTGTATTTTAAGTTGATTGTCCGGTTGTTCCCGTCTTCTAGACAAGTCATACAGGAGAGATAAAGAACTGCTCTCAGGCTGTGACTGGAGTAAGTAATATAGCTCTGGCTGTTTGCAGATGACCACTCTGGGTATTTATTGCATTTTGCTATTAATCTCACTGTAACATTTTATTTCTCATTTACAGTTTTTTGCCAGTATGTTGACGTATCCGTTTGTATTGGTGTCCAACCTGATGGCTGTTAATAACAGTGGGTAAGGAATGCTGTTTATGTTCCATGTTATTGCCCACCCATTTAGGCACCTTTAAAGGAATACGCCCACGTTTTGGGAATTTAGCTTATTTGCCATATCCCCCAGAGTTAGATAAGTCCATACATACCTTTTTCATCCCTGCGTGTGCCGTAACTCTGTCTGATGCACCCCCGCTAGCTTAGCTTGGCACAAAGCCTGGAAGTAAATGGCTCCAGCTAGTAGGGATGTGACGAGATCTCGTGCGACGAGATCTCGCGAGATTAAGTGTGTCTCGCGAGATTAAGTGTGTCTCGCGAGATTTCTTGTGTAGGTGAAATTCTGGCCGTTTCTCAAAAAAAAAGGCTGCATCCTTCGGAGGTCGCATTTTTAAACTGCATTTACTTCATAAAGACTGTCTTTTTAGAGACTAACAATTATAAAGTTTACTAATAATTTAGTTAATCGCAAATTGTTGTAATATGCTCACGACTTGCGAATGTAATGCTCAGTTAATGATCTGAAATAAACCTTAATGACGTATGCAGCCTGCATATGCGACCTCCGGAGGAGGCAGTTGCAGGCGCCTTTTTTAAATGATATTCTATGGGCATGGAGCGTTTGCGTGCTGTTTATGCGCGCTGAGCGCCTTGCGGTTTTTGCCGGCGGCCGCAGCACGCGCCTTTGAAGGAACGCTGAGAGCGGAGAAGCGCCCGACGTCATTCGCGTCTTTCCATTGTCCACTCGAATGAGGGGAGATGCGGGCCTTACGTTGTGGTGAGGGAAGTTTACAGTTGCTTTGAAGATCCGGACTCCACTCGCTCACTCTCTCCTGCGTGTTTGTGCACCTCTCACCCTCAAACAAGGTCAGATCAAGCATCCTCTTTTTAAAGTTTCTGCTAATATGACAGTCAACAGCAAAAGAGCGCACGCTTCAATATTTGATTGACAAGACAGCTGACTAGGTGGTTGCCTAGCAATATTAAAAGCCGCGTCGACACGCACTGCTCTTTTTTTTTTTAAAAGGCAGTGCGTCGCGCCTTGCGTTTCCAAGCGTTTAAAGCGTGGTTGGTATAATTAGCCTCTTACAGTGCATGCATTATATTCTGTCTTTTACTGCATTTGCTTTTTTGTTTGGGTTTCCAATAATGTTCGTTTGGGAGCTCGTATGAAGTCTGAGACGTGTTGTGTTTTTCTGTAGATCAGTGTCAGATGTGAAGTCTCAGCAGATTAAACCATCACAGAGTTTACATGATTTAATGTCTGCATGTTCATTTCTATTGTAAAGAAATGGACGTATATTAAATATTCAAATGGATTTAAACATTGTTTGGCTAAAAAATAAGCGTTTTTTTCCGTCTAAAGTGAAAGTGAAAGTGAAGATAGCATCCGAGACGAGTCTACTATTGCCCCCTGCAGGCATTTGTTATAATATATACATAATGCTATTTATTTATAGACCACAAATGTAATGTGTTTGTTAATGTAATGTTGTTTAATGTAACTTGGTTTTAATACTTTATTTGAACCAATTATTATTGCATCTTCGTTATTATGTAATTTTAAAGGCTACTGCTCACTTGGGTCTATTTTTATTACCCAAAAATAACTAATTACTTCATTATCAGTTAGTAAAATAATTGTTAGGGGCAGTCCTTGATTAGTTAAAACATTTAAAAATAACATGATTTCAGTTTCTTATTCATTTATTTTATCATCGAGGGTTTCTTAAAAAGTGTAAAAATATCGTCTCGTCTCGTTCTCGTGAACCCAATCTCGTGTCTCGTCTCGTCTCGTGGATTACGTGTCTAACACTGATGGATACAATGAATAAGCTAAATTCCCAAAATGTGGGCGTGTTCCTTTAACAAACTAAATGGAAACTAAATCTGTTTAGTGACATAGAAATTACATGACCTTTAGGACAACTGGTGAAAAATATTATTATGTAAACAGATAATGGTAAAAACCAGTTTGTATTTAAAGTTTTCTTCTGATCTGACTTAGGCTGGCTGGAGGTAAACCGCCCTATGCTGACATTTATCCCAACTGGCTTTACTGCTGGGGTCACCTGAGCCGAGAGGTGAGCATATATTCTTTATTTCATTGTTTACTAGACTGTCAAGTGACCTTTTTGGTTTGTAGTGTCTTGAGCAACTTCCAGTTGACTACAATGTCTAGTAGAGTGTTAATGGTTTTTATAGAAATACTACAGTCTGAAGAATTAAAATAAATAAAGTCTGATTCTTTTTGTATTTTTCAGGGCAACATGAGCAGAGGCAACAGTTTGTTCTTCAGAAAGATCCCTGCAGGGAAGACGTATGCCATTGAGCAGAAGAGATTTTTCTGATTGGGAAGCCATCAGCATAGAGATTAATTATAATAATTTAATTGAGTTGGCCCATAAAGTTGGACTCCTAATCCTTTGTATGCACTTGTCTACAATAACAGAATTTTCTTTTTGATAATCAGCCTCTAGGATTATTACTGTTTATTTTATCAGTACATTATTTTCACTACATTGTTGTTGCTTTGATTTGGAAAGATAAAGAGTTTTATTTTAAAACCCTGGGATCTGTATACATGCCCTACTTAAAAATACCCCAATAGAATTGTATCAGTAAAGCACTTGAGGGCGCTCTCCTGGCTCCATCTATGCCTGGATCGAGTACAGGCCTTTTACGTGCTTTTTTGTTTATTGTTCTCATTGACCTCGTCATGATGATCATAAGTAAATTAGTCCTTCTTTACCTGCTTTTGTCTCTGCTCTCTAATGTAATGACTAGCTATCTGGCAGACAGACAAACAAGAAATGTTACACTCTGCAAACAGTATACTGACCATAAAGTGAATCCAAAGGGACTCAGTCAATGTATGTGTTTGTGTGTGAGAGAGAGAGATTATGTGATTTTATCAGTGAGTTAAAACAATATGGTTTGGAGGTTGACCTCTACCTCTATTTAAGCTCCTGGTCCCATTCAAAAGCAGGTTTAATTTATGTTCATTATCTGATTGACCCAAATAAATCTGAGAATGTTTTTTGTCTTAGCTGTCTATCTACACTGCAAACTAATAATATACATACTTATCGATAAACATATAACTGATGAAATACTAATTTCTTTCATTACAAAACCAAAATGACAATGTGAGGAAAAAGTGGTCAATATATTTACCCCAGTACTCTCTGGGGCGGTAACCTTACATAAACTACAGAATTGGATCTATTTAATCCCGGACAGGGATTAGACTAGTCCTAGATTAAACAATTTGTAAGAGCTGTCCAAACTGAACATATGAAAGTATCTTAAAATACATCAGTACCCTTTGTTTTGCCTCAAAATGACCACAAGTAATGTTTTAAGTAAGGCATGTTTGTTCAAACTAGTTATATTTTCTAATTTAATTTGCCTACTCCTGGTTAAAGTTAATCCCTGTCCAGGGAACCACCCCAAAAAAATTAAATTAGTACCTCATATATTGGTACCAAATGTGTACATATCTGTAGTGATGGTCGCTTTTGAAGAACTGCTTAATGAGGCTTCGAAACTTTTTGGAATCTTTTGTGTCGAATCATTGGTTCGGAGCGAATTTCTAAACTGGCCAAGTCAGGTTATTTTAGCAAACGAGGCTTCATTACGTCAAAACATAGGTCAAAACCGGTCAAAACGTTTCGAAACTCTGATGATTCACCACTAGGGGGAGTTGTAAAAATGTGTAAATTGTTTGGACAGAACTGCTTTTAATCTATTTTAACCAGCAGGTGTCGCCAGTGTGTGTGTGGTGTTTCGAACGCTTCGAAAAAAAATTTAAATATGAATTTTATATGTATTTGTTAGTGATTTTTTTAGAGTCTGGGATAGAGGATTGTATATCCTGTACCCGAAATCTTTTCAATAAATTTCAATAAAAAACTGAATCAATTTTCTAAGCAATTGGTTCAATTGATTCGAAGCTTTAAAAAGATTCGTGTCTCCCATATCTGTACCTAATGGTATAAGGACCTTCTTTAAGGGTACTGCCCCCCTGACAGCTGGGGTACATATTTTGACAATTTTTGTGACAGCGATGAACTTGTGTTGATTGTTTATAGACGAACCGGTTCTCGTCATGAATATGGCCACAGATGCTAGATTGGCGTTAAGAATATATAACGAAACCAAAATGTTTAATGTTTTGAAATGTCTGACTTGGATTGAATAATGAAGAAAACGCAACCAATTAAAGCCCAGAATAGAAGTGAACCCTGTCAAACCCTAGTAAAAATATCTAGATATTTAATCTAGATATTAAATATAGGGTGGGACCTAAAAAAAAATGCCAATAGTACACTTTTGCAAATTCCTCAATTTCTAAAAAATTCCTAAAATAAAACAGTTGTAATTTATTATGACTTTTTTGAAAAGTAACATTTTTGGTTATTCGAAATGACAGTCGAGCTGAGAGCAGTTTTCCTCCGCGCCAGATGGGGGCAGTGTCGTTCACTGACGAGATAAACTAAAGCAGTGTTGGGGACCTGCGAAGAAACAACATTCAAGATGTCGTCGCTGAATGACAAGTCAGTTTGGGATGAGGTGGAGGTTTGTTTTATGTTTCTAATAGGTAGTAATTAATGATTCCATAAGTAATAATGAAGTATATTCTGTTTTGAGTGTAAGCTTTTATAAATTATGTTTGAGCGTGTGTGCGCGCAGTGTGAAGGCTTTCTGATCAGACAGCACAGCATGACAGTGAATTTTATTCTGCTTCATTCATTCGTTATAAATGTGTATTTTTAAATGTCTGTATTTCATTAATCGGCATGAATAAAAGGAACAAAAGAGCTGTGATCGGTTATTTCATCGAAATGTATATAAAAGTTAGTCTTTAGTAGGAGATTAGCGTTGGTTTGCTAAGATAACATTAGCTTGGCAGTAGCATAAGAATGCTAACTGTGATCACGGTGGCTCGCATCATGTTTGAGATCACGATCAGCAGATATTTTCTTCGAGTTATTGGAGATAATTTCAATATGAGGCAATGGACTCAGAATAGTGATTGAAAACATGCACATGAACAATTGACGTGCACGAATGGTTGTTTTGTTTGTTTATGCTTCTGTTATTACATTACAGTTAGCTTATTGTTTAATGTTTTATTTTAAAGGATGGCATCGGCGAGGAAGTCCTTAAGATGTCGACGGAGGAGATTGTTCAAAGGACTCGACTTCTGGACAGTGAGATTAAGGTAGCATTCGTGTTTTAATGTTAGTAATATTTATATACATAGAGTGGCTGGATGTTGTATGGTTTCTGAAATACTCGACTCTGGATTTATAGTGTATTTGATTTCAGATCATGAAGAGTGAAGTTCTGCGTGTCACTCATGAGCTGCAAGCTATGAAAGACAAAATAAAGGAGAACACAGAAAAGATCAAAGTTAATAAAACTCTGCCATACCTTGTCTCTAATGTCATAGAGGTAAGGTCATTTTGTCAAAGCTTTCTTTAAGATGGTAGTCAAGAAGGACTTTTTAAATTGTTTTGGAAATGCACACTGTGAATTCAGCTAGAAAGCCTTTAAAGCACCTGAAGTATTTTTTTGTATTTCAATGGAAGCTGCTGGATGTAGATCCCAATGACCAAGAAGAGGATGGAGCCAACATTGATCTGGATTCACAGAGGAAGGGCAAGTGTGCTGTCATCAAAACCTCTACACGGCAGGTAAGTCTGTTAGATTATTTGAACATGCTGCTACTTCTCTACCTTGTTTCGTGTGGCCATACATTTCTAAAATATGTTGTAATTGATCTTATGTATATAACGTTTATAGTTTTATGGAATATGAAGTATGTAGCGCTTTAATTGCAGACCTATTTCCTGCCTGTGATTGGTTTGGTGGATGCTGAGAAACTGAAACCTGGTGATCTTGTGGTAAGTGAATATTTGTGCTGTAAATCAATACATTAACATTTGAAGAGGTTGTGCAAAACACTCTAAAACCCATTTACACAGCAGTTTGGTCCCCAAAAAATTTCCGTAAAATTTGTAAACACAAACACGTCCCGCAAATGTAATCGCTCCCATAAAGAGGACCTTGTAACATTGTTTTCACACAGACCCATGTGGGTTTGGGAAAAAACTTAATTTAAAACTGCATGTTGTGTTTACCTGTTATCTTTGACTAATATTTAAATTTGTTTCATGATCTGGAAGTGTGACAAACATTCAAAAAATAAATAAAAAAATCAGGAAGGGGCCAACAATTTTTCACATCCCCATGTATGTACAGATTCCAGAAAATCATTAGCAGTGTGATTGAACCAAAAATCAATTGATCCAGACCCATTTTTCGTAATCTCTGTGTCATCAAGGGAATTTGATGAATGTATAATATGTCTCGAGCATTCGGTTAATATCATTATCTAATTTTTGACAGAGATGGCGTTTAGTGGCTTTTGCATCCGAGGTCCTCATTTGATAAATCAGTGAATTTTTGCAAGACAGCTGTTTTTTTTCAGTTATAACTAGGGCTGAACGATACATCGAATTTTCATCGTCATCGCGATATGAACTCACGCGATGAACACATCGCAACAGACAGCCTTGACGCGATGAATGAAGGGAAAACGGTAAGCGCATGTAATGAACGTTTGACCTATCACGTTTATTCCTGAAGACATGCCCTGCGTCCCAAACCGCATACTTCCATACTATATAGTAGGCGAAAAGCACTACTTCTCGTACTCTTTGGATACTATATAGTATGGAAGTAGGCAGTTTAAAGCTGCCGTCGACAACTTATTTTATCATATTTTTTGATCATATTCACTGAAACCAACACTATGCTCCGATAGAACAACATCAACTAGACTGTTTAAGAAAAAACCCCGCGCTTCTAGCTCCACCTGGAGCCTGTTATTTGTTTTGCAAAAATCCACCGCTCCCGTTCATTTGGTCCAATCAGCGCAGGCTGGTTCATTTGGTCCAATCAGCGCAGGGCTGTGTAAAATCTGCCTGTCAATCACAGTACCTGCACGCGCCACAGATCCCCATCCCCCTCGCGCGCGTTACAATATCACGTGCATCCGCCTGAATTCATAGTTGTTTTGGTTTGAATGCAGCGTGATGGCGGAGAGAACTTTCAGTAACAAACTTCCGATTTCTCGGTTAACAACTAGAGCTAGGAAAACAACCAATGAAAAGAAGGAAACAAAGATAGAAAGCGACTGTGACCGTATTAAAACTAGGATCAATATCGGACCGGCATTTGAAAGGAATCTACGAGATTTCAAGCTGGATGCAGAGCTTGCCACATTTCTTCTCGACAGGTAATTGTGCTTTATCAACCATTGATTGTATTTCGGAGTGTTATGTAAGTAATCTAAGTATTCTTGCTAAGTATGCGTTCACAATAATACTTTTGCACACGCGCTGACGAGAACGTGCTCTGAGGGAGGTTGCTCGGAGGTAGTGGGGGAGGGACATGAAATTGTAAACATTTGGAAACTGCTCAATCCTCCAGAGTTGCCGACGGCAGCTTTAAGACGCACGGATGGTTTGCGCGTTCAGGGGAACCCCCAAGTCAGCTACGCTCAGATTGATTTGTGAGGTGTCAGTTGCGAAGCTGTGCCTGTTAGCAAAAATGATGGCGAGAAAGGAGAGAATAGTAAGGAAAATGTGCTGTCAAACGAAGATCTTGTGGTAAAAAGGAACAGCACTTCAGCTGGAATTATTTTGGATTTAGGAGAGATGACGCCGCAAACACAGGTACTGTGGAAGCGGTGATTCACATATATTGCGTCTATTGCGCGCTCAAGTTCATTATTTCAAATGTATGTTCGCTCTGGAAGCGCCGTGGTCACGACTCGCACGCAGTGCGACGCGCTCTTTATTTCCAGGTATTTCAAAAACATTTTAACTTTTCAGAATGACACAAGCGCAGCGTGCAGGTCATGTGACAATAACCTACGTGTCTAGCATTTTCCACCCATTTTTAGGCGCGACATGTGAATGGCCTCTAAAACATGGAAAAAATATAAAATATTTATCGCAAATCACATCGTCATCGCAACATTAAACAATTTCATCGCACATCGCAACTTTTCCTCACATCGTGCAGCCCTAGTTATAACATAGAAGTTACTTTTATGCTCCTTGCCCTAGAAATGCTTAAATGGTTTTTGCCTAGATGTTTTCAGTGTGTTTCTGCACCTGTTCACAGGGTGTGAATAAAGACTCCTATCTGATTTTGGAGACTCTACCCACTGAGTACGACTCTAGAGTTAAAGCCATGGAGGTGGATGAGAGGCCTACAGAGCAGTACAGTGACATTGGTGGTCTTGACAAACAGATCCAAGAGGTACCATCTCATGACACAGCTCATTTTTAGAGATTTCAAATGTAGTGTTTAACAAAACCACAGATACACAGTCTCTGTCTGACTCCTGTCACCAGCAGTAAAATTTGTTTGTTAGATATAATCCTATTTTTTATTGATTTCTAAGCTCACTGGTTTGTTTTTCACAGCTGGTGGAGGCAATCGTTTTGCCTATGAACCACAAAGAGAAGTTTGAGAATCTGGGCATCCAACCACCAAAGGGAGTTCTGATGTACGGCCCACCAGGCACAGGAAAGACCCTGCTGGCAAGAGCCTGTGCTGCCCAAACCAAGGTAGAGTACAGGGCCATCATCGCTATGATGGTTACAAACTAAAGTGGAGCTGCCTTCAAAGTTTCTGCATCAAATGTTACATTGTTTGGCTTCTTACTGTCCCTCTTAGGCAACGTTTTTGAAGTTGGCTGGCCCACAGCTGGTGCAGATGTTTATTGGTGATGGTGCCAAGCTGGTGCGTGATGCTTTTGCTCTCGCCAAGGAGAAAGCTCCCTCTATCATCTTCATTGATGAGCTGGATGCTATCGGCACTAAGCGCTTTGACAGTGAAAAGGCTGGAGACAGAGAGGTGCAGAGGACCATGTTGGAGCTGCTTAACCAACTGGACGGCTTTCAGCCAAACATGCAAGTGAAGGTATGCACAGTCGGCCCAGATCATAAACAGACCTGTCATTTTTTTATTAGTATTACATTGTCATTATTGTTCTCAGGTGATTGCTGCTACTAACAGAGTTGATATCCTGGATCCGGCTCTGCTGCGGTCAGGTCGTCTGGATCGTAAGATTGAGTTCCCTATGCCCAATGAGGAGGCTCGTGCTCGCATTATGCAGATCCATTCACGGAAGATGAATGTCTGGTACTGAAAGTTTGTTCTTTTGTGTCTACGCTTATGTGAGGGTTTCTAAAAAGATTATATAAATTGTTTTGAAAAAGCATTTGCTTGTATATGGTAGAGATAAGTCAACATCTTCTGACAACCAACTATTTGTTGTCAATTGGTATTTTCCTAACAATGCTGAAAGCGCGCTATGCCTTAAGGCTAATTTGTACTCAATGCGTCTGCATGAGCATCTTTTAAATTTACTGTTGGATTAGGATTAAATCAAAACCTTTGTTTAATAAAAATTTTTAATTAAATGGTAATGTTTAATAAAAAAAATTATATATACATAATTTATAATAGACGTTTTATTTATGTACTCACATTTTTAGTTCTAATGTTACCAGTGGAAGTTTTTTTTTTAATAAGAATAAATCCGCCTTTAGCTATAACGGAGTGCACTGAGAAAAGCTCATGGAAAATATTCATTTTTAAACACATTCTCTTGAAAAGCATGCTGTTACAGTTATACACATACAGTTTGATACCTTTTGGAGTTGCACCTACTTTTTTATTGTAACCGACCATGCATGTTGCATTCAATTAGTAACATAGTAATACAGATAATAACTTCTATTTGAAAAAAATCTTTAGAATATGTTTGTTTATCATTAGTTTAAGATTCCAAATGCACAACTATTGTTTATTTATATATATATATATATATATAAAGAGAGACTGTTATCCATTCGATTGTAATTCCATAAAAGCATGAATATGCATTTGTGCACCTGCTGTTTCATGTAATGGTGTTATCTGTTTCTGTATATGCTGCAGCCCTGATGTGAACTATGAAGAATTGGCACGCTGTACTGATGACTTCAATGGCGCTCAGTGTAAAGCTGTGTGTGTTGAGGCTGTAAGTATGAATTACCCTTGCAAAGACATCTGCATTTTCACTACCTTAATGAAGTGATGTTAATTATGTTGTTTAGACTTGAGATGTGTCAAAGGTCTGTTTTTAAGAGGGGGCACTTATCTACTACAGTTCAGAGTAGAGCATAATAACCAAATACACTCCACAAACCATGTTTCATTAATGGAACGATTTATAAAATTTGTGTCCAAAAAGTATCTGTTCCAAAGGCCTATTTACACTAAGACTGATGTAAAAAAAATACTCTGCTCATTTATGTGCTTTATTGCTGGGTACATTTTATGTGATAATTCATTCACTTTAATGCCAAATTATATCTGCAAAATTTTTGTTGCTTGAAAACAAATATTCAGGATTTTATTCACTTAAAGTAATAATATTTTAATCTGATAACACAAATTTCACTTATAAAGTAGTAAAGTAGTTTTATGACACACCGCTTTGATCTCTCTGTTTATCCTGATTAGATGGATAAACATAGCTTCCATGAAGGGTCAAAGTTCTTGAATGTTATTGCGTGTTTCTAAAATGTTGATTTGTGTGATAGGGCATGATTGCTCTACGGCGTGGGGCCACTGAACTCAACCATGAGGACTACATGGAAGGCATTCTGGAGGTGCAAGCAAAGAAGAAGGCCAACCTGCAGTACTATGCTTAACACAGTCGTAGACTGTCTGTCTGTGTACATGTATGTATGAAAGCGTGTATGTGGTAAACATCAGGATCAGGCACACATTGGCATTTGGATCCAGTAGTGTTCTGAATGCATTGTTTTGAAAGAGACAGATCAGCTAAAATCAAACTGGACTGCCTCGCAATGATTACATTTTCAGTACCCTTGTTGTTTGTCTCATAATCCATTAAAAACACAAACCTTTTTTCATTCATGTGTTATTTGTATTTATTTGTTTATTTAACAGGGACAATGCAGTATAACATTGCTACAATTTCAAGTAGCTTTTTCTTCACATATAGGTTTCTAGCCAAAGGCTCATTTGCAACCCCAGTTCTGGCATTTTTAACAACAGTAAAACAATAATCACACAAAAACCAAGCAAAAGTTAAAGAAAAAAAGCTGAGACTGTACGACCATTAGTGTTCACAAACCTGCTTTTGTTTGAACCCCTTTTTATAAATTTCTTTAAAGTTCAACTCTGTTTGTATTTTCAGTTCAGTTGGCAGGCTGTTCCAAAGCAGTGTACCTTGAACTGAAATGTGGATTGTGCAAATTTGGTTTTTCTCTTTGGTACTGTACAGTTCCGAGAAGTTGCACATGTAGTGATCCCCTTACTACTGTGTTTTGATATTAATTGGCATATAATGTCAGGAGCAAGATTTTTTACACATTTAAAAAGCAATTAAATAAAAGACAAATTAATAAAAATGTTGATAAAACAAATTATGTTTTTGTAAAATATTACAATGATGCCATCTATTTGGTTTCTTGACCGGAATTTTTAGTGTTTGTTTATATAGAGATCTAACAGGTTTCATAGTCAGTTGAGAAACCTGACTCCAGACAGTCACACAATAAGATAAATGTGAAAAGACCATTACATACATGTATAACTTCGCTGTTTTAGAGATCTATACGGTCTAATCATGTAAAAACATTTCAATGTTCTGATTGTTCTACACAGCCTCTTTACATGCACTCTAATGAGAATCTGAAATAACACCCAAATATTTAAAATTGTCTCTATTGCCTTTTGATTGATCTTAATTGTAAATCCACTCATATTTTTCCTTCCTTATTGAAAAACACATTGCGCAGATCATGGTCAAACAGTTGTTTTTCAGCCACTGTGACACACCAGTTAGCCTACTTCTATGTTAATGTATCTGCAGCTGTCTGTGTCTTCTGCATATTACTGACATTTAGTTTACTTATAACAATTTAGTCAGTAATTTACATATAAGAAAAACACCAATTTGTCTTTTTTGCCAGTTGTCAAGAGTTTTGTTTCTGCAGCAGACCACTCAGACTTCGAAGCAAGACCCAAACTCATACCTGACATGAGCAACGATTGTGGACAGACTGAACTAAAAGTTACAACTGCTTTAGCGATTCATTAAAGTCTTAGAAGGTGTATGAGGAAAGCAATTGAGAGGCTTTTTTAACTATGTGAACTGGTAATGGGAGGTCTTTGTGCTTTTAGGCAAACACTTTCAGTGTGAACTCTTGGCCTGCTTCTGTTTAATCGATTTATAGGTTTCTTCTTTTAGCTGAATGTTTGTGGTCTGCATGAACTGTTTGATCAGTCTGGATGTTACACTGTTTAAACACTTCCGAAACTCAAGCATTCACTTCTGTGGACTTTGTGCATGTGTGCCTTGAGACTTTCAATAAGAATGAAAAAGGGAGTTATTTGTCTTTAAGAATATTCTGATGGAGTCAACAGGGCAACTATTTACGAGGCAATGCACTGACAATATTTAAAGATGCAGTTGTTGAGGTTAATAGTGAGTTGTTCACTGAGAAAGTATATACATGTCTAAGCAGGTTTGTTACAGAGAACCGAGTCTCTGAGCAAAAAATCAATAGCAATCCACAAGATAAATGTAAAATAAATGTAAAAAAGCTTTGATCAACTTCATATTTATTCAGGCAGGGCATTTTCTGGTAGAATAAGCAAGCGTAGTAATACAGAATTAGTGCATTCAGTCGATTTCTAGATCCCATTCATCTCATCACTAACAGTATTAAAATTATATTTCAAAACACCTTACTGCAATGGTTATAATCACTTTTTAAGTCTACAGGTTATCTATTCCTTTCAATACTGAAATGTTTTGTATACTAGTCCATTAGACTTGGGACATGACTTACATCTGCTCTGTTATAATAGTAATACTATGTTTAAATGTATTTTAATCCTTTATAAAGAAAAACAAAAGGCAAAATAAAAAAAGACTTCTATTAATAACTGGTTTATTAGTATTCGGAAAAGGCATTTTTTAAAGAAACACTTTTATGTGGATGTTTTTGTGATGAGAGGTGTATACTTGACTTATAAATTGTGAACATTAGTTAATTTCCTAAAAATTATTCCCTTGAAAAGGATGCATAATGTTCTGTTTGTGAACAACGGCAATTACAGAGAATCCCACCAGGAACGTGCTTTGGAAAGCAGTGATTTCCACAGTGAGTTGTCGGACACCGATTCTGTGTTACACAAGTTTGACGTACAGCACCTGAATTTTATTTCTTGAGAACCAGGAAACATTTGGAGGAGTTTCATCACGTTGCAATCGTCATACTTGAGGCATTGCTTGAACTTCTTATCTGAAAGAAAAGTGGAGAGGAGGATGTAAGAAGTTGAAATGTGCTATATTATTTTACAAAATATAGTTACAATTTACCAATACAGTTGTATTTATTATATAGAGTAAAAGTATATTATGCAATATTTAAACTATTAGACTATTAAAAATAATATGCTTAAGAAAATACCTCCACTACTGGCAGACAAACAGGAGTCTTCAGTGGTGCAAACCTGAGTTATATTACATAATCCTTTATCGCATGTATAGCACTTAAGTGCAGAACCTTAAGAGAGAAAAGATTATGACTAATAATACACTGAAAACATGACCGTTCATTTTTATATAAGACCAAAATATTATAACAACACTCATTTTTTAGTAATGTAATAATGAAAATATTTGTTTTATTTGGGATATGTCTTAAGGAAGTGTGTGCATTTTGGCCAACAAGTAATGTTTAAATGTTACATTAAGTAAAGATTCATACTGTACATACCAAGCTCCAGAAGAGCCAGACCAAACACCAATACAACCAGAGTTTTCATAATGCGTTTTCTTCTCTACAGAGAGAGCAAGTTAAGCAGGTTTATTATATTAAATACATGTTTGTTTTTTAATGAAAACTCATCATTGTTCATTACGAACACACAGCTTCTTTTTCTTTTATAATGCTGCCTTTAAAATTACATTGGATGGCACCCTTGATTAAATGACAACATAAACTGTCATATGTGTTTATGCTTTGAGTGGGGACCTAGTAAATGCCCTGTTAACACAGCTAACTCATTACTGCACCATCTTTATAAAAACATTTCAACTAAATGTTTGATCATAGGCAAAATCAATACTTGAACACTCGGGTTGGTTTCCAATTCCTAAAATTCATGTTTGAGCTGCCTTGATTAAAAACATCTGCTACTGATATTTCTTAACATATATCAGTGCCATTGTTTTGTCTCAAGATGCACACCAGTATTGTTTTTGTAAGGTACGTTTCTAAAAAACACTTGAATATACAACAATATATTGTTATATATTCAATATAACAAAGGCCTAGTTCTGGATTAATCTAGTCCAGGAAACCGACCCTCAATGTTAACAGGTAGATATTATTGTTGCATCTGTTACGTACAAAAATGATATCAGCTAATTGCTAACACATTTGGCGACATTGGACATCATGCCGTCTTCGAAATAAAGGCGCAATGAGGCGGATTACCTCCAGACCCGCGTAAAGCATCTTTACATTGACTTAACATTGAAATAATTTGCACCAGACGCTCTATTCGCTTTGGTGTCAATGCAGCATTATGGGGGTTTTTTGTGTGTTAAATTTGGCCACAACTTTCCCTGTGTTTCAGCAGATTGAATGATTTCAGGTGACAAATCTTACATTGCCTCATATTTTTGAAAAACGCTTTGAAATCTTTCAAAAACAATACACCGTTGGCAAATTTTTTACCCTTTCGGGTTGTTCGTGGATTAAAACATCCACTAAATTAAACCGCTGTAAAATTTTATCAGATGAATACTTTTTTCCATTTTGCAACTTCAATACTGATTAAAAAAACTACTAAATGTTTACAAAAATGTTATGGTTTTAACCCTTAAATTGCCAAGTTAATAAGTGATGCCACTGATTTGGGGGGGAACACAAAATGACAGATTTTCAATATAGAAGTGATTGTGGACTGGATCTTTTAACCTTTATCACAGTTTTGGGCATGTCAAAGATGAATAAAAACATTGGCTTTTGATGCATTTTTTAATTTTTGTGGTGGTTTTTCCTTTTGCAAAGAGGTAAAATTTGTAATTTTTACTGTTGATCACCATGTGGCATCATTAACTGCTGTAAAAAGTAGGCCTGTGCAAAAACAGAACTTAATGACTTGTACATTAAGTTATATGGAGTATAACAGAATATTAGAGTGTGTGTAGGCTGCTGATCAACAGTAAAAATGACTCATTTTACCTGTTTGCTTTGCAGTCAAAAAAATGTCATTATCATGGAAGTCAATGGTGCAAAAATAGTATAAAAAATAAAATCTGATGCTGCACAAAAACTAAAAATACATCAAAACCTATGTTTTTAACAATCTTTGACATGCCCAATTACTTTTTATATTGAAAATCAGTCATTTTGTGTGTTTTTCATCACTTATGAACTTGGCAATTAAAGAGTTAAAATCATGGAATTTTTGTAAACATTTAGTAGTTTTGATCAGTACTGAGGTTGATTAAAAGGTTTATGCAAATTTTTTTACAGCTGTTAAATACAGTGGATGTTTTAATCCACGAACAACCCGAAAGGGTAGTGAATTTGAACAATGGACAATGGTTAAATAGGTAAAATAAATAAACATATTAAATGGAGCTTACCTATGCCTCTTCTGTCATAAACCTGAGTCACGACTAGTGATGGTCGCTTTCGAAACACTGCTTCTTAAAAAGGTTCGAAACATTAATGAATCGTTTGTTTCGAATCATTGGTTCGGAGCCTGTTTCAAACTGGCCAAGTCACGTGATTTTAGCAAACGAGGCATCAGGCAGGCTTGTTCGACTTCATGCGGCGCAGCTAGAACTGTCAAGTGGATGACGTCAACGCGCCGCGAGACGAAGTTACACTTCGTATGATTTCTCCAATTGTTCTCGCGGTACTTTGTCGTCATCCGGCTGTCGGTTCTTGCAGCGCGTTTCGAATGTTCGGAAAATCCGAGGATTCAACACAAAAAACAGTTTTATTTTGCAAGTTCATTAAGCATTCATCCTTCTGACTAATAACACTACCATTTTGTTTACTTTTTGTTTATAGAAAGATTTGAATGACAAACGTGCATAACTGAGTAAGTTTTAAATTATTTGTTTGCCCTAAATGAAACTTAAAATACAGAATACATAATTAAATAATTTATTTTTCTTAAAAACAAAGTTTTGCTATTTTTTGTAAAAGTGTAAAATGTTTGGACAGATCTTGCTTTAACACTATTTTGACCGGCAGGGTTCGCCAGTGTGTTGCCACGTACTTCACTTCAGCGGCTCGCGCTTTGCAGTTTGCACAGTTAAAATGATGGTGGGGAAAGTTCACAAGTGCAAGTTAGGGCGTTCCATTTGAACCACCTTATTTTCGGTCTTAAACTTTGTGTAATCTGTAACCTGTTTTTTCAGATGTGCTATTGTGTTTATGCGGGAATACTGGTTATTCGATGATTCATTCTTAGGTAAGGAAATAGCGCTTTTAGAAGATCTTAAAAACACAGTAACGTTACCATATGTTGAAGTAACTTAATTTGACCATTGGATAAATTTGGTAGTAGCCTATATACAGAGGTGCACATAACTTTTGTCCTCTATTCATGGCACAGACATCCCACTTGCTGACATCATCGCTTATCTCCTGACTACTCTCTTTGCCATATCTCTTTGGTTTAAACATGGTAGACGATGATGTACATAAAATAAAATAGGCCTTGTTATTGTTTTTTACCCTTAACTTTTATAAATAACTATCTCATACATTTCAAATACTCATAAGACAAGTAAATGGTCAGTAGAAAAAAAAGCAAATTATGACCAATAGAAAAAAATACAATATAACAAACATACAAAGGAAATAAACACTGCTGCTCATGTTGTCTAGCCTAGAAATCTAGACGCACCCCAGCGGCCGCAAAATATATTTGCTGCCAGGGTTTGTTGTCAGGTTGGTCTGCAGTTTTCAGTTACAGTACAGAAACTGAATAAAGTAATCAGATAAATTGAATTAATCCTTAGGAAAGTTACAAAAGTTATTCAGTCAAGACAGGGAAAATATTTTCTTTGTCTGTGTTGACATTGCTGCAATTTCAAGCAGCCAATGCTCCACATATAGGCTTCTAGCCAAACGCTAATTTGCAGCCCCAGTTCCTTCTTATCTTCGTTATATATGTTACCTCTAAGAGACATTATCAGGAACCATACGTTTTCACTGCTGTGCAGATGATACTAGCTTTAAATCTCCTCACATCCTAGCAAAACCCAGTTTTCTAAGCTAACAGACTGTATTAGCGATATTAGTGACTGGAGGGCAAATAACTTCCTCATGCTAAACTCCAATAAGACAGAGATACTTCTTATTGAACCAAATCGCTCCAAACAAAATATGCCACATTACAAGTTAGATGGCTGCACTGTGGTGCCTTCTTTCACAGTCAAGAACCTGCCGGTAGGTGTAATGTTCGACAGCAGTCTATTTTTCAATAGTCATATCTCCAACGTCTGCCGCACAGCATTCTTCCATCTAAATATCTAAAAAATATGCTGTCTGCATCAGATTCAGAGAAGCTTATCCATGCTTTTTTGATCTCAAGAATAGACTATTGTAACTTGTTACTGTCACTTTGTCACCACCAGGGGCTGGCTATGTTGGACTAAAGCCACGCCCCTTTTCAACTCCCACCTCGAGGAGGTCCCCAAAGCCAACCCAATGACCAGACAAACACGGGAACAGGTAAGTAAAATTTAAAACAAGCTTTATTTGGTTTAAATATTTAAAAGAACTGGGAATTGGGGAAAGGGGAAATTAAAACTAATAGGTTTCTTCTCCTCCCTCCAGGGAGACTGCAGCCACGGGCAGACAGGGCAAGGGCAACAGGGGTGCCAACCACCATAAGCCGGGGGAGAAAGGGAAACGTCAGGCTCCGGCCTGGACCCTGCTAACCGTGGCGCCCTCCTTCTTCCGTCCTGGAGGCAGAATAATTTCGGTGTGACTGGTAAGGAGGATCTCCACTGCCGGTGTACCTTTCCTCGGGTCGGCAGGGGGTCTTCCACCCACGTTCTCCTTGTGCCCCACAGATAGTCACTGCGACACAAAAGCGCTGTTAGCTTGAACTTGGGGTGTTTCTCACCGGCTCTGCTGCTTACAGCTCTCTGGGTAGGTATCACGTTACACAGTCTGTTCTCCAATTGTTTCTCCTTGCTCTCCACAGGCGGCCACTAGGACACAAAGACACTGTTACTTGGACTTCGGGTATTTCTCACCGGCTCTGCTGCTTACAGCTCTCTGGGTAGGTATCACGCTACACAGTCTGTTCTTCAATTATTCACTCTCGTTCTGCTCTCTCTCCACAGGTGGCCGCTAGGACACAAAGACACTGTTACTGAGACTTCGAGTATTTCTCACCGGCTCTGCTGTTTACAGCTTTCTGGGTAGGTATCACGTTCACAGTCTGTTCTTCAATTATTCACTCTCGTTCTGCTCTCTCTCCACAGGTGGCCGCTAGGACACAAAGACACTGTTACTGAGACTTCGAGTATTTCTCACCGGCTCTGCTGTTTACAGCTTTCTGGGTAGGTATCACGTTCACAGTCTGTTCTTCAATCATTCACTCTCGTTCTGCTCTCTCTCCACAGGTGGCCGCTAGGACACAAAGACACTGTTACTGAGACTTCGAGTATTTCTCACCGGCTCTGCTGTTTACAGCTTTCTGGGTAGGTATCACGTTCACAGTCTGTTCTTCAATTATTCACTCTCGTTCTGCTCTCTCTCCACAGGTGGCCACTAGGACACAAAGATACTGTTACTGAGACTTCGAGTATTTCTCACCGGCTCTGCTGTTTACAGCTTTCTGGGTAGGTATGGTTCTCCTCCGTAAGTCAGCAGAGGGGCGAAGGTCACACACCACCTCACCGGGTCGAGCGCTGCCCTATCTCCAATGCCCATAGGCCTGATCGAATCCTAGACGGGGGCGCCCTTTTCGTAGAGACCACGGGGCGGCGGACCCTTTCGCCTCTGACTCTGCGACAAAACAGACACAGGTAAGTTTACACCACGAATGTTTCCAATGGTTTACTCACGGTCACGGACAGCTCTTGGTCTGCGTCCCTTCGTACTCCGAACAGCACACTACATATGGTAACAGTAATTTCTGAGGTCGTTGGCCTCTCCGTCCTCTGCCCAGTGGAAGAAAATGGATGATGCGGGGCTTCGTCTACAAGACACACAGCAACCCACAGCAAATACACAGCACCACTCCAACGTGAAAAGATTTATTACACAGTCTCACTCACCACACTATAAGTGCACCACAACAAGGGAAGCGCCCGGTGTCCTCCACTGCGCTTGGGCTAAGCTAGGGGCGATGGGAAATACGACCACAATAAAGTCTCGTAGCGGTGGCTGTTTGAATTTGTACTTCTAACGGCTCGCCCACCACACTATTGTAGGGGTAGGGCCGCCCTCCTTCTCCTGGAGGTTTCCAATGGTTACACAAGTTAATTTTTGCAAGTTACTCCACACCAAAAGGGTATACTCACGGCGAATAGCCTTTGTTTACGTTGTACCAGAAGGTCAATTTTCTTCCTGCTTTACTCCTTCAGTATTGGTTAGAACAAAGTTCCTTTTTACCCATAGGATTTTCCTGTTTACTCCAGCAGGTCCACAATAGAGACTACAACGAGAGAGAGAGAGAGAGAGAGAGAAACCAGACAGCCACCACGTCCAACAATGAGCACAGCTCCGTTTCTCAGCACACACTACGCACCTCCAACTGTGTTCTAACTGTGCTTTATATACTCCTCTCTGTACTTCAGTCATCCAATTGCCCGGCGATCTCTTCAACTAGGCACAGCTGTGCCCAATCGGCTGATTACAGCCTCCGCGAATCTGCCGGATGTCCGGTGTTTCCGTTCTCCGGTCTGGACGGAAACATCCGGGCGGAACCAAAACTTCCTCAACTTTTGGTTCCGCCCTGAAAGATCGTCGCCCCGTGACATCCTCCCCCGCCAATGCATTCTAGTCCCTGGAATGCCTTTGAGTAGTCCACTCACCGTAACGGGAAGGGGGTCGGCCTCGATTCTCCCGTTGGGAGCGCCTCACAGGGGAGTCAGGTTCGGCGGGCTCGGGCACAACCTCAGGTTGTCTTTGGGCGGCCGGGGGTTCGGCTGGCTCTGGTACTGGCTCTGGTTGTCTCTGGGCGGCCGGGGGTTCAACTGGCTCAGGTGCTAGCTCTGGCTCTCCTGGGGCGGCCGGGGGTGGTGCCACCATGGGTAGGCCTGGTACCACAGCCCATCCTTCCATCCAGGGGGCCGTCGGTGCCGGTTCCGCCACTACCTCCTTCGCGACCTCGGGATAATTTGGGCAAGGGCGAATCATGTTTCGGTGTACCACACGTTCAGGGCCGGCCTTTCCTTCCGGCCGGATGGTATACACCGGCTGTCCCGGCCTCTGTTGCCTGCAGACTACGTACGGGGTGGTCTCCCAACGGTCACTCAGCTTTCCTTTGCCTTGCCGCCGATTGTCTCGTACCAAGACTCTCTCTCCTGGTAACAAGGGGGCGTCCCGGGCCGTCCGGTCGTACAACCGCTTGTTCTTTTCCCCTGTAGCCCGTATCTTCTGGGATACCTGTTCGTAAGCAAAGTGCAGCCGTTGGTGGTGGCGCCCCACCCATTCCGTCACGCTCCCTTCCTCTTGGCCAGCGGCCACTCCCAAGACCAGGTCCGTGGGCATCCGCACATGTCTGCCGAACATCAGATAAGTGGGGGCATACCCCGTCGTACTATGAACGCTGTTATTATAAGCTTGCAAAAGGTTCGGTAGAGCACTCACCCAATCGCTCTGCTTCCGTTGGTCCAGGGTCCCTAGGAGCCCCAACAGGGTCTGATTAAACCTCTCACAACAACCATTTCCTTGAGGGTGATACGACGTCGTATGGGTCTTCGTGCACCCATACAGCTGGCATAATTCTCGGATCACCTTTGATTCGAAATTGGCCCCTTGGTCTGAGTGCAGGAACTCTGGACATCCGAACGTTTGGAAGACGTGCCGCCATAGAGCCGTTGCGGTGGTGTTTGCCGTCTGATCAAGGGTGGGAACTGCCCATGCGTATTTTGTAAACAGGTCGGTGATTACTAAGATGTTCGGATAGCGGTCCTGTGGCCGGCCCAGTGTCAGGAAATCCATCGCCATGATGTGGAGGGGGGCTTTGGCATGTATGGGCACCATCGGCGCTCGAGCCTCTCGTCGAGATTTAAACAACATACACCTGGGGCAAGCTTGGACCAAGCTGCGTACTGATGCTTCCAGCCCCGGCCAGTAGAAAAACCTGCGCAGCAGCGATACTGTCCGTTCCTGTCCCTGGTGCCCCAGCTGATCATGGTAGGCGGACACCAAGGCTGCTGCTTGATCGGCGGGCACCACGATCTGGCGCACCTCTTCGTCCAGCTTCGGGTCACTAACCTTTCGGCAAAGTACTCCTTCTTGTAGTTCCAGCTTGTCCCACTGTCCCAGCAGTCTTTTTCCCGTCTCTGTCTGGGTCAGCCTCTCAGACGACGTTGGCCGTCGGCCCTGCTCCACCCACATCTTCACCTGACACACATCCTGATCTTGGGCCTGCCTCGCTTTCCACCGACAGGGGTCCCAGCCCCAATTCCCCGGTACCGCCTCCTGCTGGCCTCCTGGTGCCTCCACGGCCCCTATCAGATAACCTTCCCTCTGGCTTTCTTCTTCCTGGCCCCCCCGGCAACCGGGGTTGTCCGCCTCTGGCAATCGGGACAAGACGTCTGCGTTCGTGTGTTCTCGCCCCGGCCGATACTGCAGTTGGTACTCGAAATTGGCAAGTTGTGCCACCCAGCGCTGCTCCACAGCTCCCAACTTCGCTGTCTGTAAATGCACCAAAGGATTATTGTCCGTAATCACCGTTACCTTAGCACCCCAGAGGTAGTCCTTAAACTTCTCGCTCAGGGCCCACTTCAGGGCCAGCAGTTCCAGTTTAAATGAGCTGTAGTTTGCATCGTTCCTCTCAGCTGGGTGGAGGCTTCGGCTTGCGTAGGCAATCACCCGTTCTGTTTCCGCTTGTCGTTGGGCCAAGACCGCTCCCAACCCCAGGTTGCTAGCGTCTGTATACAAGATAAATGGTTGAGTAAAATCTGCATAGGCCAAGATAGGAGCCTGTAACAATTCCTGTTTCAATCTCTGAAATGCCCCCTCACAGGACTCATCCCAGTCAATAGGGGGTGATCCCCGTCCCCGGTTCCGCCCTGTACCGACCAGCAGCTGGTTAAGTGGCTTAGCGATCTTGGAAAAATCTTTTATGAACCGTCTGTAGTATCCCACAAACCCTAGAAATGAACGTACTTGCCTCACAGTCTTGGGTGCACTCCAATCTCTTACTGCAGAGACTTTCCCAGGGTCTACAGCCACCCCAGCAGCGCTGACCACGTGACCCAGGAACTGGACCTCTCGCCTCAACAGATGGCACTTATCGGGTTGCAACTTCAGCCCATATTTCTCCATTGCCTGGAAAACCTCTTCGAGGTGCCGGAGGTGGGAATCGAAATCTGGGGAGTACACAATTACATCATCTAGATATACCAAGACTGACTCCATTAACTGACCTCCCAGACAGCGCTGCATCAGGCGTTGGAACGTGGCTGGGGCGTTGCAGAGCCCAAAGGGCATCCGTTCCCACTCGAATAATCCAAACGGGGTCGTGAAAGCGGTCTTCTCCCTATCGGCCTCGGCCACTGGCACCTGCCAATACCCACTGGCCAGATCCAGAGTGGAGTACCATGCAGACCGCGTGAGACCCGCAAGGGAGTCTTCGATCCGGGGCAGGGGAAAAGCGTCTTTCTTGGTCACCAGGTTGAGCTTACGATAGTCCACACAAAACCTCCAAGCTCCCGACTTCTTCTGCACAAGTACGATGGGGGCTGCCCATGGGCTACTGCTTTCCCGGACGATGCCCCGCCCCAGCATGCCCTGCAATAGTGAGCGTACCTCTGTATACAAGGTGGGTGGGATCGGCCGGTACCTCTCCCTACTGGGTCCTGCATCTCCAGTCGGAATATGATGTTCTACCACCTTAGTGCATCCGTAATCCTCCTCGTGTCTTGCAAACACATGTTGCCATTTCTGAAGGAGGGCTTGGAGTCTTTGTGTCTGCGCCTGTTCCAGCTTTTCCCCTTGCAGGGACTCACCTGCCAGGTGTCTCGGCACATCCCTCTCCCCGTTGTTCGAAGGGGCTTCCATCTGTGTCAGGGCCACCTCGATGACAGTGGGGCACACCTGACGGAAACTAACATCTCTCTCCTCCCTCACCTGATGGGGTGCAACCCCCGTTAGTCGGGCCAGCCGCTGGTGCCGATGTAAGTGTACTGGATAGGGGTGGTCATTTCGAACCTTTACAGGGACCCTCCCCCGGTGGACCGCCGCTAGGCCTCGTGCTACTTCCACTTGGGGGCAATCGGCGTGGGGTTCGACCAATACCCACTCTTCGGGGCCAACTCCTCGGGGGGCCACTCTCACCCACACCATGGCCTCACTCCTAGGGGGAATAGACAAAGCAAAGCGACACATCACTCTTCCTACTTCTTCCCGGCCTCTGCGGACCTGGGTCATCTGGACCCGACGACAGTCGGCGACTACCCGCTCCCATAGGGGCCTCTCGACAGGGGAGATCCTAGGGCCGGGCTTAGCCCGAAATAACTCCTCCCAACACTCGGAGAGCACGTTCATCCCTAATAGGGCTCGATGGACACCCAAACACCTGTCTTCCACGATGATCACCCCTTTTTGGGGAACTAACACCCCGTGAACTTCTAAGTCCGTCAGCCGATAGCCAATGTAAGGAATCTCTAAGCCGTTGGCGCCCCGCAACGTCAGCCAGGGGGCCTCTCCTCCTTGGGTTCTCTGCTTCCCGAATACTTCCTGCGAGAGACTTTCGGCAAACAATGTCACTTGAGAGCCTGTATCTACCAGGCACTGTACTGTCTTGCCACATACCTTCACCTCCGCCATTGGGCTATGCCCAACCATCTGGTCTCTTGAATTATCACGTCTTCCCGGGTCTCCTCGAGGGGTCCCGGCCACACGACCCACTGTGGCCGGTCGTCCTAAAAACCCCCTTCCGATGCCCTGCGAGGCCCACACTGACGGCTATAATGCCCTGGTTCTCCACAACGATTGCAGATTGGCCGCCCTTGGTCATCCCACTCGAAGCGGGGCCGGTTAAAACGGTTCGGGCGCCCCGGTGGCTCTCGGCCCCTCTCAGAGTAGACTCGCTCTCGGGGTGCCGGCCTCGGTTCCTCTCGCGCCCTACCTTGGCGAAGTTCTCCCAGAAGAGTCTTAGATAGTTCCGACATCTGCTCTCGGACATCTTTCAACAATTCTACTCTCAGGGCTTGCTTCCAATCTGCGTGTTCAGGTGGTGCTGCGGTGTTCCCACTTACGGCTGCACATACAGGGGTTTCACTTACTTCGACCTCATCACCCTCCAAGGCCAGCGCCTCCTTCTTTAGGTCTTCAAAGGTGAGCCCGGAGTCCCTCCGAAACTGGACCCTCAGACTTTGTCTCACGGGGCCCTCTTTCATCCCCAGGAGGAACTGGTCGCGTAACAAGGTCTCTCCGTCTCCTAGCCCATGGTCTCGTCGGGCCTGCAGGCGAGTGAACTGCTCTCGCAGCCTGAGGGCAAAAGCTCTAATAGGTTGTCGGGGGCCTTGCTTACAATTAAAAAATTGTGAACGGAGGACAGCTACGGGGGTATGGTCGCCATATTGCTCGGTAAGGAACTGGAACACAGTCTGGGCGGTGGCTCGGATTGCTTCGGGGGCGGCTTGTACCTCTCGCCGTGCTTCTCCCTCTAGGGAGTTCAACACAAACTGGAGCCGCTGAGCGGCGCTAAGGCCCTGTAAGTCGGCCAAGTACTCCAATTGGGCCTTCCATTCGGTCAGTCGTACCTCCGACTCTGCTCCTCCATATTTCTGGATCCATGGGCTTCCCATGATAATAGATGTGGCACGGGGTGGGGCTGCAGGCCCCGCGTTGTCAGTCATTGGGTGACCTTGGTTACTCAACTCGAGGTGGGGCCCTGCCGACTACGCCAAAATCTGTCACCACCAGGGGCTGGCTATGTTGGACTAAAGCCACGCCCCTTTTCAACTCCCACCTCGAGGAGGTCCCCAAAGCCAACCCAATGACCAGACAAACACGGGAACAGGTAAGTAAAATTTAAAACAAGCTTTATTTGGTTTAAATATTTAAAAGAACTGGGAATTGGGGAAAGGGGAAATTAAAACTAATAGGTTTCTTCTCCTCCCTCCAGGGAGACTGCAGCCACGGGCAGACAGGGCAAGGGCAACAGGGGTGCCAACCACCATAAGCCGGGGGAGAAAGGGAAACGTCAGGCTCCGGCCTGGACCCTGCTAACCGTGGCGCCCTCCTTCTTCCGTCCTGGAGGCAGAATAATTTCGGTGTGACTGGTAAGGAGGATCTCCACTGCCGGTGTACCTTTCCTCGGGTCGGCAGGGGGTCTTCCACCCACGTTCTCCTTGTGCCCCACAGATAGTCACTGCGACACAAAAGCGCTGTTAGCTTGAACTTGGGGTGTTTCTCACCGGCTCTGCTGCTTACAGCTCTCTGGGTAGGTATCACGTTACACAGTCTGTTCTCCAATTGTTTCTCCTTGCTCTCCACAGGCGGCCACTAGGACACAAAGACACTGTTACTTGGACTTCGGGTATTTCTCACCGGCTCTGCTGCTTACAGCTCTCTGGGTAGGTATCACGCTACACAGTCTGTTCTTCAATTATTCACTCTCGTTCTGCTCTCTCTCCACAGGTGGCCGCTAGGACACAAAGACACTGTTACTGAGACTTCGAGTATTTCTCACCGGCTCTGCTGTTTACAGCTTTCTGGGTAGGTATCACGTTCACAGTCTGTTCTTCAATTATTCACTCTCGTTCTGCTCTCTCTCCACAGGTGGCCGCTAGGACACAAAGACACTGTTACTGAGACTTCGAGTATTTCTCACCGGCTCTGCTGTTTACAGCTTTCTGGGTAGGCATCACGTTCACAGTCTGTTCTTCAATCATTCACTCTCGTTCTGCTCTCTCTCCACAGGTGGCCACTAGGACACAAAGATACTGTTACTGAGACTTCGAGTATTTCTCACCGGCTCTGCTGTTTACAGCTTTCTGGGTAGGTATGGTTCTCCTCCGTAAGTCAGCAGAGGGGCGAAGGTCACACACCACCTCACCGGGTCGAGCGCTGCCCTATCTCCAATGCCCATAGGCCTGATCGAATCCTAGACGGGGGCGCCCTTTTCGTAGAGACCACGGGGCGGCGGACCCTTTCGCCTCTGACTCTGCGACAAAACAGACACAGGTAAGTTTACACCAAGAATGTTTCCAATGGTTTACTCACGGTCACGGACAGCTCTTGGTCTGCGTCCCTTCGTACTCCGAACAGCACACTACTAGGGCTGGGACAACGCGTCGACGTAATCGACGACGTCGACGCAAAAAATACGTCGACGCAAAATATGCGCGTCGATTCGTCAGACCCAAAAAAGCGGCGCAGTAGTAGCAACGCGAGTTGCTTCAGTCCACGCCGGTTTCACACAGCAAGGGTGAGCAGTGGCTGCGGCCGCGCGGCGCGTGGTTTTCTCAGCGCCCATGTTAACAAGCATGCACCCCGCTGCATAAGCAGCGCGAGCTCGCGGCTCGAAACGGATATAAACGGAGGTCGGAGCCAGCCGCAAATAATTGGGCGGCTCTGTAGCAACAGTGCTGCAATCGTTTCTGCGTGGTTCTGCTGCGTTGCTCACGCTCAATTAAAGTGAAAGTGCTTTGTTTATGGTTTAAATGCTCGTGGATTTACGCGAAAAAGTGTTATTTTACCATAAAATCATGAATGTGATGCCAAGTGTGTTTTAAACAGTCATTTGAGCAATTTAACAGAAAGCAATGAAATATGTCACTGTTGCCAGAAGACTGCGCTTTCATTCACTCTCTGTCCAGCAGTAAATGAGTCCTAATCTATTTGAACAAACTTAAGAGAAAGAGATTTAATAATATATGTGCTTCTTAAGTCTATAATAAGTCTATCTTAAGTTTATATCTGTCATTAAATGGACTAGAACAGCACGAAAACAATGTGGATTAAACAAATCTAGTTATAAAAATTACACAGACCATCAAAAGGCACACTGAAGAGGTTTTGCTCATAAATGCATGTAAAATAAAGTAATTTGAACTTGAGATTTTTATACGGTTACTTAACTGCACAGTATGCACTGCAAATGCTTTACTGAATGCTACCTCTGTCTAAGAATGCATTATTTTGCACTTGTATAGTCTTTTTTTATTTTGAAATTTTAAGAGCAATAAAGATATATTGAAATGTTTACATTCAGATATGTAAATCAACATGTATAACTTGCTATTAGTTAATTAATGGGGAGATAATCGAGAATCGAATCGAAGTCGAATCGGACTGACAAAATGAATCGTTAGATTAATCGATGCATCGAAAAAAGAATCGCTAGATTAATCGTTAAAAAAATAATCGTTTATCCCAGCCCTACACACTACATATGGTAACAGTAATTTCTGAGGTCGTTGGCCTCTCCGTCCTCTGCCCAGTGGAAGAAAATGGATGATGCGGGGCTTCGTCTACAAGACACACAGCAACCCACAGCAAATACACAGCACCACTCCAACGTGAAAAGATTTATTACACAGTCTCACTCACCACACTATAAGTGCACCACAACAAGGGAAGTGCCCGGTGTCCTCCACTGCGCTTGGGCTAAGCTAGGGGCGATGGGAAATACGACCACAATAAAGTCTTGTAGCGGTGGCTGTTTGAATTTGTACTTCTAACGGCTCGCCCACCACACTATTGTAGGGGTAGGGCCGCCCTCCTTCTCCTGGAGGTTTCCAATGGTTACACAAGTTAATTTTTGCAAGTTACTCCACACCAAAAGGGTATACTCACGGCGAATAGCCTTTGTTTACGTTGTACCAGAAGGTCAATTTTCTTCCTGCTTTACTCCTTCAGTATTGGTTAGAACAAAGTTCCTTTTTACCCATAGGATTTTCCTGTTTACTCCAGCAGGTCCACAATAGAGACTACAACGAGAGAGAGAGAGAGAGAGAGAGAGAGAGAGAAACCAGACAGCCACCACGTCCAACAATGAGCACAGCTCCGTTTCTCAGCACACACTACGCACCTCCAACTGTGTTCTAACTGTGCTTTATATACTCCTCTCTGTACTTCAGTCATCCAATTGCCCGGCGATCTCTTCAACTAGGCACAGCTGTGCCCAATCGGCTGATTACAGCCTCCGCGAATCTGCCGGATGTCCGGTGTTTCCGTTCTCCGGTCTGGACGGAAACATCCGGGCGGAACCAAAACTTCCTCAACTTTTGGTTCCGCCCTGAAAGATCGTCACCCCGTGACAACTTTACTCTGGTTACCAGTTAAATATTGCATACATTTCAAAATATTGTCTATTTGCCTAAATGGCCTAGCACCTTCGTATCTTAGAGAACTACTATCAGAATACAATCATGCACACTGCGGTTGCAAAATTCTGGTCACTTAATTATCCATAAAATATCAAAAGTGTGTAAAGGTGGTTGATCCTTTTTCTACTTAGCCCCTAATCTCTGGAATGATTTACCAAAAAATTTTTGAGAATCAGACACAGTTGATCATTTTAAGTCTAAAGAAATTTCTCTTTAACAAGGCATTTACATAATTTGTCTAGTAAATAAACTTATGCCACAATAGTTAGCCTGTCTGGAACCGAGCGGATATTAAACCACAATACGGTATGACACTTGACTTGCATTACATGCAAACGGTCCCTACACTAATAGGATTTTGTTTCTCTTTCCCTGTCTCGTCCTTAATCCAGAGGACAATGAGACAAACAGACCCAGTTCCGGCTGCAGTGAAGGTAATCACACCACTAATCTACTGGCCTTTCTGCAACTTTCCCAGCCGATGTCTGACCAGCGACCACCGGCCGCCCCATTTAATCTACTTATTCGTGTGTATGTGTATATAAATATATATTTTAAATGTTTTAATTCACATACAATTGTATAAAATAGTATAGTATATCCTCTGCAGATTTAGCTATGTCTGGCTCTCTCAAGGGTTTTTTCCCTCCTAGGACTTTTTCTTCCTGACTAAAAACCAGGAGGTTCTTTCTCCTAGGATATTTTATTCTATAAGAAATCTCCCAATATATTGGGAGATAAAAAATATTGGGTTGTTTTTAACCCAGGGTTGGGTCACTATAGGACAGAACACATTTCTGGGTTAAAATTACCCAAATAATGGGTTGTATTAACCCAACTGCTGGGTTGTTTCAACATGGTTGATTAACAATAACCCAGTAGTTGGTAAAAATAACCCATTGTTTGGGTCATTTTAACCCAGAAATATGTTCTGTCCAATAGTTACCCAGCCCTGGGTTAAAAAAAATCCAACGGTGTATAGCCTTGCGGATTGCAATGTGTATTGCATTATATTGTATTGCAACATCTGTGTCGTAATGTGTATTGTATCATCAGATTCTTGCTGAAACACAGCCCTGACTACACTTGAAGAACTTTCTGCAGGTCCTAAATGACATTGAAATTGGTTAAAAATACAATTGAATCAGCTTTATTTTACATATTGTGACTTATGGCAGCAGCTTTTAATAATTCAATACAAGATGAAGAAACATGCTATAACAGTTTGAATTGCATTGCAAGTATTAAAAGTTAAACATAAAGGGGCGGTTTTCCGGAGGGTTAAGGTTAATCAGGGACTAGGCCTTATTAATATAAGGTCATTTAAGACGTTTTCACATACATACCTTACAAAAACAGGCATTAAACAGGACAAGGTGTTTTTAAATTAGAGCAGCTCAAACATGCATTTTAGTCTCGCCCCTAAAAGTTTTTTTTATTATCAGGCAAAACATGGAAAATATTTTAACTTTTTCCACAGTCTTGGCATCTTAAAGATGAAGTTCATTCAAAATCTCATAGTAGAAAAAATCAGTAGCCTGATTCTTACATTCTTGTTCCAGAATTTTCCAGAGAAAAGATCCAGCTCTGAATTTTTTTAGTATCTGACAACAAATGCTCGTGCTTAAGAATCCATATACGGTGATTCTTCATCTTTCGCAGAGTTCTTTTGCCAAATCTCTTTCACTTTTCATAGTTCATCTTTGCTAACTGTCATTTCATGTGTTCCTGATGGTATTGGGGAACTGTCGTTGCAATCTTTCTGCTCCTTTGCTCCTTGGCATTTGCTCCATGCGCACACAAGCAGCCCTCTGCAGTGTCTACGAAATGCTGGGTCACAGCAAGCGTACAGCAGAGGGTTTAAACAGCTGTTGACATAACCCAGACAGATGGCATATGGATGGGCTGCTACCAACCACTGATCAAATCTACAGGAAAAGGGAAGGATGCCCAATTCCACCAAAGCTGAGAGAGTCTTGTTGGTGTGAAAAGGCAGCCAGCAGAGGAAGAAGGCCAGTACGAGGGTGATGATGATACGGAGAAGCCTTCGTTGACGTGCGTGATCAGGACGTGGCCCAAGCCTGAAGTGTCGGGAAAGGAGTCGCCCCAGCAAGCCGTAGCATAGCAGAAGCACTACCAGAGGAAGCAGGAAGCCGAGCACAGTCGACTTTAACCCCAAAGCTGCTGACCACATCAGCTCTGCCTGCTCCGCAGCTGCTGGGTCCAGCTCGCTTGAGATTAAACTGGAGTAGTCCATATCACACAAGCAAAAGTATGCCCGTCCATCCTGCCAGTCACCATCCGGTCCCGCTTCCATGTCCACCTCCCTAACGGTCCGTAGAAGGAGAGCAGGAAGTGCCAGGATTCCTGCTGCCACCCAAACACAGCCCACAATCCATTTGGCCCGTGTGGTTGATCCACATCGTTGTGTGCTGTTACCACAGCGTCGTGTGATGACACAATAACGCTCCACACTGAGCCCAGTCAAAGAAAAAACACTTGCATACATGTTCAGAGCCACTATGTAACTGCTCACCCGGCACAGAAAGGGGCCAAATGGCCAGTGGTAGCCCAATGCTGTGTATGCCGCCCATAATGGCAGGGTCATAACGAAAGCCAAGTCAGCCAATGCTAAATTGGCTATTAAAGACTCTGTCACTGAACCAGATGTGGGGGAAGGCCTTGGAGTTGGATCAGGGGTCTGGGAAAGTTTCCCACAGCTTCCCATCCTCCCTCGTCCTCTTGTTCTGCGGTCCAGGTATGCCCACAGGACCAGGCCATTACCTAGGGAGCCCACGACAAAAACCAGGAGGTACACACTTGGAATGAGCACCCAGGTTGGAGACCATTCACTATAGTCACATGAGGGAAAGGGGGTGGGAGAAGGGAAGGGAGAAGACCACTCAGACATCGAGGCAAGACCCAAACTCACACCTGACATGAGCAGAGATTGTGGAAGAGTTACAACTTGGTTTACTGTAGTGGTTTGTAAAAGTCTTAGAAGGTGTATGAGGAAAGGAATTAAGAGGGTTGTGATAATTTTCTGGGAAAGATTCTCTTAACTATGTGAACTGGTAATGGGAGCTCTTTTATCCTTGTGCTTTAAGCAAACACTTTTCAGTTTTATTAGAGGAAGTGAATGAAGAGAGACTTTCATTTTCTTCAGATCCCATTGATCTCCACTGATATTACTACAGACAAAAGAAAAATAAAGGTTAGAGTTGTTTCAACCCATGGTTGAGTAAATTATGGACAAATCCAACAGTTGGGTTTAAATTATCCAATACTGGATTGTTTATTTTTCAATGGTTGGATCAAATATGGATATTTTCTAGGTTAATTTAAACCAACGGTTGGGTTTATCCAAATTTTACCCAAACACAGGTTGAAACAATCCAGCATTTGTTTTAAGTGCATATACATTTTTAAACCGCAGCTGACAATTTAATTTTACATGAAACAATCATAAAACTGATCACAACAAAAATCATTCTTCAAATATAAAAAATAAACAATGTGACCCTGCCTGGGAATATTTTTTGTTATTTACTGTTTTCTACATAAAGTCATGCAATAATGTAAAGATAATTATGTAAAAATATAACCTTGATATCTTAGATCCTGAGACTTTAGTTTGAATCTCATATACAGGGTCACATACAAAAGCTGCAGACATAATAAATAAAATTATTCCCACAAAAGTCTTGCATGTGATGCATCAAAGGAAAACCCAACATGAAGCAAAGCATTTCATACCTGCTGGGTCCTGAAGAGTCACTGCTTCTGTTTCATTCAAAGTGTCCACTCTCCTTCTCTGTGTTGTTGGTCTCTATCTCAAGCTAAGTTGTCATTCTGCCAAAGTTTCCTTCTGTGTCCCACTTACAGCAGAGGTTTCTTCTTTTTATAGACCCCTCTCCCACCCTTTGCTGTCCCCATCTTTACTTCTTTTCCCTCCTAGGACCACCCCAGTAGCAGTTTTGTGAGATTCTCAAACAGTCCCATCTTTGAACAGACTGAGTAAACTCACATTATTGATACTTACACTGGCCTGAACACCTTAAGGTTGAAAGGAGCATTATATACATGACAATGTCTTTGACAGTAGTAACCATCCAAGGCTGACGGTACACACAAACACTGCCTACATAAGGGTACACGGTCTTATAAACAATGGTCTACCAAAGGAGACACAATGGTCTGTTGTTATGAAGACAGCATAGTTCATAGGTCAGCACATGTCTGAATAGTCTTTAATTCACTAAAAATCTAAGTCTGTGAATTAACATGTCATCATAATCATATTAAAGGATCTAAGGCAACAGTTTATTCTGATCAATTTTATTACTCTTAGCTCAGACAAGACTATCAAAGTGAATTTATATTTATTATGTTGGGGTAATTATATTTCACTTCATTAAAATATTTAAGAAACAGATAGGTAGATTCAAATCACACATGTTCATCTTCTTCATCCTCTGTATACGAAAAATTGCAAAAAAAAAATGAGGAGGGCATCAATAAACTTGAATGAATATGAACAAAAAAAACATATGAATATTTAAAATATCACTCTAAAACCTAGAACCTTTCGTGTTAATGTGTGTGAACTCTTTGCCTGCTTAATCGATTTATATGTTTCTTCATTTAGCTGAATGTTTGAGGTCTGCATGAACTGTTTGATCAGTCTGGATGTAACACTGTTTAAACACTTCCGAAACTCAAGCATTCACTTCTGTGGACTTTGTGCATGTGTGTGCCTTGAGACTTTCAATAAGAATGAAAAAGGGACTTATTTGTCTTTAAGAATATTCTGATGGAGTCAGCAGGGCAACTATTTACGAGGCAATGCAATGACAATATTTAAAGATGCCGTTGTTGAGGTTAATAGTGAGTTGTTCACTGAGAAACGTATATTTATGTCAAAGTAGGTTTGTTACAGAGAACCGAGTCTCTCAGCAAAAATTTATAGCAATCCCCTTTAAAAAAAAAAGTAAAAAAGCCTTGATCAACTTATTCTTAATCTTTATTCAGGCAGTGCATTTTCTTAAACAAACAGGTTGAATAAGCAATTGTACTAATACAAATAGAATAGTTCAGCAGTAGTGCAATATTTTAGTCAATTTCTTGAGCCAATTCCTCTTATCACTAACAGTATTAAAATTATATTTCAATACACATTAATGCAGTGGTTATAATCACTTTTAAAGTCTACATGTTTTCTATTGCTTTCAATACTGCAATGTTTTTTATACTAGTCCATTTGACTTGGGACATGATTTACAAGATGCTCTGTTATAATAGTAATACTATGTTTAAATGAATTTTAATCCATTATAAAGAAACAAGGCAAAATAAAAACTGATAAAAAAGACTTCTATTAATAATTTGTTAAATTGTGTATTCGGAAAAGGCATTTTCTGAAAGAAACACTTTTATGTGACTGTTTTAGTGATGAGAGATGTATATAATTGACTTATAAAATCTGAACATTAGTACATTCCTAAAAATACAAAAATACAAGCCAAATCAAAGTGCATATACAAACAACATTTATTAGATCTCAAAAAATTACTCCCTTGAAAAGGATGCATGACGTGATGTTCTGTTTGTGAACAACGACAATTACAGAAGAACACCCCACCAGAAAAGTGCTATTGAAAGCAGTAATCCCAACACTAAGTGGCTGGCAACCGACAATGATGCTGCGTTACACATGTCTGACGTACAGCATTTGAATTGTATTTCTTGAGAACCAGGAAACATTTGGAGGAGTTTCATCACGTTGCAATCGTCATACTTGAGGCATTGCTTGTATTTGTTAACTGAAAGAAAAGTGTAGAGGAGGATGTAAGAAGATGAAATGTGCTACATTTTTTTACAAAATATAGTTACAATTTACCAATATAGTTGTATTTATTATAAAGAGTAAAAGTATATTATGCAATATTTAAACTATTAGACTATTAAAAATAATATGCTTAAGAAAATACCTCCACTACTGGCAGACAAACAGGAGTCTTCCGTGGTGCAAACCTGAGTTTTATTACATAATCCTTTATCGCATGTATAGCACTTAAGTGCAGAACCTTGAGAGAGAAAGGATAATGATTAATAATACACTAAAAAAAAACATGACCGTTAATTTTCATATAAAGACCAAAATATCAATAACAACACTCATTATTAAGTAATGTAATAATTTGTTTTATTTGTCTGTATGAAATGTGGTATATGTCATCTCAAGGAAGTGTGTGAATTTTGGACAACAACTACATTAAGTGACATTAAGTAAACATTCATACTGTACATACCAAGCTCCAGAAGAGCCAGACCAAACACCAAAACAACCAGAGATTTCATAATGCGTTTCCTTCTCTACCGAGAGAACAAGTTAAGCAGGTTTATTATATAAAATACATGTGTTTTTTTTTAATAAAAACTAATAACACACATAAAACACAGATTCTTTTGCTCTTATAACGCTGCCTTTTAAATGACTTTGGATGGCAACCTTGAATAAATGACAACATAAACTGCGATATGTGTTTATGCTTTGGGTGGGGACCTTGTAAAGGCCCTGTTGAAAACAGTTAACTCATTACGGCACCGTCTATATAAAAACATTTCAACTGAATGATCAAAATCTATCCTTGAACACTCAGGGGCAGTTTCCAAGACAGTACTTATACTAGTACCAGACTAAAATTCATATTTGAGCTGCCATGATTTAAAAACCCCTGCTACTGATATGTCTTAACATATATCAATGCCATTGTTTTGTATCAAGATACACACCAGTATTGATTTTTATAAGGTATGTTTGTAAAAACTACTTGAATGTCCGAATATAACAAAGGCCTAGTCCTGGATCTAAACCATGTCCAGGAAACACCCCCGAAATGCTAGATATTGTTATGTAACGTTACATAACTGAGATCCGCTAATTACTAAAACGTTTGACGGCGGGGTTTTTTTATAACGTGGACATAATGCCGACTTAACAAATAATTAAAATATATGTCAAATAAATAAAACAAGCGTATTAAATGGAGCTTACCTAGCGTTATGCCTCTTCCGTTGTTGTGAGCCTCGAATCTCGACGCATGTAGTCTCAGCCTCGGACGTCACGCCCACAGACTGTCTTGATATGGGCTAAGCGTGGGTACGACGCATGATGTGCTCTTCTCCCTTAGCCAAAGAGTATAGAAGTACAAGAGGGGAAACTCAATAGAACGTTCCATTGCAACCCCACGCCCAGCAGCAGCCCAACGAATCAGCCATTTTGGAATGAAAGCGAATCGGAAGTCAACTAGAAGTAATGGCAATATCAGCTACTTTGTACATTAAAAGATCAAATTCAAACTGAATGATGATGACACAGAATAACATACAATCAGACCAGTGATCATTAATCCCTTTTTACAGCTTATTTTCAGATATTTAGACAAGTCTTCCACTTTTATATAGGCGTATTTTACATAGATACATACTGACATAAACGCATCCACACACAATAATATTTTGTATTCATATACATACACTTATACACATATACATCTGAATTGCTCGAAATGGATTAATAAAAAAAAACAGCCACTGTCCTGTTACTGTGTAGGATAACAGACAGAGCAATGCATCATGTTCTATAAGATTATAATGTTTGTAGCGGGATCCAGCTAGTACAAAATATATTTCATACCTAGTGGAGTTGGTAACTAATAGTAGTAAATGTGTAAAGTAGCATAAAATAGAATTACATAATAAAGCAAGAAAAAACTACCTCAAATGTACCTATTTAATGATTGGATTCCACAACTGATAACAACAACAAATCAACACATACATACGAGACAATACAGCGTTTCGTGTAGGTGTAGCAAGTGAACAAAATTTTAATTTAAGAAACGTACTATTACGCTTATGATTTGGCTGTGAGATTCGCTGAGAATGAATTGAGAAGGAATTGGCTGTGAGAAATTTCATTCCAAAATGGCGGCCGCGCTACTGAAGCGCCACCTAGTGACTGTTGCCAAAAACGAATGAGAGTTTCCCCTCTTGTACTTCTATACTCTTTGGTAAAACCGTAAAACTTCTATACTCTTTGCTTAAAGGGTAGCACTGTTTGCTGTATACCTTTTAGCCAAAAAAACAAGCGGAACCTAGTCGATTCCAAGACCTAGCTCTTGTGTTTATGCGGGAATTAGCCTACGATGATTCATGAGCCAAGGAAATAGCGCTTTTAGTATGCCTTAACACAGTAGCCTATATACTGAAGTAATTTGACCATTGGATATTTTTGGTAGTAGGCATATATATATATATATATATATATATATATATATATATATATATATATATATATATATATGAAGTAAATTCTTAATTTTACGCAAAATCCAATATCCGCCATGTAACTCTGTCATCTTTTCTCCCTTTTTTCCCAAAACGCAATAAATGCCACTCCTCCTTTTTTACAGAATGCAATAAATCCGCTCCACAAATTACAGCGCACCATGTAAACAAACAATGGCGGCGCGTTGAGTACACAGAGTCCTAGTTTTTCTCATCTACTTTGTACTTCGTGATCAACAAACAAACAAAAACAACCTGTGGTTTTCTGTGACGGGAAAGAAACGTAAGCAATCAACATCTAATAATTTACGTGAGAGGCACTCGGAGCCAGTTGCTTGTTCTCCCGACAGCATCAAGCTTCTCTTGTGCTAACACATTGACCCCAAGGGATCTTATGAAAAACTTTCCATTATTTTACTCAAAGTCAACGAGAATCGAGCAGGACCAAAACATTTTACAGCTGATTGCTGTGAAAAATGTTAAGCGACAACCTCAAGTATAACCGCAGCAGTGACAGTGTTCTTAATATGACAAAGTAAGTGTTTTGATTAATGCCATTAATGTTTATTTTTTTATCAGTGTGTACAACTGTTCAACTAAATTAATATTAAAAGGCAAAAATTAATGCACATTTATACTGATCCAATAGATTTATAGAATTTTGAAAAAAAAACTTGTCATGGATTTACTGCATTTTGTGGAAAAAATAATCAGTTTTTACAATAAATCTTTGAAAATCAAGTTATGGATTTGAATTTTTAATGTTTTATAACCTAAAGATGCCATGTGAAAGTTTGTAACAGAAAATAGTGGTTTTCATCTTGTCACTTTCTTGGAATAGAATACACGTTTTTACCAAAATTTGTCAAAATGGATTTCTTGCGTTTTAAAAAAAAATAAAAAAAACTATTTTATTCATGTATTACTATTATTATTATTAATACAGCCTACAAGCATATTCTTTAGCACTATATAATCAGTAAAAACATGACTGGCTAATTATTGTATATAACAGATTCTCAAACTCTCAATTTGCAGCATTTTCCTTTTATTGGTCATAAAGGTTCAGTAGGTTCTGCTGGCTACAGTGACAACAAAAAGCTGATCAGTATATGCTAAAAATATATTGCACACAAGGTTTTTTAAAAGGTTTTACGTTTTTAAATAGACATTCGTAAACAAGGCTGAGAAAAAGCGCAGTGGTACAGTTTTATGAAAGTGCAGTGGTAGGCCTACAGTATAGGCCTAACCTTTAGAAAACTACCTTGCAATTCTCCAAACCAGAATGAGCACACTTACTAGTCTCTCCAATATTCTCTGTAACATGAATTAGCCTTGATAAACTAAACATACACAATAAAAGCCACAATCAATTATGATCAGACAGTTTCCCTTTCACTGTTAAGTGCTAAACAAAAACAATGCTTACAAGCCTTAGCAGTGTGCACACACAGTTTAAACATGCAGTTGAGATCTAAGCTGTGAAATCTTTTCCACTTAATTTAAGAGAGACAGAAAATCTGCTTTCTCACTGCATGATACCACTACCAGGTTTATAAAGGACAACTTCGTGAACATTTAGAGGACACACCACCAGAAGAGGGCCAGTGAGAGCAGGATTCCCAACACAGAGCGGCTGGCCATTGACACATTGGCTGCGTTACACAGGTCAGAGGTACAGCAAGAAAACTTGAATTTCTGTATGTTGGGAAATTTCTGGGAGATTGTGTTATGATCACATTCTGAGTATTTTATACACTGCCTGTATGTGTCACCACCTAAAACAGAGGAAAGGGTGAGACTTGTCAAAACATTTTTTAAAAACTGTACATTTTGTAGATCACAGAAAGACATTTTTTGTGAGAGTTATAAATGTTTTGTACCAACCTCTCTCATAGACTGTCAAGCAAGCATCATCCTGGTAGCAGTTTCTGGTTGTAGTGCATGTGCCTGTGTAGTCCTTACAATTGTAGCATTTAATGGCAGAACCTTGAGAGAGAGAAAGAAAATATGTTACAGTTATGTTACATATGTTCTGCATGTCTGAAAAGAGGATCAGTGACAATCAATGAATATGAATACATACCAAGACCCAACAGTGCGAGACTGAACACCACACACACTCCAACTGAAGTTTTCATAATGACTTTAATTTACCAGCTGAATCCTGATCAGGAGAGGGAGATAAAGAGACATGCAAAAATGTATCATTTGGTTTGAATGTGATGTCATGGTGTGTTCATTGCTTTCAAACCTTCATATTCAGAATGACATTTGATTCTAGGGGAATGAAACCACGTAATTGTGGGAAGGAGATTATTATAGAAAATTATGTTTTATAACTTATTTGATTTCGGTCATCACTACTAACAACACTGACTGTTCTGCTCAGGGGTTGATTTAAAATGATTTTTTACACACTAGATTTATCCTCTGTTGTTTGTTTTTAATAATATGTATTACAGTAATTAAGTTTTAGACATTGTATGCGATTATATATTTCCTATATCTGTACTGCACCTTAGCTTGAGTTATATACCCACTTGTTTAAACTATTATGCTTAAAATAATGACCAAGATCAATTATATAACCACCTTTGCAGAAACAGCACACATCTGCAACACTGCATAAAGAAGACTGAGGCAAGCTGTTAAATTCTTTAAAACATTTTCTTAGATTAAGTTATATGAGGCAAATTGTCAATGTGGGATCCTGCACACTGATTAAAATATTTAAAACTATATAAAGTAAATAAAACCCTAAAACAGTCTAACAGTAAAACACAAACAAAATAATCAATAAATAAACAGAGATAGTATAATAACTTTCAACAGATTGAAATTACAACCAGAAACAGAACAACAAAACAAAACATTCAACATTTCAGTGAAAATCTATAATACCAAGCTTGTCCATAATGTTTATCCAAATTATGGCATATTTTACATTTGGATGCAATTCTCAGACTAAAAATATAATAGTATAAGACATATTTTTGTTAGGTTTTTAAAAAGTTAATGACTTCTAGTAAAAACAAACAGTTGGACACACTTATCCTCATCTAGCCTTAATAAATGTATTACATACATTTATTGATTGTCCTTTCTAAGTTTCAAGTATACTTGAAACTTAGAAAGAACAATCAATAAATATGTTGCTATAGCCTATTAAATTACTTAATGTTCAAAACTTGTTCTGAAAAATATAAACCTTTAGATTAGGAATGTACAAAAAAAAATGAGAACAGAAGATTAGTCACACTTTTCGTCTTGTGAAAAATATTGCTTAAATTTTTTTTAGAAAAGTTATAAAATCTAATTGATTAAATCAAATAAAATTTGAATTGACCTGGCACACAAGCAAAGCATATTCATGAGGTAAACAAAACATTTTCCTCAGTTTTAATGGCATTATTTTGCATTTGTGTCTCTGTAGTCTTACCCAGATGTAAAGAAGTTATCCAACTGCAGAGAAATCCAGACCACTTTGACAGCTGAAGAGCTTGAGTCTCGCTCACTCTCTCCAAAACACGCCCACAATGCTCAACAAATCTTTTATTCATTGTATTACAATTACTTTTTGACCAATCATTTAAAATCAAAATGCCCACCTACAGTCCTAAAAAAGTAACATTCTGATATGTAAATCTAGCACTTCGGTTTTTGTTTTTATATGAAACAGAACAAAAATCCTTATATTACTGAAGTAAAGTTAATAAACAATTGATTTATCAAGAATTACACAATATCTGTGCATACTTGACACTTCATGATAACTTACTTGAGTAGTGGCTATCAAAACAACATATTTACAGTAATTTACTGCAGGCACATCCTGGGCTTTCTGCATGTATCATTACTGTACACGTGGTCAGACAAGAACCCATTTTGTTGTGGCACAGATGAACAGATGAATGTGAGGTAGAATGAGAAACGTTGTCAACGGTCAATTTACATGATCAACAAGCAGCAATCTGTAATAAACAATAATAACTGGAAAACAAGATTTGAAATGATCTCTCACATGGGCAGCCCTAATGACTTGATGTGACCACTGAGGACAACAAAAAACATCATTTATGAGTGTACCTTGGGTAACTTAAGAAATGCTGGATTCAGTTATAAATGTGTTATATGGGCAAATCTTGTCACCCTAAGAAAGGATGTGTTCATTTTAACACGTTGTTTTGTGTTATCCTATTTTAACACATTATGTGTCATTTTGGGTTGATTCTATGTTCAAATAAATAAAAGGGACAACACAAGATGTGTTAAAACAATACAAAGTTCTAAAAATAACACAGAGATGTGTTAAGTGTTGTCCTTAACTAGCCACAAGATGTGTTATTTTAACACATTCGTTTTAAGAATGTATGCATGCTTTCATATAAAAATTAAAAAGAAACAGGATGGTACTGTAGGAGATTTGACCCAAAAAACAAAAGAGCCCAACAAAGAAACATCAGACAAATTACAAAAAGGCCTTTTAACTTGTTGCCATGACAACGGTCACAAATAGGGTGGGCCAGTGTTTGGGTCAGAATGATAGAAATGACTCCCCGTTTTGTGTTGTCAAAACAGTAAGTTTTTGTTTCAAACAGCATGAGACAATGGCTATGGTAATTATTTAAACAAGATCAATGGCCTTTTTGTATTCATGTAACAGAAAACATTCTGATCTATATGAGAAAGTAAACAAATAATAATATAAATAAAATATGATATCAATACACCATTACCTCTTTATTTACTTCAAATAAAAAAAAAATGTACATATACAAAATAAAAAACAGGGTGTTACTAACCAATAAGAAAGATCTAAACAGGGCTGAACAAACTGCTGAAAAATCCCACTGCATTGCATTATTTTACAAAGATTACAATACAATTGCAGTCATTAACATGAAAATTTAATTCACACGTTTTTAGGCAAGATAAGTTTGTGTCAAAATTTTATTCAGGACTGCACATTATTCTTAATTCTTTACCTCTTGCACCACCCAAAAAACATGATTTTAAATATAAAAGCTGAGAAAGTCATAATAATGCAAAAAAAATCAAATAATCTTGCTATTTGCACCAGCCTGGATAACATCACCAGCCCTTGAGATGAGCTTAACTAAGAAGAAAACCCTGTACAAGGATACACAGAAGATTCCAGATTTGGATGTCTGGTTGACTTTCAGTTTACATCTATCTGGATGTGTCTGAGAACAGGGCATCTAAACAGCTAACTCGCAATTTAACTGATATAAACTTAATGATCACTGTGTTGAAGCTGATGCTGTGCATAAATTGCTTGGTTTGGGCACATGTGCTTTTCACCCTCTAATCGGATCGGTTTCATATAATTTCAAAATCTCAGCTGAAACTCTCAAACACATATACACAAATACATACACGCTTCACAATTAACAAAACAAATGCAATTCATTTATTTTGCGAACTAAAATAAGAATATTCATAGTCTCTCGCACTATAATTATACACACACGCAAACCAACAAGAAAAAGTAGACAGAATAGACAGAATAAGTATTCCCAATCCGGTGTGTGTGTGTATTTTTCTTTTTACAAAAGAAAAGTACTTTTTCTCTGTGCTCCCAAGGATTTCTACAAATTTGTAATCTTCAGAAAGTGACAAGTCATTGAGAGGCAAGTACAACCAATCTTTCACATATACAATAAACTCTGCTGCATTCACTCATCCACAAAATACATTTGCAGGCTCATACATATATACAATGATCTCATACATTCGCACACAAACACACACACACACACACAGACTCTCAACTAGACACATGCTCTCACAAAATGGAGAAAGAGCCCATGAGGTGTCAGGCACAAAGGCGTTGTACAATAAACAATGGATTCCTAAACGCTCTGTTTGTCCTCCAACGCTTGTGTTTGAGTGAACATGCCTGTTTGTGGGTGGGTGCTGCCAAGCAGTTACATGTAAAAGTGCATCAGACGTGCCGGGGACAGCGTCCTCCCGGGTCAGCCATGTTCATTCCACGCATGTCTCCCTCCTCATAGTCATCTGTGTCCGATGAATTCTCATCATTATAAAGAGCAGAGACTTCACTTACTGAGCCCTAAATGGAGAGAAATAAATAATGAGCCATACAAAATTAGCACTGACTCCTAAACAAATCCAAATTTAAACACTGTAGCTTATTTTTGAATCTAATAGAAAGACAGTACCGACTCACCGACCGTACCACCGATTCACGGAATGGTGGGCACACCATATGGAATCGTGGGATCGCTACGTCAAACACTTCCTCTTTGTTCTTGAGCCGGTGGAATGTGTAGTAGCCTTCCATGTACTCGGAGGTCGTGGAAAATGTGGTACAACTGGCGTACTCGTGAACTTTCCCGGGCGTCATTACTGGAAACTCACCTTTACGTACATTGCATGTAAAAAGCACCAGTGTTAACAAGACTTTTAGGGCATTAGGGTGAAAGTGCATTTTGTGATCTATAATGCAGTGACTTTCCACAAACACGTTCTGATTCAGATTTCAAATTGTTACCAGAGGAAAGTAGATTTTTACGAAACAGAGATGGGTCTTACCCACAACACCGGGGCCACGGACCTCTTCCACATTTCCATTTGCATTTGTGATCTTCCAGTATCGACTGTCTAGCTGGCATGCGTTCTCTGGCAGGGCCGACTTTGCCATCTCGATCCTGATATATCCATATCGCACAGGTCAGAGGTTGCAGGTATTAACCCACTGTATAAACCCATTTCAAACCGCAGCTGCATTGAGTTGTTTACTTTGGCAATAGCAGACAACAGCTGGGTGATTTTAGTAAGAACTAAAGTATTTGATTCCAACAAACACTGTCAGCATCTTTTAAAAACATTTTCTTAATCTACTCTACTGAGATTCCTATTTTTGGTAAGAGAGCTGCTATAACATTTCAATAACTAATGAAAAAATGCTGTTTGAATATACTGGAAACAGACCAAATGTTCTCAAGTACAAAATATTACAATGTACTGTTAACAGAGCTTAATTATTGCTTAAATAGCCTGAATCTGTTTACTGTAGTCACAAGTGAAGTACCTGATCCTATAGGTGAAGAAAAAGTGTGGTGGATGGACCGAACTGAGCTCTGGCAGGAATGAGGTAGAGACGGATACGGTGATGTCACCAGTGGTAGCCACACAGCGCTTGTCATGTACATACCTGAGCAAACAGGAAGAGGAATAAAAATGAGTAAGGCGTATTATTTGCTTTTCTAATGTCAGATCACCCAAAAACAAAACGAAAATCACTGTTTATCATCAGATTGTATGTGTAAAATAAAATCGTATGGTGCATAGACAACCTGAATATCTGATCCCGAATTATGGGGTATTCTCCTGTTACAACATTATCGACATAAGAGGTAAACCACTCTGTAAAGCTAGAACCTGAATAACAGAGAAAAGTAAAGAGTTAAAATGTGTTTTTGGAACTGAAGTGCTTTAAATACTGATAACTTGCATTGCATGTTACCTGTAATAAACATGTCAATAGCAGACGGATCTTGTGCCAGCTGATCCTATCAAATAAAAACATAGCAGCATAAGCAAGAGGGCCTTTGATGCAGGAGGACAAGAGCGCCTCTCACTGGTCAAAATGCAACAATGAAAGTAAAAGAAAACTAAAACATTTTAACCCTAGACTAGAGCACCCCATATATGATGTGCTGAACTGCTTCATAAGCACTTACAGGTCAAAACACAGTTTGAGCCACTATATAAAGCTTAGACAGAGCTAGCATTAGTTAGTGCCGTGGCTCCTGACTACATGACACATTTGCATTAATGTTTCACCTTCATTAGAGTTCAGCCCAAAATCAGACCTTTGTAAGTGTGTTAGTGCATGACAGGGTGTTAAAGTCTGATAGTGGTGATCTAACCGGGCATTGATAGAAGATCTCATTGTGTGTCCGTCCCTCTGTGCTCTCCAGGGCCATGTACTGACTGAGGCCGGTGTGGAAGCAAAAAGTTAGGGGAAGACACTGACGCATGCCTTTCCTCTGTTGAAATCCTCCTGCTGCGGTCTCAATGTCCAGCAGGTCCTCTGACCGATAGTGGTTGGACAAAGCCATGCTGCCCATCAACCTATGCAAGGGAACAAAGTGGCATTTTAAATTGAAACCTGTTAAAGAGACACTCCACTTTTTTTAAATACATGCTCATTTTCCAGCTCGCCTAGAGTTAAACATTAGATTTTTATGGTTTTGAATCAATTCAGCTGATCTCCGGTTCTGGCTGTTCCATTTTTAGCATAGGTTAGCATAATTTATTGAATCTGATTAGACAATTAGCATCGCGCTAAAAAATAACCAAAGAGTTTTGAAATTTTTCTTATTTGAAACTTGAATCTTCTGTAGTTTCATCGTGTACTAAGACCGACAGATAATTAAAAGTTGCGATTTTGAAGCTGTAACATGGCTGCAGCAGGCGCAATAATATTACACAGCGCCTGAGAATACTCCCCTGCTACTGAAAGTAACCAAGGGTACTATTTTCGGGCAGTGCGTAATATCACTACGCCTGCTGCAGAAATGTTGCAGTAACAAAGTCCTTGATTATTACGCCAGAATGAGAGTATAGTTCCTAACCATATCTGCCTGGAAAATCGCAACGTTTAAATTTTCCATCAGCCTTAGTACACGATGTAACTACAGAAAAGTCAAGTTTTAAATAGGAAAAAATATCGAAACTCTTTGGTTACTTTTGAGCGCAATGGTCTAATCAGATTTAGTGGATTATGCTATGCTAAAAGTGGTACCGCCGGACATGGAGATCAGCTAAATGGATTCCAAAATGGTAAAAATCAAATGTTTAACTCAAGGGGAGCTGGAAAATGAGCATATTTTCAAAAAAGTGGCGTGTCCCTTTAAAATAAGTCTTAAACAACCAAGTGGTATATAAAAACTAATCTAATTTTCAAATATTTTTATTTTTTTTTAAGGGTGCATGCAAATAAACATGTAAATCTTTCAGTATCCTAATATTCAGCCACGTGCATACGGAGTAGGCTGATAGAATTTTTATAAAGGCTATTAAAAAGGTGTTTACATGACCTTACATGCACGACACACATAGTCATTAATGTTTAGGCTTATGCATAGTACTTTGATACACCAGTGTTTAGTAAAAGAGAGATAAGTTTTACCCAGGAACCACTAGTTTCTGCCCATTGTGTATCCTATAGGAGCAACGGTAGTCATTAGGAAGTTTGCAGCCAATCTGAGCCTCAATGGCATCTAGCTCATCCTCTTTCACGCCCTCTAATCAAAAAAAGAGAAACGAAACACTTAGACCCGGTTTTACAGACAATGCTTCGATAAAACCAGGACTAAGCCTTAGTTAAATTAAAACATTTATGCATCTTTTATAAACATACCTTTAACAAAATACATTACTTGTGTGTATCCTAGGACAAATCGTTGCACTGGCTTATTTTAAGATCTGTCAGTGCAAGTAATATTCAGTTGAGAGAGACAGCTAAAACATGTCTAGGACTAGTCTTAAGCCTTGTCTGTGAAACCGGAGGGAAGTTTAATATTTAAAAGATATTCCCTCATTAAAGTTTTATAGTGGGAGTGACTCATATTATGGAAATAAACTTGTTTGAATTGCAACACTAATGCACTTTACAACGATTTCTCATAGGATTGATGGTGGTTGTTGGAGTGGACAGACCTTTAAGTGAAGCTATCATTCGAGGGCATTTCTGATTTAGGTAGTTCTTTAGGTCATCCCAGGCTTTCTTGAGAGTGCTGTAATAGTCAAGGTAACGTCCCCGATCAGTGTAATACTCCCGAAACAGTTCCTTCCAGGTCAGGCCTCTCTGAGTTTTATCTCTCCTGAAAATGAAAGACAAGTGGCATCAGTTATTACCCCAATAATTAATCGACACAAATTGTGTTTTAGTTACAAGAGAGATATATAATGAGCAAGTATATGTATCAATAAATGTATTGAATTTTCTTTGATGTGGTTAACTTACTCTGTAAGTAGCCAGTGCTTTTGACAAAGCCTCTTCCATAGTGGGTTATGACCAGTTAGTTCATTGAGTCTACGATTTACAAAACTGCAACTGAGGGAAAAAACAATTAAGGGAATTGATTAAACGTAAACCGTGTGACTTTCGATTCGGTTTCTAAAAGGCTTTACATAAGCATCGATGAACAGTGAAAAGGAATTACACTGACACTGTCACTTTAGGATACTCAGCGTCACGTGATCCCCACTCATTTCACAAAACAAAATATTTATCCTCGAAACTTGATTCAACTTGAGACACCAAAAAAGTTTACAACTACTGTGAGAGTGTAGTTGCTATACACATAAAGATTTGACACTTTTATCAGCCGCAGCCACATATACCGCACAACCCGTTGCTGACTATTTACATAAAGGCAGTTTTATCTCCAAACATAAGAAGCATGACATAACCAGTAGCAACAAAGTGTAAGATGCGTGATTAATAATAGATTTCATTTAATATCAGACTATCAAACTCGATCATCACTTGCTTAAGTACAAGCTATCCTGCTAGCACTGTCAGCTAACTGTACAAGCGATATGTTTTTCCGCTCATTCCTGCAACAAACACTCTTAAAACTTGTTTGCTATTGCGCAGTCTGACTGAATATTTCATGCAAAGGAGTTTACCTGCTCAGATCTCTGAAGTCCAGAAATGACAGCACCAGCAGTAACGGATCGGAGGGTAAGTTGTCCAGGCTGAGTGTTATGGACGTTGCCATCTTGATACCAAATGCAGAGCTGAAACCCCGCCCCCTTCACTGCGATGACATGAAGGCGTGTCCGCACGCTGCTCTGTTATCAAATAATGCGCACATGTAATGAAACTGACTATTTACCATGTGAAAGTGAGCGATGAGGCGATAACCACGGAAACATAAAATTACATTACACGGAAAAAATTACCCACGTGAAAAATGCTTGTAGTAAACTTAGTGAATTGTAAGTTTAATATTTTAAAATGTAGTATAGAATATTATAGAAATTGCCACACGTTGCTAATATACTGTGTTTGTATAGTTATTGTTAACTATAGTAAACACTATAGGCTGTATAGATACAGTGTAGAATTTTACTAGGGTAAACACTAAAATATACTACAGTATTTTTCGTATTGAAATATTTCGTTTATTGAATTAAATAAAGGAAAGTTTTACAGTCATCCTTTGCGTTGATCTGCAATAAATGTTTGTCTTTTTATCACCTCAAGATGGCATCACAGATCCATTCTCTCATCGGCTTTCTCAAGGTCAAAGCACTCAAGCTAACTATATGATCCTTTAAAGCTAGTAGCCTACTGTAGCCAACGTCAAAAATATTCCTAAAATCAGGCCAGGCTTTAAAAATACATCCTGACCTTATGATAACATTACAATTAAGTTAAAATGTCCAATTAATTGAAATGCCTGAAATTACTAAAATGTCAAAGCATATGAGAAGAAAGGTTTATAATGAAGGGGTCCTGAACTGAAGTAATAAACATAAACATTTCTGAAAAAATAAATAAATAATAATAATATAAGATGTAGGCCTACACCCTTGTATCCAAATTTTTCAGCGGGCACACAAAAATGAGCATGAACAAAACTGTGCCAGTCCAGTCCAGTCTTTTTGCTGATACCAGTTCATATAACATGTAATCAGCAACAATTACAGATTTATCAATTAATTGTTGCCATATTTACACAATTCTACCTTTATTGTCCTAAGTAATACTTTATATTCATATGAACGCTGTTTTCTTCACCCATCTATATGGGCAAAAAGTAGAAGATGCACAATTAAACCACATCATTTCCTTTTTCATTTATTCCTCAAATATTTTCTCCATACTGTATATACATTCATAAGATAAAGCACACTCAGTGTGTGAAGGTGAGTTCACGCAGCTCTGACGTTAAAGCTGACGTACAGCCTCTTTGGTTATGATGGTGGTGTGCTTGTGGCTTCAATGACAGACTCATGCTTATTGAGGAGGGGTTGCCAGCCATCCAAACCCCTCCCATTTCATTACCTCACTTCTGTCTATCTCTCTTACCCCCTCTCTCTTTTTGTATCTCTCTCCCAATCTGGCTGAGTTGGTTTCAGACAGAACATTACACACACACATGCTCAAGCACACGTGCCACTCTGTGTCTTCCTACCAAGACCGGCTCTCCTCAGCATCTCCGCTCTCAGTCTTCTACCTCAACATGAAAGCACATCAGTAAAGACTGGATTATTCGTCCTGTTTATTAATCTTCTCTCCTCTACACTTCATTCTGTGTGTTTGGGTGTCTGTTCCTGGCTGGGAGTGCTCATGTCTGCGACAGCGCTGTTGGGGGCAACACTAGGTACCGTGTCTGGAGTCCTGACACTGTGCGGTCTCTCCTTGCTTTGCAAGAGCTGTAAAAAGGGAAAACTTGAGAGAAGGGATGATACTGATCCTGAGAAAGCCCAACCAAGCATCCTGCACAGTCTCACGCAGGTAAGAGTCAAACTTACACATGCAAACAGAACCAGCATCCTTACATATGAGTCATAATATAGACACAAACTTACATGAGCGATATCTGTATACAACACATATTAGAGGAAACCAAAGCCACAGATGTGAGAACCAAGAACACACTGTACAGAACAAGTGCACTCTAAGTGGATGGATGGAAGTGGTGCTTACATAATGCCGGTTAGCTCTGTCTGAGACACAAACAATATTATTTATACTGAAATAGTTATAAAGCTGTTATTATGATTAAACTGCTTACATATGATAAAAGATTTGCAAATGTATTTAAGCTGGATGACTATTATGGTGAAAAATATAATTCCTGTTTCATACAGGAAACAACATGCCATCTCCAGTATCATGTTTGCCTCTCTGAGAGAGAAACACTTATCTTTAATGATATATCCATGTTAAAAATATGAAAGGAAATCACAGACTTCAGATCAGCTGTTTTGTGTCATAAAACTTTCAAAGTATCAAAAAACATTCCCCAGTAAGAGACAGAGGCTTATGCCTAATACAATCACACAGGGGAAAGTGAGAGACATGTCTGTTATTATTAGAATGTTATCCAGAGTGCTTTTATCAAAGATAATTGATTTAGGAATGATTTGTACTGGCATTTATATACAATCACCCAGACAGATTGACACACACACACACACACACACACACACACACACACACACACACACACACACACACAAACACACACTTCTCTGCAATGCCTTTGTGCGTCTGCCGAGTGCTGTGCTTTCCCTGAACCAACCCAGAGTCACGACTCACATTACCATATACACACATAAAATCTTAGTTTGTGACTATTTATATCCAGTCATGAATAATCACCTGTGCTGTCCAGAATATATGTTTGCAGAAAGAAATCTCACCAAAAACATCAGGCCACACAAGCTGCACATAACATTCACCGCATTCACACATTTTGCTAAAACATCTTCATTTACTATTAGGTCTGATCTTCTTAAAGTGACAGGAGTCACACAGGAACATTGCTCAGCCTTATCTCAGCTCCCATTTTCTTTTCTTTTGTTATCGAGAATGTGATGATTATTAAATCTGTGTTCTTTTTATGCAATCCTTTCTGCATGCTAAAGTCTTTAAATCATATTATGAGATTTGAATCATCAAAGTTAGATTATAATCAATGATTTCACATTGATCTCAATCTTTGACATGATCTTAGTCAATATTCAAGATATCAAGATCACATTTTCACCGGATGATTTTATGTAAAAAACTGTAAATGACAAAAAAATGACTTTAGCTGGGTTTTAACAGGCAGGGTCACATATGAGCAAATAAATAAAATTATTTGACCTGTGCAATAAATGATAGCAGATTTACTGCTACTGTCTAGAAAAAACAGTCACAATTAAATCAGTACCACTGAAAAATGATGTTGAAGTCTCGATTTATTGTTAAGGTCAGTCTTTAATCTGGATTGTAAAGTAGGCTAGCAATGTCTTAATGCACCAGTATTAAATATTAATAAAGGCATGGGGATCTGAAAGGAATATAAGAATTTCTTTCTGCTCCTTTTTTTGTGCACTCACTGTCAGCATGATAACTGCCCACACTGGGAAATGGAGTGCTCTGCTATTGATTTTTTTCATTCATGCTTCCCTGTTTTTTTTTTCATGTCAGATGCTTCACATCAAAACCCCAATGAATCATGAACCCAGCCAGCAAAAAGCTCCCGAATGAAAACCATTCACTGTCTCAAATCTATGACATTGTAGGGTAGTTTAAAACAATGCAAATGTGAATTGTATCATATGAAAAGAAGGAAATTTAATAATGTATAATGCAACAAACCTGCCAGTATTAATAGGTCAGATTCACCTCTGAGTATGTCTTTTTTTGTCTTACTTCCTCTGAGCAAAATTAACAGTAATTTGGATTCAAGACACTGTTTTCTGTTCTCATCGTTTTCAGCCCTTCTTGGTTTACTTTTGGCCATTTTTTTCTCTGGGGAAAATTTTGGGGTCATCAAGGTCACTTCCTTTTATAACTAGATATGTGACGCTGAACCACAAAACAAGTTATAAGTAGCACATGTATATTTGTAATAATAGCCAAAAATACATTGTATGTGTCAAAAGTATTGATTTTTCATTCAAAAAATGAAGATATTTGGTAAATTTCCTACCATAAATATATAAAAATATACAAAAAGATTATTATGTATATATCAATACACACTCACACATTCTTGTATGCATTTAAGAAACATTTACATGTGTATATATATTTATTTATATTTTTATATATTCTATATTTTATTTTAACAATAAAAATGAATATATAAATAAAAATGTTCTGAAATGTATATGTGTGTTTAAATATACATAATAATTACACATAGTACAGACACATATATTAGACAAAAATGCACTTTTATTTTGTATGCGATTAATCGCAATTAATCTTTGCCCATGCAGCACTAATAAAAATGTATTTATTATTAGTAATATGTGTTGCTAAGATCTTTATTTGGCAAAATATTTTGCAACCTCGGATTCCAGATTTTATTCCAGGAAAAAAAACTACTAACAAACCACACATATTAAAGGTTATTAATCCAGCTTTCAAGTGATGTATATCTCAATTTAAAAAAAAATACCCTTAAGATGATTTTGGGATCCAGGGTCACATTTGATTTACTGTTAAAATCATTTACTTTGCATGTTCAGTGTTTTTGTCCTAAACATCCCATTAATGGTAGGCTATAAAAATATTTTACTGGTTTAAATAAACAGTTTAAGGACACATGTTGTTCAAATGCCTTTTTCTGTCAACTCAACTCTTTTACTCTAGCTCATCATTTATTTCTCACTTATTTTAGTTTAGTGTGCAGAAGTTGACAGAACCGATCCAGCCTCAAGCATCTCTGAAGTTCCCTAAAATATACTGGCCCAAACCCTCAGTCCGTTCTCAAGAGGTAATAAACCAGAAAGATCATGGATCATCTGTCAGCGACACATTTGCGGCCGAGCTCAACACCTGTAACCAGGCAACAGGATGTGATGAGGTCTTCTCCCTCCCGCGGCAAGGTAAGGAATTTCTATTAGTTACTATCTAATGGAATATTAAAACAATGGGGGAGAAGGTGTGGCCAATTTCTGTTGCTCATTTCAGTCCACCCACAACCTTCGAGCTGCTAACACAATACTTCCCACTGAGCTACAGGAACACAGACTATTTCAGAAATGTATGCATTTTTATTAATTAATTTTATCTATGAGTAATTTATTTATGTGGCTATTAAATTAAGTTGTTGAATTGTGAACAATGTCAAATCGCCCCTAAAAGTTTAGGGGCAAGTTGAAATTCTGGCATTAAAGCCATAACATTGTGGACATCAGTGGCATATACTGATGTCAATAAATTCTGTGCATATCTTCCCCAGACGCCATTGCTAACCTTTTCAGATTAAAGCAGTAAAAACTGCTCCCAAAACGGTTGTCATACATTGATCTGACTCAGTGCACAGCTTCTGTAACAATAAATAGAATGTACCTGAAATAATGAATAACCGAGGCCTCTCTTGTAATTAGGACTAAACTTCCACTCACCCAGAAGTGAATTTGCATCTGTTCTCTAAGGACCAGATTTGACTAAATGTCATGCTTTTCTGATCTGAATAAAGACAATTATGTTAATGAGAGTGCCTAAATTACTCATTAGATGTTTGTTGATAATTAAAACTTACCTTTTATATATCAGCTTCTGCAGATGAGACGCCTTATACATCTGAGCAAACTGGTGCCATGACGACAAGTAGCTCCATCCTGTATCCCAAATTGCACTTTTCCATTAGCCTGCACAAAGAGAGTGGAGAGCTACACATCAACATTGTGGAAGGTAACCCACTTCCACTAAATATATATTCCTCTGTTTCTAGAAAGATTCTAGGTGATGGCTGTGAGCCACAATCAAAAATTGATGTAAAACTGGTGTAAGCTACTGTAAGCTGGTGAAGAAGTAAAAAATGTTTGAAAATTTCAGAAATTTATAAACTATAAAAAGGTCTTAAAGGCATCTTACATAAATGTACATGAAAGATATGTAAAGCTGTATGAAAAGCAGTATACTGTCTTCAGTTTTCAGTATACTGTCAAGTACACTCTCAGAAAAAAATGCCCAAAAACTCTACCTTTTGCAGTACAACTGGTCGTCACTGGGGTGGTATGTAACTCCACATACCCATTTTTTAAAGCCAACATATCATGACAATTTGTCTTTTTCCATGTTTAACTGCTTTAATTGGTTCCAAAGTGCTTCTATCAAACTAGAAAATTGGAAAAATAACAACCCAGTAACCCTTGGGGCAGAGATCAGCTCATTTGCTTTTAAAAGGACACACCCCAAAATGGCCATTTTAACATGCTATAATAAATTATCTATAGAGCTAGGACTTGACATACATACTCTGGGGACACCAAAGATTTATTTGACATCTTAAAAAAATCTTGAAGTTAAAACAACTTGGCTTTGCAAGTTAATTCAACATACTATTTTAAGTTTTGACCTGTGAGTATTGGCATAGCTAATAAAAACTAGTTATAGTTGTTAACTGTTTGAAATAATTTTTTAAAGTTAAAGTAGCATAAAAATAAATGTTGAAAGTAGCATAAAAATACATTTAGATTTGACATAAATTTTGCATTTTTAAATGGAGCTTTTTACTGTACATCTATTGAATACATTCTGCAATAAAACAGGCTTTGGTTTCATACTTTATCCTCTAATAGTTTAGCCAGGTGTATCATGTTTGTGCATAGAATAAAGAGCACAGAAGCCATGTGGGGCAGTTTGGCTCTGCTGTTGAGACTGCAACAGATAGAGAAATGATATTCAAACATCTCTGTGATTAAAGCAATGTTTTGGAGGAATAAAGGAATCTTTCATGCCGCTTAAAGCCTCTCAATCACAGAATTACCATTTCAATAGTTGCAGCCGTGACTGATACGCATCATTATCGGTAATGAGAGTAAATCTGCTTTAAACTCAATTCCTCTATTCTGCTCATCCAAACAGAAAAGAGAAATGTGGCTTAATTATGCTGTCTGAGATGATAAAAAGTAAGGAGTCATAAAAAAAATCAGTGAAGGGATAGAAGACTTACATGAAGCCTATACTTGTCATTCGGCTCCATGTTATAATCTGAATCGTCATTTTCTCTTTCCATATTTTCATGCAGCGGAGAACATATCAGTGGTTCCAGGATGTGAGGGGTATATATCAGGGTGTGTAAGTGTCTCTGAAGAGCAGAAGCATGCCCATACAGCAGTCCACAAGTTGGCAGCACGGGTACAGTGGGATGAGGACCTTGTGTTTGCCTTGCCCTTGGAGGGCACACTGGGGGCAGATGGTCTAGAAGGAGAGGTGTCCCTATCACTTCAATGCTGTGATCGATTTTCCCAGAATTCCACTCTGGGGACAATGCGCTTTAAACTGGCTGATGTGAACATGATGTTGGACGCTGACTGCTGGGTTGACTTACAGCCACCGAAACAGGTGAAAAACATTTCTTGCATTGTCAAATTTGGCTAAGAAATACAGCGATCACCATCTACAGTATAGATTTATTTAGATTTTGACCTGAATTGTGTATGGGCTACAGTACTGCTCAAGGTTAATTCTTCATAAAAAAATATGGGATAGCGGTTAAGCCAAATGGAATATGAAGAAAGATTTGTATGTCAAATGTTTGTATAAACTGTGAACACTTAAGCGAAGGTAGGAATCTGTATCAGGGCTGGTAGTTTAAGACCTTGCATAAAACAGCAAATAACTAAAACACAGCTTCATGGGCATGATGTATACTGGCAGATCAAGGAAAAAGATATCAATGGACATTTTGTGACCTTTAAAAATGTATTATTAGGCAACTGGTCTACTGAGAAAGGGAAAAGCCAGTGAGTCATGCAGGTGTTCTGTATTTGAATCTTATTGATGCACAGACATACCAAGAAGCTATTCACTCCATGCACTCCTTTACCAGAAAGATGGAGATAAAGTTTATTCACATGCAAATTTGAAAATATATTATATAGTACAAAACTGACAAATAATCCTACATTTTCATCAAGGAAATTATACATTAAAACATGATTTTTTTCTGTTTCCGAATCTTCACCAGTGCAAATATAAACATTAATGTATAATTCAGACAAAGTATTGCATATACGCAGTTTATTGTGCACAAGAAGTGGTACAGAATTATTCCGGTATTATTTCTTTTTGGATGGATCCTTTGCATCTTCTCCGATTTTTTGGGTTCATACATGTTTGAACAAACACACACACAAGCATGCTTTCCACCCCCGATTCTGTGTGATCTGTTTATGATGTCATAGACCTCCAGAGCTGGGAATCTTAATCTGCGTCATCACACCTCCCAGAGGAGATCCGGTTCCAGTGCACACACACAAACACACATACATACAGACGTGCCAGGAATTTATTACTACCAACTAGACTGCAGAGAAAGCGAATGAGCGAGAGAGGAGAGAGAGGAAATGAAGCAAAATTAAATAAGCTACCTGAGAGGACCTGAAGCTCTTGGCCAATTTGTGGGCAGTTGTTTGGCATTTGTATGTGTGTGTGTAATAGGCCAAGCCATTAATGAAGAGGATGATGCATGTGGCACTGGGTGGTATGGGTACCATTCAAAATGATTTGTTTATAGCGACATGTTCACACTTTAATATTCACATGTAATATAAGAGGGTTGACACACACGCACACAGCTCTTATAAGCACATGATTCATGTTTGAATAGATTATTCAGGATGGGTCTTGGTAAAGACCTTGATCTACCTTTTTAATACTTTAATACTTTCAATTACAACTTCATGTTTTAAAAAACACTATTCATGAATGAAGGAATGAAAGATAAACTGAACTTATTCATTTGAACCCGTTTGAGCTCACAATATGTTACCTTTGGAAAACCCAGCTAAAGTACTTTTTGTGATTTACTGTTTTCTACATAAAATCAATACGATAATAGAAAATACAACCTTTATATCTTAATATTGATGTTGCTATGTCAAAGATTGAAATCGATGTGAAATCAATGAGTGAAATCAAACTTTAATGCTCCGGCTAATGTCATAATTAGATTGTGAGAACAAGCCTTCACAGACAGGGTCACATATTATACATTTTTCACTCTGACTGTCACATCAATGAAATAAAAAACATGAAGGTTCGATCAACATTGTCTAGTCGATGCTGATTCAAAAGCACCAGATTAAATTTAGACCTACTTCTTGAAATAAATTGTAATGTTCTGTTCAGGCAGATGGTTAAGTGGGGCTGACAGAAGACAGTGCTGAATTTGTATAAGGTCATTATGGTAATGAAATACAATTATTCTGAGTGTTTAACCTCAGTGCTATGCTGACAAATTGGTAATTTAAATTAGCAATTTTTGCCTTGAGTGGAGTCAAATGACTAAATCATTTGCATAAGGTTATTTTAAAAAATCTATATGTGTACACAGAAAGTTTTTAATTGCAAGAGATTGACCTAAACTTTCTGTATTTTTCTAGACTTACTGATTGACAATACTGATTGTCGTTTCTCAGCAGGAAGTGACATCCTCAGCCGGTGAGCTTTTGTTGTCGCTCAGTTATTTGCCTGCGGCCAATAGACTTGGAGTGGTTGTGATGAAGGCTAGAGGACTTCTGTCAGACAAACTTAAAGACAACATAGGTATTTCCACTTAAAAATATAAACCTTTTTCACCTGTAACTACACTGTGCTGACACAAACATTATAAGTGATCCTAAATCAATTGCCTTACACAGAATAGAAAGCATACCATGTCCCATCAGTTCTGACATAAAAAAATGGACCAAATTAGCTATTTTATTAAACCCATACAGTACATTATGGAAGAGGCTCTTATCTTTCGCTCTCAAGGTCCACCTTCATCCAAAATTGCCCCTGTTCAAACTTACATGACCTTAGTAATCATTTCTAGTAATTAGCTTCAGATGGTATCAAGGTGGAGCTAAGTTCTAAGATGAGAACCTGTGCATTACAAAATATTAAGAACAAAATTTTTAGCTGTAGTAAACCTAACATTGTTTTGCTCTCTATGTTACCTGATAGATCTATCTGTAAAGCTCACTCTGAAACATCAAAATGTCAAGCTGAAGAAGAAGCAGACACGGCGGGTAAAACACAAGATTAATCCCGTCTGGAACGAGATGATGATGCTGGAACTCCCAAGCGAGCTACTATCTAAATCCAGCATTGAGATGGAGGTACTGAACCTGGCTGGGCCTGGGACCCTGCTCCCCCTGGGGCGCTGCATGCTGGGACTCCAAACATCCGGCACAGGTCTGCAGCACTGGAAACAAATGCTAGATAATCCACGCAAGCAAATTGCAATGTGGCATCCATTGTATGCCTAAACATTTAGATAATACTCTCTAAAACACCACCACATCCAGGCACTGTATACACAATGAATGGTTAAATCTGTTGATGTATTTTACAATACTGTAGGTAGATATGAGTGAACCCAATAGTTATCACTGTACGTTCTCTGCAGAGGTTAAGGTAAAGCTGAAATAGGACAGTTACAGTACTAATAAGTAGTCTTTTATTGTAAGCAGTGCGGCATTTATCTTTGATGTTGTTGTCAGTGTGTTTAAAAATCTTACTATTATGAATTGGTGTGAGTGGGAGCCACCCCAATCACTCTAAAAATGGCTAGGTTATTTTTGACCCATTATGGGTAAATATTGGACAGAACCGGCGCTGGGTTGAAAACTGATCCAATTCTGGGTTATTTTAACCCAACTGCTGGGTTATTATACCCCATGGTTGCATAACAACATGGGGTTATTTTTAAATCAGCACGTGTTCTCACTCTAAAAAATATTGGGTTGTTTTTAACCCCGGGCTGGGTAACTATTGGACAGAACACATTTCTGGGTTAAAGTGACCCAAATAATGGGTTGTTTTAACCCAACTGCTGGGTTGTTTCAACATGGTTGATTAACAATAACCCAGCAGTTGGGTTAAAACAACCCATTATTTGGGTCATTTTAACCCAGAAATGTGTTCTGTCCTATAGTTTAAAAAATAACCCACCCATTTTTAGAGTGATCTTTCACAACAACCGTTAGGTACAAAATTGATTAGCAAACAAAAGCCATCTTGTCCGGCTAAGTAACCGTCTTCTAGTCAAAATAAATTTGAATTTAGTTACAGTTCGTCTTTGCCAAAAGAACTTGTGAGATGTATGATACTCCATTGTGTAAGCAAAGTCAACAGTGATTACAAGGTCATTGGTTTTGTTTATTTATTTATTTATTTTTGGGCTATGGATAGACATCTATACAATTTTCACAGCCCAAATGTTGCCTGGTTTTAGGCAAACAAACATCTACTGTGTTGGGACGGCTATTAGATGTCTTTTAAAACACAAAATTGCTTGCTGGGCTGTATCTTGCCAGTTTTGACTGAACAGATAATACATAACACCAAAGTCTCATATAGGGTTACATTACAAAGCTGTGAAGTGGCAGGATATTATTTCATATATCTATGATTGCGTTCACTAAAGTAATAAAAGTCATATCTGGGATGGCAAGGGGTAAGTAAATTATGAGAATTTTCATTTTTGGTGAACTATTCCTTTAACATCAGTACAGCCCTGGCTACCAATTGTAGAATACTGTTAATACTTCTATAATCACACAATAAATCTGCAGGGTCTTATAAAGGCAGCTTTATACTTCTCAAGGTGCATGTGTGGATCTTAGATGTGTGGCTCGCTTATTCTCCTAATTGTCGTGTTAATGTATGACTTTTCACCAAGTTAATAATAAGGTTAATAAAATTTCCACTGTGGCAACTCAAATAGTCAGGTTTTTGCAGAATGCAAGTTATGTCCTTAATGATGAAAGTTAATGAATGTATGTTTTCTTAAACATGCCTGCTAAAAACGACCTAAACCAAAAACACTCGGTTTGAATAGAGCTATCAGGCTAAAGGTCTATAATTTGTAAGTGAATATGATCAAACTGATTCTCACCACAGCTGCTTCTTCATCCAGGTGCCGTGAAACAAACGATTTATATAATATGTTTTGTGCTTCTTGGATATATACATACTTAGACATGTGTAAACAGTAATCTGCTATAACCAAACAGCAGCTAAAGTGAGTAATCAGCTCAGAAGCACTGGATATTTGCTAAAGTATTTATTGTATGTGTTTTACTGTTATCTGTTTTGTGTGATCTGGTAACAATAATCTATATTGAATCTGATAACGTAAGCCTAAAGCCGGGTGATGCACCTACATGCAGGGTTTTAAATTCTGTGCAATGTTTTAATTGCTAATAATTTTGTTCATTAATAGTTTCATCAGAGAAATATCAGATAGCAAATTCAAGCTTTAAAGGTACTTTTAAAGTAGTTTCCTTTGGTAGCAATAAGCATCGTAATTTCCCAATGATGCATGATCTTCTTGATTTATACATAGTATTATTTGTTGCAATTGACACGTTAAAATATTCATGATCAAATGTTTATTTCTGTACATGTTTAATACCAGGCATGACCTACGAATTGTTATAATCATGGAAATCTGATCCAACTATTCACTTTTTTTAATCCAGTTTCTTCTTTTTGTGAAACAAAAAGTTTTGTGTTATGTGTGAAATAAATATTCCTTTCTCTAAAGGTGTTTCGCATGTGTGGTTTGTAATATATCATATGACTAATCTGTTTTATAGAATCAGTCAAATTCCATGACACAAAGATGAGAATGGTCAGGAAGTGACAGACTGGCCTCCCACAAGCAGCATCAAATTAACACTGATTTATAAATAAAAAATGTGGCCGCAGGACTTGATCACAGCACATTAAAGTCTTCTCTCTGTCATCTTTCTCCTCTGTTTCTCCTCGTTTTCTTTCCGTTGCACAACAGTTACTATTCATGTTTTCTCTGGTGGCATTAGTGGGCAGGCAGGGCACAGCAGCTAGTTTATATTAAAGCAATGTATACACAGAATGGATGAGAATGATACTAGCAGTAACTGCAGTGCATCACTGATGAGCATCTTATATAATCCAACTGATAAAAAACAAACTCCCACCTGCTGGATATATTTCCTTGCCAGAGCTAAAATTATTTTGCTGGCTTCTCATCTTGAGTTGTGTCTGTGTGTATGAATAAATGAATGAATAAATGAGACATCCGGCACACTATGTGTCACATGACAAATGGCTTTTAAGCTTGCTCTTAGCATGGATCACAGGCTTATTTATTAGGGTTGTGCTCTACAAATGTTATGAATGCTACATGCAATAGCTATCTAACAAAAACTAAAACAAGACACATGATATTAATTTTGCAGGACTGTTATTTAAAAAGAGAGAGAGAGAGAGAACATCTTCACCCTCTTTCTTACAGAACTAACACATAAAAGATAAATGGAGAGGAAAATCTGACCTAGAAAATGTTTCTGTCGGATGTTTAGATGAGTAAAGCTGCAACTTGCTCTTTGAGTTTAACTCTCACAACACAAAAGACACATTTTTACTAGATGTACTTTTCGGCATCAATCTCTTTTCTTTCTCCCTCCCTTGTGTTATCTGTTCAGTATGAATGTTGCATTTGCAATGACTAACAGAGCCAGGGCAGAGACAGCTGATACATTACTTCAATTACTATTTATAAAATCAAGTGTTGTTACTGTTAACATAAGTGAATGCACCGTGAACATGAATAACTGTTGACATTAAAGGAGCATTTCACCCGTAGAAACATGAATCTTTATTGAAAGTGTGTCATATTTGTAGTCGAAATGTAACATACATTTAGAATTTGGTGCCTATTTGACCGAGAAAAGGGGTGTTTGTAGTCTCACTCCCTCAACAAAGATATTGGACTTCCTTCTTTCAATGATGCAAAATTATGATTTTTACATCATTGAAAGAAGGAAGTGCAACACTGACATCTGTATTTCTCCTGTCTCAGCGGCAACTGAGAAAATTATGCATGACCATTCAAAAACATGACTGGGGTTCTAACTATACAAAGCTTTATGCAAATGGATGAACAAATGAATCCATGTTGAAAACAATATTGTCCATATTGTGTTTATGTTAGTTCATGCATTTACTATTGTATACTCACACAATATTATTGTAAAGTGTTACCAAAATACTATTACCAGAGTTAAAAAAAACAGAATGAGATAAATGCATTTAATCTTAATTAAATAAGCAAAGAGACCCCCCCCACACCAAAAAAATTAACCATTCTGCATCAGATAAAACAAGAGAGGCTTCATTAGTAGGATCTCATCCATAACCATCAGCTGTATAAGGAAAGAAGATCCAGTAATGTCTGGATTTTACCTCCTCGTGAAACCTGTCTAATGAATTTAAACACATGAGCAAGACAGAAGCTGAGGCTCTCTCACAAACAGACACTGATCAACAATGACTACAGCTCCAGCCAGCAAATAATAAGCATAGATTATCACAATTACATCTCCCACACACCCCTTGTCTCTTATTAATGGACAAAGAGAGGGTGGTGATGTTATTGGGAAAAAATGTCCTCTATATACAATAAGCCTTTAACAATTAAACATGTGAACTGAATGAAGGCTGCTTGTGTTTTATACTGTAAGCCATAGCTTGCATCATTTGTGCATCCAATTTGCCCTGACTCTCCCTTCAGTCTCTCCTGGGCCAGACGGATCCATGTTGCCAAGGTGATGTGAAAAGGCTGGGTTATTGGGATCGTTTCTGTATTCAACACGCTTGTAATGTAAGAGGTGTGGTTTTGCGTTAAACAACATAATTACAATTCATCATCTCAGGTTTTGACTCATTACTAAAACACACAAGATTCCAAGGTTATAACAAAAAATTCAATACAAGGCAGGTACATCAATATTGCCAGAGTAGAAAGATCAATAACTGGGACAAGGAGTAAGAGATAAGAGGATAAGGGGAAGGTAACTGAGATAGAGAAGGAGAAAAACTGAAAAGGATTAGGAGATTGATCATCAGAAAAACAAACTGATAGAGTTTCAATTCTGAAACAGTGCTGTGACTCGTTGTGTCCTCTGAGACTATTATCTGTTTTTCTTTAACTACCATATTGGTCAATAATCTAAATGTAAATACGTTTTCAGAAACATGCTAATGTAAAAGTCACTTACAATTGAATAATATATATTCCCTGACCTTTATTGTGGACAAAATTAAATAACTTGTTCTGCCTCTGGAACAACTTTACTTCGTAGCTGAATCAGTAACAATTCAGTCAGGTACTGATCGAAGTCTCGCTTAACCTTATTCTCTAAAAGCCTTCTGAACTCATAAACACGCATAAAAGATAATATGTTCAGTTTTATGTTATCTCTAAACTAGACTATCTCTAGGACTAGTACCACATTTCTCACTGCAAGGTCGTCAAAATACGTAAAATATGAGTAAAAAAACGAGTTCAATAAACCATTTGAAAGATCCTGTAGTGTTTTTAACAGCAGTGTGCGCAACTGGTAGAAGTATTTAAAGAAAATATCAATACGTTTACAGTGGTCTTTAGTGTGTGTGCGTGCGAGCGCGTAAAAAATGTCTCTCTAGCCCCATCTTGTGCTGAAAAGTATTTCTGCATATAGGTTGGATAAACGTTTTGGGCAGCATGGGTCATTACAACTATTAAAAAAAAATAGATAGTACACTATTGGGGACGCTCTGACACATCAAAATACTTATGACTTATAGATTTATTATACTTTTATCCTTTCAAAATCACATAATTATTTAATTGTAGTCATCTTCAAAAACTATAAAAATTTTAATTTAAAATGATCGATACGAATAGATAAAAAATATTTAAACCTGGTACTCTCTATAATACCTTTATAATTAACACTCACTTTAAAATACATTGTTTAAAGATAGGGCGTTTAGGTTAGATTTTGCTTTTCTTTGTTCTCTTCTTTTTATTTTTTATTTTTTTAATTATTCCTTTCTTTAAAGTTTGCTTTGTTCGTTGAAATTGATCTCTTGCATCCTGTTATGCTTTTGCCTTATTATGTAACTGTATGTATTATGCATAATAAAAATTAAAGAGAGTGCGTAGATTGTAGATAGAACTGTTTCTAGTGGGAACAGTTTCTCTGTAACAATTACCTGACTTCCGGTCGCTGGTTCGTTGGCTGGAGAACGATAATTTTCCCGGAGTTTAAGCTGGATAAAGCACCAAGTGGCCAACACGCAGAGGAAATATAACCCTGAGTTAGTTGAAATATTTTTTCCATATTTATGTTTAAAACGACGTTTAAATAAGCAAACAGATTTAACAATTACTTATATGATAACGCTGTTGGTTAGCATCATGTTCTACTTGGCTATCAAATGTATAGATTGTAACCTTATAGGTGCACAACAAAAACAACATTTAGCTGGAGGTCTTTTGTAACTTTTGTTCACATGGTTTATGTGACAACAAGATAAATCTTCAAGCTAGCTTTAGTCATTTTGACCAATTTTGTCGAATCAGCTAACGTTAGCTCTCTATTCTGTGCACGCGTTATCTGTGAATGTTTAATATTTACTTAGTAACGTTATTGAAATGCAACATGTGTTGAATTAAAGAAGTGGCTCTTTACTCATGCACGTGATTACTGTGTCCACCAGTCTGTTTTTGTTACTTTTACTAGCTTTATTTTTACTACTGTAAAACGGTTTTAAATTAATATAGAATGGTGTGTTACTTTCGTAATCTTTAATATGGCATATTTTGTAGGAATAGCTCAACTCCATAACTTAAGTCGACTTTTATAGCTGTAGATGCCGATGTCAAATTTTTCTCTGTTTTTATGAGATATAAATATTATTATTATTATTATTATTGTGGAAACTATTAATGACAAGATTCTGTGAAATCACATGTGCAACTTAATTGCCACTTAAAAGGATTGTTCACCCAAGAATGAAAATTATGTCATCATTTACTCACTCTTATGTTGTTACAAACCTGTATAAATGTCTTTGTTCTGATGAATACAAAGGAAGATATTTTGCAAACCGTCCGTTTACTTCAATAGAATTATTTTTCCTGCTATGGAAGTGAATGGGGTCAACAAACGGTTTAGTTACAAACATTTATTATTTCTCAAAATATCTTCCTTTGTGTTCATCAGCACAAAGAAATTTATACAGGTGATATTTTTTGGGTAAACTATCCCTTTAATTAAGCTTTCGAAAAGTTTTTTTCTTTCTTTTTTTTCGAAAAGTCAGTTTACCATCTTCTATCAATATTTTTTATTTCTGTCTAGTGACTACATACATTGGAAGGAATAACGACTCTGTGAACATGAGAGATTCCATTCACAGTGTGCTGAGATCATTACCACGAGGGCTGACTCTAGGCCCATCTCTGGCCATAGATGGACAGCTGGGTTTGTGGTGTGTTGGGCAAGGGTTAGAAAAAGGCACTCTGCTAGGTCTGGGGGAACCTGACAAAATGCTCACAAAGGAAAGGTTGGAAGAGGTATGCTTGCCCATATATACTAAACTGTTTTTAAATGCAATTCTGCATAAATGTAGATTTTATAATGCGCTGCATGTTGGTTTGAATTACATTTCCTGCCAAGTGAATAAATGAAACTGTAGTTGTTTGTTAGTTAATTTGTTGTTTTGGCATATCATTCATGTATTTTAACAGTACAGATGCTTTTAAAGGTATGTTGTTATTTCTATTAACTATTATGATGAGTAATACCACAATAAGTGAATATGTATTCTAATTCAGCAGGTATTACAAAGTAAAAGGCAGTCTGTGTTCAAAGGGCAACTCACAGATGAAATGTATTGGATGAGGTATGTGTATTTATTTGTTGTCCTTCTTACATGCATTTTGTTATCAGTATATTTTGCACAATTTATGAAAAAACTATAGCATCAGGCTTGTTTTACTTGTTCTGTTGCCTCCACAGATATGCCTGCAGTACTCAGAATATGGAAGAGATGAATGTCGGATTGCTTGAGGTGGATGGAAGGCCGTGTCTTCAGGTCAGCCAAGACATTAAACCTGGAAAAGAATTGCTCCTCTGGGCAGATCAACAAAATCTCCTCCTTGAGCCTATGAAGCCAGAAGATAAAACGGCAGCAATGCAAATAGAAGCCTGCAAATATGGACAACCAAAAAGAGAGCAAGTGGAAGCTCTGGCAGTGACCTCTTTAGATCAGCCTGCAGGCTGTGCAAGTGAGTAAATGCATAATATATGTGCTGTTCTGTTCGTGATGATGGTCAGATATGGTGATATGATATGGTCTTGTGCCTGTAATATCTAATGCAAATTGTGTCATCCAGCAGATCCTGTTCACAGTGGTTCAGAACAAAATACTGATATAAAAGTCATGCAAGACGATACAAAACCTCAAATTAACAGAAGTAAACCTCGAATCAAGATGAAAAGAAATCCAAAGGACTCTAAAGCCTCTACTTCCCAAGGGCAGAATGGGAAAGATGAGACGCATGAAGAGAATAAAGATGAGCATGGCGAAGAGCTTAATCTCAGAGAGGAGATTCAAAACAGCAGTGAGTCTACATTACAAGCCCTTTCATCAGAACAGCTGGAGCCAAAGAAAAACCTGAGAGCCAGCTCTCGCCTTGCAGCTAAACCTCGAAAGGTGCACTCAGCCGAAGATTCCTTCGAATTTCAAACACCTAAGGAGGAGTTACGCCGCACCAAAAAGCTTTCAGATAAAGCTGAGAGAAGTAACGACAAAAAGCAGACAGGTTACAACCATAAAGCAAAGCAAGACTCTCTGGATCTCCTTTTCCTTAATTTACGAGAAAAGAGACACAAATGTGACCAATGTGACAAGCGTTTTTTTCAGGTGTGTCATCTAAAGAAACACAAATTTACACATCAAGATCAGAAGCGTTACATGTGCACTGAATGTGGTAAAGGCTACAGCTCACAGGAAAGCTTCCAAGCCCACCTGCTAATGCACCAAGGTCAGAAGCCCTTTAAATGCCAACACTGTGACAAAAGCTACGGCTTAAAACGTGACCTCAAAGACCATCAGGTAATCCACACGGGTGAAAAACCGTATGTCTGTGACATCTGTGGAAAAGCTTTTGTGCGACGAGCCTCGCTGCGCGTCCACACAGAAGTTCATCGAAGCAAAGGGCCTGACTACCAGGTTACTAAGCACAAGTGCCCAGAATGCAATAAAGAACTGGCCAATTCTGCTTCTTTGAGGAACCACATGCGTCTGCACAGTGGAGAACGGCCGTATGTCTGCCAGCACTGCAACAAGAGCTTTCGGCAACGTGGGAATCTGCTTGGACACTTACGCATTCATACTGGAGAGAAACCTTACAAGTGCAAAAACTGTGACCAGCGCTTTTCTCAGCTGCCGGAACTGCGCAGACATCTGATTGTACACACGGGTGAGCTGTATCTGTGTCCTGTGTGTGGTAAGGCTTTACGGGACCCTCAGACACTAAGGGCCCATGAACGCCTGCACACAGGAGACAGGCCCCATAAATGTGAACAATGTGGGAAAGGGTACACGATGGCATCCAAGCTGCGGCGCCACTTGAATTCTCATCTTGGGGAGAAGCCATACCAGTGCCACGTGTGTGGAGTTAAATACACAATGATGCAGAGTCTTCAGAGGCATTTGAAGTCACACAAGCACCACGCTGTACAATTGGTTCTAACGCAGGGTCGACATAAAGGGTCAGGACGTAAAGCATCGAGCAAGCCTGGGAAGAGTGACGTCATCGGATCGGAGGTGGGACAGGCTGTGGCGTACATTCAACCCCCTCAGGACTTCACAATAGTGTCTCATCCCGAAGGTGTAGTTTTGGACTCTGGAGTTTACCATCATGGCTCAATAGTTTTGGGAAAGGGAGTTGAGAAGGGGCTTGAACAAATTGAGCTCAGTGAGAATATTTTTGAGATTGTTGTCCCGCAAAGCAATGCTCAGTGTATGGTAGTACAAGAACAGCCTTCTAGTGTCATATGTATAGAGGAACAGGAATCCAATGATTTAGTTGTCCAGGACAATAATCCCAACGACAACTGTATTGTAGTTTCAGAAGAGGATGTTAATAATTGTTTGGTCATATTACAAGGTCAGGATGATTTAAGCTCAGTAGCTGAAACTGTAGAAATAGAAACAGGGGTGTAACAGTAAAGGCTTTGGTTTCAAATTTGATATTTATATAAGATAATTTATACTGTCTTTAACCAAAGTAACAAAACAACTACAATCACTGAAACAGTCATTTTACACCTGTGTCAAATAAACTTTTCAGCTCTTTTGAATTAATGACTTGATGTTCTTTTAGTTTTAGGATTGCTCATTGCCGATATCAGTAAATATTGACTCCGGTGTGCAGTGGACCTTGTTTCTTTACTGTTTATACAGACATTGCACATTTGCAAAGAGAACCTATCGGAAAATACGCTAATGTGGGAGGAAATTCCATAATATATCTATTTTGTTGAAGAAATTAAGATGATGTCATTTACAAACTGTTCAGATACATTACAATGTGTGCGTTCGTAAGAAACGTTTAGCTATCTTCACTTGTTGTTTTGTTATGTTAACAGGAATCTGATTATTGGTACATTAGCTTAAAAAAATTATATTGCTTGTTGAGAGGTACAAACTGGGTAAGATTTGAACAGTTGAAAACTATTTAACTTGATGGATTTAAGAGAAATAAAGAGACTTATTTATTTAGTTGTTTTATGTTATTTAATTTCTTCCTTAAATTTAAATAGATCTAATCAGCAGGCATAAAGATATAAAGCCTCAGTGTTATCACTTTGTATTAAATATAGTTGTTATTGATGTTCCTCAGAAAGTAAAGAATGTTCCACAGTGATATGAGGGTGTATGACAGTGTTAGTGTTGAGCGATATCAAAAAGAGTTCAGACACTTTGTTCTCTTTGAACTCTGGTAGTTCAATATTAACTTGTGGTAAGCGCAGCTTTCTGACTGAGTTGGTGATAGACTGCATGAGATGCTCCACGTCCTTTTAGGATTACAGCCTCAGCCGTCCACAAAGATGGGAGCAAAGCAAGCACCTTTACTGCTCTCTTTACTTCTTGGTCAAGTTCTCCAGCTCACTTTGTGTTATGATGGTAAGAACCTGATCTGAAACAGGAATTTACAGTCTTGAGGTTTATATACAAATAAAACATTATTTTTAAAACATATAATTGTATTGTGTATAGATGTAGCATTTAAAGAAGTGTTTACTTTTTGTTCTTTAGTGTTTATTGACAATAAGGAAGCTTCTCAGATCATCAGGGCAAAGAGAGCTAACACACTTTTCGAGGAGCTAAAGCCAGGGAATCTGGAGAGAGAATGTGTGGAAGAGATATGTGACCACGAGGAAGCTCGAGAGGTGTTTGAGAGAGTTGATACAACGGTGAGCAGATGCATTTTGAATTGTAGGAAATGGAAACATATTTAAAACGCTTTAAATGTATATGGGATGTTTCTTTCCCTTAGATAGTATATCTTTATGGCATTTGAAAAACTTATTTAATGTAGTATTTAATGCACTAATGTACTGGCTTTATTATTACTGTTGGAATGATTTCTGTCTTGCATTTTTTTCAGGAAAGCTTTTGGAAAAAATATTTAGGTAAGAATTTATAGATCTATGAAACTTTGACATAAGGTTTAGTGTAAACAGTGACAACATTTTGTGTAAACACTTTCTATTGAACCAGGGACAAAGTGCGTTTTCACTGGCTTTTTCTGTAATATACAAATTTAAGTGTTGTGTGAGTTGAGTAGTATTAGCAACTAATGTAAAGACATTGAAGTTCTTTAGAAAGCTTTGTAACATTTTTCCTGTTTCATCTTCTTTCCACAGACTGTAAAGGAACAACATTACTAAGGACAAAAACAAATATTGACAGTTTGAGAACATGCGTGAAGAAAGAGGGTAATGTGAATAAACTTTATTTCGATAGTAAACTTTAGAACAGGTGTCTCCAACATAGGTGCCCACGGGCACCAGGAAGCCTGCACAGAGTTTGTATGGTGCCCGCCAAAGCACATTCTATTAATAGTCTCAATTTTAATATTTATTTATTACATATTGTTTACATATTACCTTGGATTGGTTTAATTATGTTAACATTTTAAACAATACTAAAACATATCAACAACTAAAATAAATAAAAGCAACTAGTAAAACAAACTTTTGAGAGTAAACTACATCAAAAAGTAGCCCTCCAGATTTTTTATCCGTTGTGGTAGCCCTTGCTCACAAAAAGGTTGGAGACCCCTGCTTTAGACCTACTACTTACTTGAAGCAACTTATAATAAATCACGTCACTATACCTACTTATAAACTGCTTCTCAACTAATTCTCATTAGTTTGCAGCTACATGTCAACAAACTCTCAGGGGCGGTTTCCCAGACAGAGATTAGACTAGCCCTAGACTAAAATAAGTAAATGTAAGAGCTGTCCAAACTGAAAACAACTTGAACTGACATATCTTAATGCCCTTTGTTTTGCCTCAAAATGCACAAGTAATGTTTTTAGTAAGGCGTGTTTGTTAAAACTAGTTCTATTTCATAATTAAACTAAGGCCTAGTCCAGGCTTTAGTTAATCCCTGTCTGGGAAACCGCCCCTCAGAGTATTAATAGACAGTCTGTAAAATGTCTGATGGGAAACCATCACTTACATAATCTTCTAAAACATCAATGAATGCAAGTTGACAAGAAGTCACTTATAGTTGGCAGAGGCGGACCCTACTTGAGTATTTTAAGTACATTTTCCAAGCATCTGTGATTTATGAGAGGTTTGTCTTGGGAAAAAATTTACTTTTTACTAAAAAATGTTCACTACATTCTAAAGAATAGAATCATACTGTGTATTCCTTTTATATTGCATATTAAAATTTATTTAATACCTAATTACAAAAAATGGTGTACGTTTACTTTTCAAAGTACTTTTTACTTAAGTAAAAGTAAAAAATACTAGATGTTTAATGTACTTAAATATTACATATTAACCAAAAACTTGAAATTATGAAATGTAGAGGAGTAAAAATTAAGATAATATGCTTTGGAATGTATGTTTTCCAAAGATAAAAAACACTGATAAAATATGAATACTTGAAAATGTACTTTTATGTAGAAAGTAAAAATACTTAAGTAGTGTCCGCCTCTGATAGTTGGTAAAAATCAGACTATCAAAATGTGTTACGCGACATAGCGATGCAAACTTACTCCAACATACTTAAACAAACATGTTACTAAAACTTAATTAGGTAATTATTGTAACAGACATTGTTGGTGAAAGGTAGCAACTTGTTTCCCAAAGTTTTGTTTAGTAAAACAACCCTTGCGTTTGCATCCGTGATTGACAGATGACTGCTACATCGGTATTGGTGAAAATTACAGAGGCAGTGTGTCTGTCACCAAATCTGGAAGAGAGTGCCAGTACTGGAAAAGCAACTTCCCCCACAGGATTCAGTATGTTGTTTTTTTATTAAACCGCAAAAAGGCACATGCAATGTAACAGTATCTAGCAGTGCCATTTTAACGCATTGGCTAATCATGGTTAAATGCTGACTTATGTGGTAGCTTCTCTAGCTTAATGTTGACTTGTTTCTCTTCTATAGTGAAATTAATGTCACACAGCTGCAGCACGCAGAGATCAACTGCAAAAATGTAGATAAGAGCAGTGGTGGAACCTGTAGTGAATTGAGTGTCACGCAGCTACCGGCGAACCGCTGCAGAAATCCAGATAAGAGCAGTGGTGGACCCTGGTGTTTTACAAGAGATCCCACGGTCAGGAGGGAGTCTTGCAGTGTGCCAAAATGCGGTAAGAAAATCACACAACAGACCAAAACATATAAGCATGGTGTGGTGGAATGGCTAAAGGTAAGGACTGGTAACCAGAAAGTTGCTGGTTTGGTCCTCGTAAGCTTTCGTCCATGAGCCATTGCTTTTTGAACATTTTACCAATAAATCAATATTTTTAAATGAATTTTACCACCAGTCCTGATCATCTCAGTCTTTCCTCCTCAGGTGAAACTGCTCCTGCTCCTCCTCAACCTCCTACAGTCAAGGCTCAGGATAGTTACGTTAAAAGTAACTGTCTACATGGAAACGGGGAGGCCTACTCGGGAGATCTGTCTGTGTCTTTGGGGGGTCACACCTGTCTGGATTGGAACAAAGCAGAAGTGCAAGCCTTGCTAAAGGGGAAAGATTTTCTGCCTGAAGTTCAGCTGGTAAAGAACCACTGTAGAAATCCAGATGGAGATATGGATGGACCGTGGTGCTATGTAAAGGAAGCAAGTGGAAACATAACCATTGATTATTGTGACCTTGAGTTGTGTGGTGAGCATTATCTTTTTACTCATTTTATTCATCAAGAAAAATATTTCACATCCGATTGCACATTAGATAAATGATGAAAACACCACACTAAACTATTTATCTTTGTCATGTACTCCTAGATGCTCCTCTGGACCAGTTTGTGGAGGATGCAGGTGGTCGAGAGAGAACAACTCAAGAAGAGAGGAAATCTTTCTTTAACCCTCGCACCTTTGGTAATGGAGAGCAAGGTAAGAGACTCACAACTGTTGTTTTATTGATGTTATCACTGGAGGAGGTTTGATTTATTTAGTTATAAACTAAGTGTAAAGTTAATGATTATATATTTTGTTAGATTGTGGAGTGCGCCCCTTATATGAGAAGATCAATAAAGAAGATAAAAATGAGAAGGAGCTGTTGAAGTCATACACTGGAAGCAGAATTGTGCGTGGAGATGAAGCTGAAGTGGCCAGCGCTCCATGGTGAATATAACGGCAGTAACATCAGATATATATTTTATAAGCAGTGACTGTTTGTTTGAGACTCAAAATCTTTACTTGAAGTCATCTGTACTTCGTACACTGAACTTCGTTGCCTTTCTTGGCATTATTGATGCTAATTATGTGTTGTATGTTGTGACTGATGCTATTTTAGGCAGGTAATGCTGTATAAGCGTAGTCCTCAAGAGCTGCTCTGTGGTGCCAGTCTAATCAGTGATGAATGGATTCTGACTGCAGCTCACTGCATTCTTTACCCACCTTGGAACAAGAACTTCACGACCAATGATATCCTTGTTCGTCTTGGAAAACACTCTCGTACCAAGTGAGCCCTTAAAACTCTTGTGTAGTTGTATAGATGCCAACAGGTATATTATACAATGACAGTAACCCTGAGGCAAAGAAAATAACATCTACTATTAAAGGGCAGATCTGAATGCAGGAAATGTGAACCAGTTTGTAAAGTCATTTCTTTTGTGATTTCCTGTTTTCTATGTAAAATCATCCCACATAATTTAAAGAACATTCTGTGAAAATAAATACATTGAGACTTTAGCCTGAATATCACATACATGGTCACATATGTGTGTGTATATGTAGGCTGTGAAGCTTTAAAATTGTGAATTCCATGTAGAAATTTGAAAAATCCGTATGTAAGCATTGTTTTCTGTGTAATGTTTCTGTTACTGGAGGTTTTTGAAACCTTTTCTATTTTCAGGTATGAGAAGGGCACTGAGAAGATTGTGGCCATTGATGAAATAATTGTCCACCCTAAATATAACTGGAAGGAAAACCTGAACAGAGACATTGCACTTCTGCACATGAAGAAGCCTGTAGCCTTTACTGCTGAGATCCACCCTGTCTGTCTGCCTACCAAAAGCATCGCAAAAAAGTAACAGTACTTAAAATAGTTTAATAAGCTACTAACCTTCAAAGCAGGTTATTTTATGCATTGGTCTAACTTATGTTATGAATGGTGAAATGTACTAATAACAATCATTTTTATTCATTTCAAAAGTTGTCATAGAGACCGTATATATATATTCAATACTAATTTTGTAATAATACATGATTTAACTTCCTTTTTTCCTCTCATTTATGAAGTTTGATGTTTGCTGGCTACAAGGGCCGTGTGACTGGTTGGGGGAACCTCAAGGAATCATGGACCTCTAACCCCGGAAATCTTCCAGCAGTGCTGCAACAGATTCACTTGCCGATTGTGGATCAAAGCATCTGCCGCGAATCCACCTCTGTCATAATCACTGACAATATGTTCTGTGCTGGTAAGACCAGCCAAACTATTTCACATTAGGATCCTTATTTCAGACTTATAAATTCAGACAACTGTAATTTCAAGTAAGGTTTTTGCACTCAGGTGTCATCTTTTATTTTACAGGTTATAAGCCAGAAGACTCAGCTAGAGGTGACGCTTGTGAGGGAGACAGTGGTGGGCCTTTTGTGATGAAGGTATGAAAAATTGTTTAAAAAACAATTGAATTCTGCATATAAGTGCACCTATAAAAACTTGTATTTCCAAGTTAATAACACGTTCAAGTTAAACAATAACATACACTTGACAAAACTACTATTGAGCATTTAACAAAAAACTATTTTAAAAACATAAAAATGCCTAAAAATGTATTTATGTCAAATATTTATGCATCTATATTTGCCCAACACAGGTAGCCTATTACAAAAACATGGGAGTCATTATGTTTAAGACTTTATTGTTTCATAAGTAGATTTTTAAAAGTCCTCATGAAACCTCTCAATGCCCACAGAGTCCTACAGATAAACGTTGGTATCAGATTGGCATCGTGTCATGGGGTGAGGGTTGCGACCGTGATGGCAAATATGGATTCTACACACACCTGTTCCGAATGCGTCGCTGGATGAGGAAAGTCATCGACAAAACAAGCTCAGCAGATGATGAATGATCCTCCAACCTTTATAAAGGGACCTTTACCACACAAGAACCACTTTGGTTAAATTTGATCGTGCAAATTGATTAATAAAATTCTTAGTTCTTTATGTTGTACATATGTGTGTGTTTCTTTCCTTGTGTCCAGTCAAAGAAATGCTGTTTGTTTTCTAATGAGATAACAGATTTTGCTTTTGACCATTTTGATTTTGGGTCAGTTTGTCCAAAACAGTAACAGAAAGAATAGTAAGGTGAGCTACACAACTCGGAATGCTTTAATTTGTTAACGACGATTTATCAGTACTAAATCTCTATGCTTTCCATAACAAAAACAGTAGTTTTAGAGCACACTGTAATTTGGCGAACTGGTACTTTTCAAACGGAAGGATGCATCCTTCGGAGGTTGCATTTGCAGGCTGCATGACTTATAAAGACTGTCCCATTTCAGAATATTAACAGCTATTAACTTTATTATTATACTTAATTAATCGTAAATTGTTGTAATGTGATTTATGACTTGCGAATGTAATGCTCAATTAGCTTAAATAAACGAAACTTGATGACGTATGCAGCCTGCATATGCGACCTCCGGAGGATGCAGCCCTCCGTTCGAGACACACTGGGGGGCGTGGCCACTCGCTCAAGGGGGTGATTTATCTTGCTTCCGGGGCGTTTACGCTGAACTACGCGGATCTCAAACAGGAAGTGCAGCAATAAAATTGCAAGATTGACAGAGTTCTGAGGACTTCAATAGGGAGCGCTGAAAATTAGGTAATCTAGTTTCTCTTTGTTTGCCTCGGTGTAACCTGCTGATTTTTTCCGCGATGATAAGACACACAACCCTCTAGCCATACCGTATAGAAACACTTGTTAGATATGTTAAGTTAAAGCAGGTTTGCAGCTAGTTAGCTTAGCAGACTGTCGAACCATAATTGCAGCATCTGGCTTCAGCCTAATCAATGTCAGTGAGAGAAACGGTGATGCACCTTTTTTAAATCGCACAATAGTGATTACATTTCCTTTGTGTGCTATGTTCGCTTCTTGTCTGTTAAATGCGATGTAAACACAAATCCAGATGTTGCGTTCCCTTAGAAACGCTGAGGAATCTGACGCTATCTGTACGCATCTGACGACAGTGTGTATTAAACCTATGCAGCAAATAATGAAAACTAAACCTTTGGCTTTGTTGTTTTAGTTTAACGCGAGTTGTCAAGAGCAGAAGATTTCTTACATGACTGTCTGTCAGTGTGTATGGGCACACCCTTAAAGTGTGATCACCGTTCTTAATGTCGACGACTTCTATCCGCTTTATATAGTTTTTTTTTTTAAGTAAATTCCAGTGAAACCCTGTCTTAGTGTGTGTTTGCTAAGTTGTATAGTTACGATCATTCATAATGGGTTTCTTTAATTGGTGGCTTATATGCCGATATTAGGAAAGCACTGTGGATAATAAAACAAAAATGTAATGAAAAACATGCTGAAAGTCAAGTATGATCAAGTAAATGACAAAAGTATAGAAAGATTTATCTGATGATACAAATAATAAAAAAACAATATATCAAAGCATTATATCAGTATGTCACTATCTTTAAATGGTATTTTTAATTCTGTATTTGGCTGTGTATCATTTGGTAAGAGATGAGCAGAATCACATGATGCTACTGCTAAGTTTTAGACCACCACATTTTCTGTCTGCCTGTCTGCTTTCATCTGCTAGATTGTGCATCTGAACCCTACCAGAGAGCTTTAACAGAAACCGAATCAAAGGTGTAAAGTGGGCCAGTTTGTTTTCTTCTTTATAATCATTGCATTTATATTTTAATAGATCTCTTTATTTAAAATAACATAAAAATGTAACAACACAGGTGATTCATCATTCACTTAAAAAGTGCAAAATTGCTTGATCCATAATTTTAGCGGCATTACTGATAGTATTCTGTTAATGATTTGCTTAATACTGCATTCTTGCTATGTTTTAGTCAATAAGTAAACAGAGATCTGTTGGTTTTGGAGGTGAACAGGTTTTCATTAGAAATCTTGTTTTAACTTTGGGGTCTTTGTTTCTGTACTACATTGCTGGATGGTGGACTTCACAGAGTGCCGCCCTGATGCCTCTGAAGCACAACTGTGAATGAGTCACATTGTTTTTGCTGATGGTCTGGTAAACCTTTTAATGAATAAGAAAAAACTATAAATCAAAATTTGGACTTGGGCTCTTAAGCTAACTCAAAGGATATACGACTTAAAAATATAAAGAAAATTGCCAATGACTAGAATAAACTGAGATAAGCTCCACTTTTTTTATCAGTTTGATTTGGTTATGTCACCTTTTCATTGTCATATATGGATGTGGGTCTGATAACAGAATTATATGGAAGATGTTGATAAGCATGAAGCTGGCTCTAATATGGCTTGAGGATATAAATAGGAGCAAAGGTTAAAACCGAGATGCCCTGTTAGTATACGGATGGCCGGCAACGTTGCCGCTCAAGGGACTGTCACAGCAGATTACTGTCTGAAAAAACGCCTGTGCTTGTAGCCTTACAGCTATACACACACACACCGACTGATTTAACTATCACACTTCCGCAGTTCCCCTAAATAAACAAGTGTTTATATAAAGAATTTAATTATTTCTGCAAAGCTTGATCTTTTATGCAGTTTCTGAAAGCTGTTACGAAGCTACGAAGGTTGATTTTGTCTGACTTGCTAAAAAAAATCCCATTATGAGATGTTAACAGTTGTTGGCATGAAGTAGTGGCATGCATATAAAAGAGCATTGTGCTGCTTGCATGTTGTTTATTGCAAGACCCCAACTAGAACTGTAAGTAAAGACTGGATCAAGTCCAAGTCACCAAGTGAGTGTTGACTGTTTAATTTCACTACATGCATGAATTTGCAGTAAACTCTATCTGCAGGCTTTTGAGTTAATAATTTGCATCTACCAGAAATATGCCAGATATAAATTTAAGATTCTGTATCAAAGCAAAAAATAAATAAAATTGGCCAAGTGATGTGTGGCACTGTGTACTGTATTATGGAAGATACTGAATGCAAGACTGTGTTACGAAACTGGCAGTGAGCTGTTTTCGTTACATGTGGTCACCCAGTGTGAGTCAGCTAGTCACGTAAGTGTGTGCCAGCTGCCTATAAGAATATAAATGACAGATGACAGAATGGATAAAAATAGTTTTGTGTAGTTCATATTATTGTTCTTTTATCTGTCTGACAGTTTGTGTGTTTTTTTTTTTGATGTTTCAGAGGACCATCATGTCCTCTGACCAGCTGGTGGACTTACAGGATGACTCTCCTAGCCCTGCTGCCTTGGACCATCTTCAACTGGTACAGAGCAATCAATGGCCACCAGATGAACCTGTTAGCCTGAGCAAATCTGGTGAGTGCCCAAGGAGTTGTAAGTTTCAATTTTTTTATTTTGCAGAATCATTTATCAGAAGAAAATCTGAGTTCTGGTAATTGGTCACAAAAGGAAGCAGCTGCCAAGAACTCATTTTTATCACAAATATTTATCATAGGCTATATTTAGAACCAAGTGGCTTCCAGTTGCGATAATTGTCATGGTCTATTTAAGAGGCAGTAGAAAACCGAAGAAGTCATGCAGCATTACTCACAGTGTACAGATGCATATAAACACACGCTTACAACACATACGCATGCCATTCTGTAACACGGTACAGAGAGTTGATGATAACTGGATGTGCATGTAAAATCCTGTATAATTTATTTGTTTAAAATCTAGATTAGACTGAGCTCCCAAGGGTTTGGTACAGTGGAAAAAGTGAGATCTAAGAAGCTGAAACTCTAGGAAATGCATAGTAGCATATTTATATTTCTGTTCTGCAAACCTTTTCAAGTATTTTTATGATAATAAAGAATATGTATAATGATTTTGTTTGATGAGTGTTGTTAGACTGATAAGGACTTCCTTCTGATCAAAGAGCGGTGGTACATAGGTTTAATGTTCATTATTGTCCTTCCTTCAGCTTCAGACATTAAAAATCTTGGTGGTACCTCACATCTGCCCTGGGACGACCCCTTTTATGACATCGCAAGACATCAGATTGTGGAGGTGGCGGGTGAGACATTTTCTAGCTTTTAGACACTGTGTAAAGCACTCAGAAATGCCACTACATTTTCTTTTGCTCCCTCTTTTTACAGGTGATGATCACTTTGGTCGAAAAGTCATTGTTTTTAACGCTTGTCGCATGCCTCCTCAACATCAGCTGGATCACCACAAATTACTCATGTAGGCAATCATATGTGATTTTCTAGTGTTGTAAATATCTGAATGTTTATGTGAAAGCAGAAGACATCTTATCTTATCATCTCATGTTTATGTGAGTTACACCCTGAAAGTTTTATTCTGTTAATTTTATAAAGGCATAAGCTTGTGTAACTCATTGGTTTTCCTGGAATGTAAAAAACATTTAGTTATTTTCTATGGTGTGACACAAAATCATTTAGGGGTAGTTTACCCGGACAGGGTTTAGATTAATTCAGAACTAGGCCTTAGTTATAGGACATTCAAGTAGTTTTTACAAACAAACCTTACAAAAAACAATGCTGGTGTGCATCTTGAGACAAAACAATGGCACTGATAGATAGTTTGTTAAAATATGGCAGTGCAAGATGTTTTTAGATAAGGGCAGCTCAAACATGCATTTTAGTCTGGGGTTAGGATAAGCACTATCCAGAAAACCGCCTCCTTGGGGCGGTTTCCCGGACAGGGATTAGACTAGTCCTAGACTTAAACACTTTTAAGAGCTCTCCAAACTGAAAATAACTTGCACTGACATATCTTAAAATACATCAGTGCCCTTTGTTTTACCTCAAAATGCACACAGGTAATGTTTTAAGTAAGGCATGTTTGTTAAAACTAGTTATATTTCCTAATTAAACTAAGGCCTAGTCCTGGATTAAGCTAATCCTGGTCCGGGAAACCGCCCCATTATGTTTCATTTATCAAGTTATCTGGTCTGGTTTCACAGTCAAAGCTTTGCTAAAGCCAGGACTAAGCCTTAAATAGGCTCTATGCCCAGCTGCACTACTTCCTGAACTTCAGCCAGCTCCTTGTTTCCTGTCTGCCATTATTGGACAAACTGATTAATCCAGGTGTGTCTGATTATTGTTGTTGTGACTTCTGAGGTCAGGGACACCTGGATTAATCAGTTTGTTTGTGACTACTGAGGTCAGGCACACCTGGATTAACCAGTTTGTCCAATAATGGCAGACAGGAAACAAGGAGCTGGCTGAAGTTCAGGAAGTAGTGCAGCTGGGCATAAAGTCTATTAAGATGTTTAAGCATCTTTCATGATTAAGCCTTCGAATAAGACATTACAGGTGTTTATCTTGAGATAAATCAATGGCACAGGCATAATTTAAAATCTGTCAGTAAAAGTCTTGTCTGGTAGAGACAGCACAAACATGTGTTTAAGTCTAGGACTAGCCTTTAGCCTTGTCTGTAAAACCAGGGGATGGTTAGTAAAAAATGCAAATGTCAGGTGCAAAAGCCGCTAAATGCCACCTCTGTCAAAATAGCATGTAAATATTTGCAGCATGTAAATACTTTCACTTCAAATCCGCTTAATCCCGGCCTCAGGCTATTCAGAAATACCACTTTGCAGAATCCATTAAAATATGCTAATTTACAGGAAAACATGTCAGATGGACTTAGATGGTTTTGCATCTGAGCTCTTCATATTTAGTACAACAGTTTCATTTTCATTTTGTGTTCCACTGTTTTAACTTTGTCAACACCCAATATGCTGAGTGTTGCATGCACTCAATCATGTGCTCGTGAGTTGAGGGCACTGTAATGTCTTAAGACAAACATGTTTCATGAAGTGAAGTTATAAAAACTGTAAGGAACTATAGTGATGGTAGAATTGAGTTACCATAAAGGTCTACATATAAAACAAATACCCCCCTCCCCCCCGACTGGTTTACCCGTATAAAAAGTGTACAGATTGTTCTTGATATTGTACTTGCTTACAGAAGTTAGTTTTGATGAATTTGATGATGTGTTAAGAGTGTAAGAGTGCTAATGTGTGTTTATCCATTGATGAATGTGTGCAGGTATTTGAAGCAGACTCTTGATAAGTATGTGGAGAGTGACTATACGCTCATCTACTTTCATCACGGTATGACCAGCGATAACAAGCCCTCTCTTAACTGGATTCGAGATGCCTACCGGGAGTTTGACAGAAAGTGAGTGATGCTGCTGTTGGTGTCGGGCTTTAACAGATACAAAAACCTTGTTCGTATTTTTAAGCTGAAGTTTTGATGGGTGTTTGCAGGTATAAGAAAAATATCAAGGCACTATACATCGTCCATCCCACCATGTTTATCAGAACCATCCTTATTCTCTTCAAACCCATCATCAGGTCAGTTGCTCGCTCTAATAATGATACTGGACATTTTACTTGTGATACTGTCCCACAGTAGTGTGGGATTCTGTATATTACAGTGTGTAGTTTGTTTTTCATATGAATATGGAGTTCCTGTGCTCTACAACCTACATTGTATGTGTTTATGTTGCTTTCACAGCTTTAAGTTTGGCCGTAAAATAAACTACATCAATTATTTGAGTGAGCTGGAGGAGGTTGTGAAGTGTGAACAGCTGGTGATCCCCAGAACAGTCAGAGAGTAAGAAATAAACTACATACATCTTCTACATACCCTAATTTTTCTGAAAACTATATAGAAAGAATGGTTAATAGTTAAATATACTGTATGTGGTCAACAAAATTGAGATGCATTGAAGTTGCTATTCATGTGTAGGTATGATGATAAGATTCGTCTGTCTCAGAAGCCGTCAGCCGTCACTGTACTGGACTCACCCACACTTAGTCCTTCCCTTCCTTTCCAGCAATTTGGTGTCCCTCTGTTAATGTGAGTTTTTTTTAATCCCTTTCCTCTCACAGCTCACGCACAATATGAGCAGTATTATGTGCATCTATGTATCATTATTTTATGCAATAACATTTATTTAGTGCAGTACTGTTATGTGTGATGTTCTTATTGTTTATTGTAGCACCTAATGATTACCTAATGAATGATCACCAAAATGTTAATCTGTCAAAACATTATAGGATGTTGTTCACATTCAACTATTTTTATAAATTGTGAGAAGTTCTTTATCGCCATGTCATGTTTTGTAAGGTGGTTTGGTGAGATGTGAGTGTCAAAAGTTTTATTGTACTTTATGTTTGTATAGATTGAGAGAGAGGGGTGCAAACGCTGAAGGAATTCCACTAGTGATGTTTCAGACTATTGGATTCCTGCAGGAGAATGGTAGGTGTCTTACTGATTTCTTGTTTTTTGTTACGTTCCTTGCTAGAAACCAAAATTGCTGTAAACGACATAAAAAGGTGGCAGGTCAAATTATTTTGGCCTGTTTTGAATCTTTCACTCGTATCTTTTCTTTAGGTCTACAGACAGAGGGAATTTTCAGGCGTTCTGCAAATGTTTTTCAGGTTAAGGAGATTAAGCAGAAATATAACTCAGGTACAGTCACATGATTTTCTGATCTGTATGCAGATATGCAGGGCACACATCTTTTAAAGTCCCCCTGTAGTTGATAATTTCATAAACTTAAACTCATCTTTGAGCATCATAATTGTTTCATGCTGTAAAACAGCTTAAATGTAACTATACGCCCTTGCCTTATTTAGTTTACATGGATCTGTAAATATGTAATTTAGTTCTCTACTCGATCACCCAGCTCGGACTGTAGATATGAATATGCAAAATAGTCCCCCGTCTTCACCACCTCTGACCATAGATATATATGTAAATAGATGCTACATTCGGCATATTCGGACACATAACTATTAAGTCCGGTTTTACACAATGCATATATGAAACTTGCATTTGCAGCACTAATTCTTTAGCATTACCTGTGCACTACCATTATTAGTGAGATACTATTGTGTCAGACTGTATTCACAGGAATCAGATCTATTTTAACTGAAAGCACTCGCTGTCTCTTTTGGTAGGAAGGTGAGGAGCTGTAGCTCATTTGCATTTAAAGGTACAGACACGGAAACGGCACATTTTTGCTCCCACCCAAATAGAGGCATTTCGGAGATGCAATACAATTTATTTATTTATTTGAGTTGAAACTTACAGACATATTCTGGGCACACCTGAGACATATTACATTTCGTAAAAATGGGCATAATATGTGCCCTTTAAAGCATATTAAAACAGCACATACATAAACAACTATAAAAACGTGATTTTCACCACAGGGGGACTTTAATACTTCCTGTCACTAGGAATGATAAGCATTAGTCCTCTGAATGGTGTATGTGTATGCTTATGTGTGTATAGGAGAGGAAGTGAATTTCTCTCAGGGTGATGTCCACTTGGCAGCTGTGATCCTAAAAACCTTCCTCCGAGAACTGCCAGAGCCGCTGCTCACCTACCAACTCTACAACGACATTGTCAACTTCCACAGTGAGAAGACACACAAGCACTCACATGCCACCTTTATATATGCCTCCTGTACTGAAATACCCACACGCAAATTTAAACTACCTTATTTGTGTTGTGTTGTGTTATTGACAGATGTTGACAGCCAGTCTAAGGCAGAAACAATTAGAAACATGCTGATGTCACTAACTGAGGAGAGCTATGCATCACTGCGCTTCCTTGTCCAGTTCCTTGCTCAGGTACTAATTGGCTTTCCTCAATAGTTAATTTCCTAGTTACATTACTTCTTTATTCACGTCATTATTGTGTTTATATGTGTAGGTATCTGCTAACAGTGATGTCAATAAAATGACCAATCCCAACCTGGCTGTAGTGTTTGGGCCCAATTTGCTCTGGGGCCAAGATGCTGCCATGACACTCAGCGCGATCGGACCAATCAACAATTTCACACGCATTCTGCTTGACCTCAATCAAGAGATTTTTACCAAGTGAGGAGCAGCAGAAGACTTTAACTCCACCCCATTTGTTGCCCCTCTGTTGCCGTGCACCGTCCTCCTTGGTATCTACCCTTTGTTGCCAAATGCATGAGTATTTAAACTGTATGAAGCTACACAGAAATAATAATCGAGGGGGCAGAATTAATTTGATTGAAATGAAAAGACCTATTGTTGGGCTTTCACAAAAGATTAGGCTGTGACAATCACTTCCTTTTCTCTTCCGCAGAAATCTTGTAGCTAAGTTACTATGGTACTGCCTAGGCAGAATAACTGTATAGAGACCTAAATCAGTGAACCAGCAATGAATACATAGCTGTTATGTCCATTTTCGGGCTTATTTAGTGGTATTGACTCGACCAGTGTGAATTCATTGCCGTTTTTGGAGAAGAATTTTCATCAAAATTAAATGAAAATTGTGAGCCATAGTAAACAACTATGGGCCAGTTCGAAGCACTACTCAAACTTGAAACACTTATTTTAACACGTTTCTGTTTTATTATGTAAGGTCTATGATATTATGTATTATCTTATTGAGCTTTCATTCAATCTTCATTTTTTTAATATATCTAATATTTTTTTCTATTATCTAGTCACCTTCACTGCATCACCTGTTTATTTCAGTGGTTTAAGGAACCGATACAGTAAGGCCAGCACAGGATATATCCACACATTACTTAAGGGGAATGTTAATTTAAGACAAATAATTAAATAGGTTTTGGGGAGGGCTTTTTGGGATCCGTTTTGAAAGCATTTCATATCTTTTATTATATATGTTCTGTTTAATTCAGTGTTTATACAAATATATTCTCTTTGAATGTGTGTGTAGATCTTTGTGCGTGTGTTCAGTAATGCTGTTGTATTATTTTACCCCATACAAGATTATATGGTTTGTGACATATTGTACCTGTAAGATGTACTGTCTGTCATGAACAATGCCATTTAAGAAAAGGAAACTCAAAACATTTGCTGGTGTTTTTATCTATAAGACATATCATAGTGTGGAGCGGGAACTCTCTTATTTGCTTCAGTTTGACGATAAATGGATATAATGCTACGGATTTTGCACAAAGTAGGCTTGTTTCATAAAGCAGGTACAAATAAGTGTCATATGAACTTGCTGTTTAATTGTAATTGTGTCATGTAAACATCCTGTTCATGTCAATACATCTGAGCATTGGCATGTGGACCAGTGGCTTAAATAGTTTAAGCAAAGCTCCCTCAAACCAACGTGTTTGTGTGCCTTACTGGAATGACTGGCTGTTTAATCCTCCTTTTCTGGACAAATCTGTAAACTTTGTGCCATTTTGTTGTATCAAAATGCCTGCCTGTTTTTCTGTACTGTAAATGTGTATTTCTGGTTTCCAGGTGGAACTTTGCATTACTTCTTTTGTGAAGTTTCTTTTCTTCCAGTTCGGCTGTTAAATTGTATTCCATCGTTTTCAAATTCTTTACTTTTGTACATTATTTTGTGAATTCTGAGTAAAAAATTGTAAGAGGTGGTAGATGTGTTGTTTGTTTGTTTTAGTTTTACTATATATCAGTAGCTAATAAAGTGAGCAAATAAACTAATAGTTTTAAAAAACAAATTTAAGTAACAGCAACATTTATTTTAGATTTTTCTACATCAATAACAAGCTTATGAGTAAAATATAAACCAACTTAATATTAATAGCCCCAATTTTAGTATTTTTGTTATATTAGCTTGGCTGATTTTATGCATTTTAACAGTGATAAAACATTTCAACAAGTATAACAAAAAAGTTTTGAGTAGACTATTTAAAAAAGTAGCCCTCCTTGTTTTTCCATTGTGGTAGCCCTTGTTCACAAAAAGGTTGGAGACTCCTGATATAAACAGTAACCTGTGCCATGCTGACAGTTCGCTTATATTTTGAAATTTGTGTGTGTACAGTACAAGCAGATAGTGGAGCACTGTGTACACATTGTACTATAAAGATATAATTTCTGACGTACCAAGTTACGTAATACCTAGTAAAACTTATGGCGCCTAAAATATAACTGTCGTCGCTTTTGTGAGCAGGAATAACTGCACAGCCAGACAGGTTTGCATAAAGGATTTTTTGTGGACGATAGGAAACCATTGTCCAACTGTGGTGAAAATAACACCTAACACCCGATTTGCCCTAATAAGGAAGTATTACAAATTCTACCACAGCTAAGGTTCTCATGAATATTAAAACAGCTGACATATTGCGTAATAACCGTCCGGTCACTTACACCGATTAATAGTCATGAGCCAATCTCTCTTGGTTAATAACATGCACTAAGCCTTAACCATAGTATTATTTGTATTTCACTTGCAAGAGACACCTTTCCTAGTTTGTATAAAATAAAATAGAAGAACAGCTCTTTTGAAATAAATCATTTAATACACAACATTTACATGCCATATTAACAAAGTGAGGGAAATAAAACAGTCGAAGAAGGTCCAGCTCCTAAATGATGTAAAATAAAGCCTTAAACTAGATTACGAAAAAAAACAATAAGCAATCTTCATATTTAAAATCGTGACATGTAGTGATCATGAACTGTACCTTAAAGAATGAATGAAACTGTAGAATGCATTTTGGGGGGGCATTTACAAGGATCAGGTAAGCAGGTAAGACTCATTGTTGTCAATGTTCACTAGTATCATTCACATATAAGCCTTACAAACTGGACATATTTTGAGACTTTAGATGAGTGTCAGTGCTACAGTGACAGTAATCAGTTTCAGTGACGAGCCAGAGAGCTGGTTGTGTTTCTATGGCAAAGAAAAGGCTTGTACAGGTTCATACATTCATTATATTGAGATTTACTTACAAGGTTCTATATGTCATCTTAATAAATACAAATGTTTTTCTTTGTATCTTAACAGGTGATTTCTTATTTAACCAAGCTCTGTTCACTTTTTCCCTAATGATGATTTTTGTAATAGTTTTTTCTCAAGGTAGAACTGACATAAAACATGATTAAAGAAAACATCCAATGAAAGATGCTTCATTTGTGAACAAAAGAAGAGTAAAGAGGTTTAAAAGGATCTACTGTAGGGTGTCCACAAAAGCATCAAACTCGTCAATGTTCTTCTCATAAATCGCCAGTTTCCCTGGAAGCGAGTCCTGCAAAAAGGGTTGTATTGTAAAATTTTTGAATTTTTGACCACTAACAAATATTTAAATTAATATATTATCAACACAAATCATTATTTAGTAGGGGAGCGCAGGGTTAGTTGTAACACGGACTGTTTACATTGTTGCACAAGGTTAAGCATTTTGTTTTTCAGTTGTTACAAAAAAAAATTTCCCGTTTTTTTTTTCATCCAAAAGATGCTGTCCCGCAAATTATTAGAAATGTATAATGTTTTTCCAGAGAGTTGATGATGAACGAGTGTTTTGGTGGCATGTAAGTAAACATTTTCGGTTTCTAAGTTGGGTGTGTAAGATACCAAATCCAATGCTTTGTCATATTAATCAGTGTCTTGTTGACTAAAACATAGCATCGTTTGAATATGTCTGCAGCTCTAGTAACTTTTTTGGTGGGCTTGAAAATATTTTGAACCAGCGGGGTAAGTAGTAATGCTGTGTTACAACTAACCCCTCAGCACTTACGATATGAAAACTGCTAACGTAATACAGTTTTGTCATAATTGTGCTGCTTTTTCTCACATATTTAAACATTTGTATCCATTTTTAATTCTAACTATTGTTAGAAAAGGGCTGGATGAATGAATATAGTGTGGGTACCTGTCTATTATAGACAGAATATATAAACAATATCCACTTTAAGTATATAGACAAAATAGTATTGAAATATTTGCCAGCAAACTTAATTTTTAGCAAGTGTTACAACTAACTGTTACAATTAACCCCACCTATGGGGTGAGTTGTAACATTTGCACTTCTTTCACGTTTGGTGTAATTGTCCAAGAATGGTAAGTACTAGAAACAAACTTCAAATGTTCATTTGTAGCAGAGATGTGTGTGTTGCTTGTGTAAAAATATAATTAATCAACTCAAATATTTTTTGAATGACTGAGCCAAAACCAAAAAGCGTTAGGTTGTGTCCCGCTCTCTCCTAATAATAATAATACACAATACTCTTGAGTATCCAATAGTATGTGTAATACAACTGCATGATTCTCATGTTTTAATTTCAGAATATTTGACTTAATGGTCCCCATACAGATTGCAAAAATGTTAGGTATGTAGTGTGTGGAGAATATGTTGTTGTTTTTTTACCAAGTCTTCTGCCATAGACTGAGCGCTGACTTCAATAGACAGACTCGCAAGCTGAGGAGGATTTTGAAACTCTCTATAGAAAGTGCCCAGGTCCATTGGCAGAAGGTCGTCCTTAGAGAACGCAGGTTTCTGTTCAGCACACATAAACACAGAATCCACAGTAAACAAGGTGGACTTTTCTACAGGAAGTGTTATTTATTTTTAGCTCAAAAACACATACTAGAGCAGGGCTGCCAATACTCCGTCCTGGAGGGCCGGTGTCCTGCAGCGTTTAGCTCAAACTTGCCTCAGCACACCTGTCTGGAAGTTTCTAGTACGCTTAGTAAGACCTTAATTAGCTGCTTCAGGTGTGTTTGATCAGGGTTGGAGCTAAACTCTGCAGGACAACGGCCTTCCAGGCTCCTGTGACTAGGGGCGGGCTGCGTTCACATTATCCCAACCAAACCGCGCCTGATGCGTTTGACCCCTAAAGCCTGGTTCATTTGACTAGTGGGATTCGCTCTGTAGTCTGTACCGGGTGCGGTTTGGTTAATCGAACCCTGGCCGGCTTGCAGGGGTGATTGCAAATCGCGCCAGAGCGCAGTTCAAAAGGAGAGACGTCAGCTGTGCAACCACTAACATTCATTTGCCTTCGTAAAAACCTTCTGATGTGCGCAGCAGGTTTATGTGAACGTCTGGGCTGCACACGTGACAAATCAACTAAGCAATAGACCAATTTAGAGTAGACGTCACAGTTACGTCACTGCAAGCTGCGCGCGCAATGCGGTTGCAGAAAAACAGTGGAAATGAATTAGACACGAGTGAAAAGAACAAGATAACTCACTAGAAAATGTCCTGTTGTGCTGTTAAGTGTCAGAATAAGAATGCCAAAAAAGATGGCTTTCATTTTTATAGAATACCATCGTCGAAGACATCATTTGAAGATAAACGTAGGTGTTTATGATTACAATAAGCCCTTAAACGGACAGAATGGAGCGAGGAAATAATCTGGAAATCTTTTAATAATTAGAATAGAAAATAATAAGAGAAGATGTCCGGTGTTCTGTCGAAGTCTGTTCCCTCCATGTGTTTCTTATAGCGTTTTTATCACATTACAATTATAATTTATTCAGAATAAATGTTTTTTTATACTGAAAAAACAATAATATCAACAAAAAAAATTATATTTCATAATTTTTTCGTTTTCTATTATTTCTTTTTATTTCCTTATATTTTAGCTTATGTCTTCTTCCTGTTTGTTCTAAAATTATTAAGTTTACATACTTAATAAATATATAAATATAGCGCACACACACACACACACACACACACATGATGTAAAGTGTTATTAATATATAAACAGGCCTTTTTAATGTATGTTTAAACATAATACTTTTAAAATAGTTTTAGAACAAACACGTAAGATAAATATAAGGAAGAAATAATAAAAAACAGGAAAATGATGAAATATTTAATAAACGCTATTATATATAATACATGATAGTATTGCTTTTATATGTACTTTAGCGATTCAGACTATAAAAATAATTGATTTAGCAAAAAAGAACAATACATTTACATTACATACATGCATTACAGTAGCCAAGCCATTTAAAATTTTTATCTATCTAAAAAATAAACGTAACGTGATTAAAACGCTATAAGAAACATTGCACTAAAGGGAAACATAGGGGAATCAGACTTCGACAGAACACCGGATCCATAAAAATCACGGTTTAATGCTAAAACACTTCACAACCCTACTGCGGAGCAGTCACTTTCTGCAACCAGTTTGGCTCCGCCCACAAAAAACGTCATCTCTGTTTGCAAACACGAAATTGGTCTATATCATCGTGCACCAAAGGACTCAGAATAAACAAAAAACACATAGATTTAACATTATGATGGTATCCATTGTTAACATAGCTCTTTACTTCCTGCTTTCTTCAAAACATTCACATCCTAATGACGAAAGCATGCCTTGGTTCGGATCGGTCAAAGTACAGTGTGAGTGCATTAGGGCTGTGCAAAAAAACGCCTGCGATTCTCATGCTTGTTTCATCAGTAATGCCGGTTCTTGATTAGTAGTAAATTGCCATCAGCTGCGTTCAGATGGAGCTGCGTTTACTACAAAGAGCCGTAGTTCCCAGAGAAGCTAGGCAAAATCGTGCTCATAATCAAGGAAAATCGACTCCGATAATCTACGGTTGAACTACGGTTCTGTGTAGTAAATGCCACTCCATATGAAAGCAGCTGATCGCAATTTACATCTAATCACGTAACCGGCTTTACTGATGACACACGCATGAGAATCGTTATTTTTTGCACTGCCCTAGAGTGCATGCTTTTTTTAGCCTCCTTAAGTAATCACAAACTCAAAAGCTTCAATTTGATGTACAAAACTGCATCACTCAACATAATGTATTAATGATTTGAAATGAGTAGAGTCGGCATTAGATAAATGATACAGCAATCATATAGCTTTGACTTTCAGCTCAGAGTTTAGGCTTTCTTATTTTATGAATAATTGACTTGTCTGAATCAATAGATTCCCTGTTAAGGGCTTGATAAAATCCCTTTTGCCGTCAGTCTTTTCTCTTACGTAGAGTCAATCACAAAAAGGCCTCCAGTCCCTCTTTTTGACCTTATTCTAATCAGCTCCCTATTCACTCAACTTTCTGCTGATGCAGTGCTTCTCAATTTGCTAGCTTTGCATGAAAATATAGTTATCAACATCTGCAGAAGGAATCGCTTAGGTTACTCACGTAACCCCGGTTCCCTGAAATAACGGGAACGAAGCATTGCGTCAGTTTGCTGACGCTATGGGGGAAACTCCTGTTTACTCCGTGATTGAAGCCTATTGGTTAACGTCTGTAGAAAATACAGACCAATGACGTTTGAGCCCGCGCGGGGGCGTGGCACACGTCCCTATATAAGCCGGTGAAATACGTCAAGAGCTCATTATTATTCGACTGAAGCGCGCAGCCGAATAACACTCGCTGCGTAGACGTTTGTAGCACGGCCAGCGACGCAATGCTTCGTTCCCGTTATTTCAGGGAACCGGGGTTACGTGAGTAACCTAAGCGTTCCCTTTCAATACGGTTCACTTCGCATTGCGTCAGTTTGCTGACGCTATGGGGGAACGTAATCCCATCCCGCCGTGCATACACAACGGACTGAGGTGCCCTTACCGGAGAGACACTGCATGTGGCCCTAACCCAGCATATACATAGCTCTAGCGAGCGCAAGTGTAAGCACCATATATGAGACAGTAATACGCATACAGTGAAGTTTCTAAACGCACCATGATGCATATACAATAGAGCACAAGACGGCGGGTTCTCTGAGCGCGCCGCGAGCTGTGCATGAATTATTAATAGGTAGCCATGACGGTGAGCTAACAACGCACCGTGAAGGCATACAGAAACGCAGTCGCGTGAATCATTAAGCCGATAAGACCTGTGCTTGTAAGGCAGGGACATCCAGGCTATAAAATCTGACAAACGTAGACGGCGAGGACCAGCCGGCCGCGTTACAAATGTCAACGATAGAAATCCCCGTAGACCAAGCCCAAGATGAAGCCATACCCCTCGTGGAGTGAGCTTTTAAACCAACTGGACAATGTTCATTCAGGGAGGCGTAAGCCAAAGCAATGGCTTCGACGATCCATTTAGATAGCCTCTGTTTAGTGAGCGGCATACCTAAGGAATGTTGCGCGAAGCTTACGAACAGCTGATCTGACTTGCGGTATGAGGCAGAACGGTCCGTGTATATTCTTAACGCTCTGACGGGGCAGAGCGTGTTCGGGGTTTGTTCGCCGTCCGCCGTCGGAAGGGCGAGAAGTGAAACCACCTGAACTCTAAATGGCGTGGTCAAAACTTTAGGAATGTATCCCGCTCTCGGTCTAAGGATCACTTTGCTATCGTTAGGACCGAATTCCAGACACGACGGGTCAATTGAAAACGCGTGTAAATCGCCCACTCGTTTAACCGATGCCAACGCCAGGAGGAGAGCGGTTTTAAACGAGAGAGCGCGCAGGTCAGCCTGTTCGAGGGGCTCGAAAGGGGGACCGCGCAGCGCTTTCAGGACCGTGGACAGATCCCAAGACGGGACCGTGTTAGGTCGCGGTGGGTTTAGTCTGCGAGCGCCTCTGAGGAATTTAATGATGAGATCATGTTTTCCCACGGTGCGACCGGCGATAAGGGCGTGATTCGCCGTTATCGCCGCCACATACACTTTAAGCGTCGAGGGCGCGCGACCGCTGTCCAGCATTTCCTGCAGAAAGGAGAGAATATGCTCCACTTCACAGGTGTTTGGGTTTAAGTCTTTCGTCGTGCACCAGTCAGAAAAAATAGACCACTTTTGAGCGTAAAGGCGCCTGGTAGATGGGGCCCTAGCTTCAGTTAGAGTATTTAACACCCGTCCTGAAAGGCGTGATGGTTGCCGTTCAGAGACCAAACGTGTAGATTCCATAGCTCCGGCTGTGGATGCCATATCGTCCCTCTCGCCTGAGATAGGAGGTCTTTCCTCAGCGGTACTGGCCATGGTGCTGATGTTTTCAGCTGCCATAGGTCGGGGAGCCACGGTTGATTGTGCCAAAACGGGGCGACCAGAATTATCGCGCATTTCGTCTCTCTTATCCTCTGAAGGACCTGTGGTAACAGAGCCACCGGAGGAAAAGCATACAGAAGACACGCCGGCCATGCTTGCGACAGGGCATCGTGATGTCTCGAGAAGAAGATCGGGCAATGCGCGTTCTCGTCTGATGCAAACAGATCGATCTCCGCCCGGCCGAAGACGGTCCATATTCTCTCGAACGTCTGAGGATGCAGTCTCCATTCTCCCGGCGGCGGACCGTTGCGCGAGAGAATGTCTGCACCCGTATTGGCTACACCCGGTACGTGAGTCGCCTTTAACGAACGTACGTTCGCGTGAGCCCATAATAAAAGCCGTTTCGCCAGCCTGGATAGGGAGCGAGATCTCAGCCCTCCTTGGTGGTTTATGAACGAAACCACCGTCATACTGTCCGACCGCACTAGAACGTGTTGATGTTGGAGTTTCGGTCGAAAGTGTCGTAGCGCCAAGATAACCGCCCACATCTCGAGGTGGTTGATATGTAGCTGAGACAACTGGTTGTTCCACGCACCGAAGGCGAGCTCGCCGTCGCAGTGAGCGCCCCAACCCGTCGCAGACGCATCCGTAGTCACCACTTTCCTCCTGCTCACGGAGCCGAGCTCCGTGCCCGAGAGGAAAAGGTGAGGGGATGTCCATATCGAAAGCGCTTTCACGCAGCTGTACGTGATTTTGATTAATAAGCGGCCCGACAACCAAGCACGGGGCGGAACTTTCGCTTTCAACCAAAACTGAAGCGGCCTCATGAACAGCATTCCCAACGGTATTAGTGGGGATGCTGCTGCCATCAGACCCAGCATTTTTTGGAATCGTTTGAGAGGGAGATGTGAACCCGCTTTGAACGATGCCGCCTCGCGTCTGACCGTGAGCGCGCGTTCCTGTGTAAGCCATGCCCGCATCTTTAATGAGTCGAGCGTCGTGCCTAAGAACGCGATTCGCTGCGTGGGGGTGAGCAAACTCTTCTGGAGGTTGATTTTGAACCCCAAATTCTCCAAATGCTGGAGTACAACGGTCTTGTGCGCAGTAATTTCCCTCTCTGACTGTGCTAGAATAAGCCAATCGTCGAGGTAATTCAATATGCGGATGCCGCTCTGTCTGAGAGGGGCGAGAGCCGCATCCGCACATTTGGTAAATGTGCGTGGTGCCAGAGATAATCCGAAGGGCAGAACTTTGTACTGGTATGCTGTCCCGTCGAACGCGAATCTTAGGAACGGCCTGTGACGTGGCGCTATCGGAATGTGAAAGTAAGCGTCTTTCAGATCCACTGATATGAACCAATCGCCCGGTCGAATTAACGCCATGATTCGTCTGGCTGTAAGCATTTTGAACGGCCGTTTGGCAAGAGCGCGATTCAAAACGCGTAGATCCAATATCGGTCTGAGGCCGCCGTCTTTCTTTGGAACGAGAAAATAACGACTGTAAAAGCCTGATTCGCTTTGATCCGCCGGGACCGTCTCTATCGCGTCTTTTAGTAATAAAGAACGCACCTCTTCCCTGAGGATCTGTACACGATCGTCTGGGACAGTGGTGTAGAGAACGCCGCGAAACCGGGGTGGTCTCCGGGCGAATTGAAGTGAATAACCGTGTTGGATTACGTTTAGAATCCAGCCCGGCATTCCGGGGGTGGATTGCCAAACGTGAAATTTGACGGCGAGCGTCGATATGCTTATGGACGTTAAGCCGTGTGTGTGTGTTTGTGTGTACAGAGGAGGAAATTTGCTCTTTTTGTGAAAAGGTAAAAATTTTTGTTTCGCTGTTACAGCGAGGGTGTGTCCAGCGCCCGAGGGGACTGAAACACGCAGAACTTTCGAGGGCGGGCCGGCCGAAGCGGGACCAGAGCCTCTTTTCCTCCTCAGACTCTCTTCAGGGAGGCGGCGCCGGCGTCGGGTCCAGCGTAATCCGAGGACGGGGACCGCGGCGTCGAGGCGGGCCAGCCGGTCGTGCAGGACGCTGGCGCTTGACCTCCGGTTCAGCTCTCTGCTGGGGCTGAGCTGGTGCTGGCTTAGGGCGTTGAGCTGGCGGCGGTTTTGGGCGGCCGGTCTCAGACGCTGAGGCAGATCGTTTTGGTAGAAAATGCCGCATAGCCTGCGACGATTTCTGTGCCTCAGTGAAGCGCTGGGTGAACCCCTCCACAGCGGAGCCGAAGAGCCCCGACGGTGACACGGGCGAGTCAAGAAGGGCAACCCGATCCGTGTCCTTTATCTCCGTCAAGTTCAGCCACAGATGTCTCTCCAGAACAACCAGGCTGGCCATGGCTCTTCCTACAGCCTGAGTGGCGACTTTAGTGGCGGCGAAGGGCCAGATCAGTCGCGCTGCGCAGGTTCTGAAAGGTCGACGGGTCCGGACCTGCCTCGTCCATGTCACGGAGGAGTTTTGCCTGGTATACCTGCAGCACCGCCATCGTATGGAGAGCGGATGCAGCGTGGCCGTCGGCGGCGTAGGATTTCGACGCCAGGGTCGATGTCAGGCGACAGGGCTTTGATGGGTGGTTCAACTTCGCCCTCCATCCGCCGGCTGAAGACGGGCAGAGATGGGCGGCGACAGTTTCCTCGAGCGGCGGCATCTTGGAGTAGCCGTGTTCGTCGGCGCCGTCCACTACGGAGAGGACGTGGGAGACGGCGCTCTGAGCTCGGGTGGAGTGGGGAGCACGCCAAGATTTGGTGAGCTCCTGGTGAACCTCAGGGAAAAACGGCGCCTGCCGTTGGCGGGACGATTGACGGCGCCCGGGCTGCAGAAACCATTCGTCCAACCGGCTGAGTTGAGGCTCTGACGGCGGCGACCACTTAATGTTGAGCTCCGCCGTAGCTTGCGTCAAGATGCGGATGAGCTCAGAGTCGTGAGGACGCGACTCGGTAGGTTCATCAGCGGCGGCTCCGTGGGCGTCGTCATCCGAAGCCGCCCAATCCTCTAACTCCTCAGAGGATGACATCACTTCCAAGTTGTCACCGGACCCAAAGGAAACCATGCCGCTAGCACTCGGCAGGGGGCGTAGGTCCTCATGGGCGAAGGTGACAGGGTGACGGCGGGGAGACAGAGCACGCGGGGGATGAGCCGGCGTGGACTCGGTCTCAGGGCGTCTTCCAGCTTCACGGCTCCGCTGCTGTTTAGGCGGGAGAGCACAGGAAGCCTTCCGTTTAAAGATCTCGAGGCGGGAGCGCAGCACCGCGATAGGAAGGAGCTCGCAGTGGGCGCAGCCCGCCTCAGCGAGTACGGCCTCGGCGTGGGCAGGACCCAGACAGATGACGCACTCCTTGTGGAAATCCTCCACAGGCAAAGGGGCTCGGCAGGAGCCGCAATGCCGAAGCGACATTATCTCAACGCGCTTCTGCTCTCTTAGATAACTCTTTTTAGTCTCACCGGAAAGCGGCAGGGGAACACGCTGGTGTGTTGTAGTCCGCTGCAGTGCTTGGATCGACGGCGAGTAAGGGCTTCTTCTTCGGAGCAGCGAGAAGGTTCGCGCTGAAGGAGAAAAGTAATGAGCTCTTGACGTATTTCACCGGCTTATATAGGGACGTGTGCCACGCCCCCGCGCGGGCTCAAACGTCATTGGTCTGTATTTTCTACAGACGTTAACCAATAGGCTTCAATCACGGAGTAAACAGGAGTTTCCCCCATAGCGTCAGCAAACTGACGCAATGCGAAGTGAACCGTATTGAAAGGGAACCAGCTAATTCTCCCACATTGTTTAACTATGTGCTGGTACACTTACAAAGTCAACCATGACAAAGTCATCTTGTGGCTGCCCCCCGCTGTGGCTAGAGTTATTTGAATGCAGACTGCCTTGCAGTGGGGATGAAGGGTCCGGAGATGGAGGAGGATGCACCTGCGGGCAGAGATTAACACTGTTAGAAACAGGTTGTTTTAATCATTATGTTTGTATTGTTTTGTATTTGTAAGTTTGCTATATCTGGAATATATATATATATATTTTTGTAGTTTTAATACCATTGGGTCATTCTCCTCCAGGTCATAGGCTCTTGGAGCAAAGGCAGCAAAAGGGAGATCAAGACCAGTCATCGTCACCTGAGCACATCAGAAAAAAATCCTTCATATGAACACACTACATTTGAAAGTTACTACATTTACATGCTTTCATTAGATGCTTTATCCACAATGCCACTCACAGTTCCTTTATTATACATTCATTATACATCTATGAATGAATGTATGTAAATAAATCGTATTATTGGTAAAAATAATGTTTGTGCTGAAAGCCCAGTATTGCTCACTTAGCTGTGAAAGTATTCTGACCTGAGTGGTGGTTTTGTTGACAAAAGCTCCAACTTTCCTGGTGAAGGTCGTCTCTGGAGCATCAGATGGGGACCCAGTCTTCACCTCACTATAACATACACATCCTTGCTCTTGAATCATACTTAATCTGACAAGATGACAATGATTATTAATTTGAATCTTATTACACTCTTACTTGCTGCAGGATGTGGGTGGGGCTGGTTGTGGTGATTGTCTAGTAGGACATGATGGGGTACGACCATGGTCAGCTGCAGTGCCATGATTTGGCTGTGCTGGCACCTGTGGGACTCCACCCTCTTTAGCAGGCACGACCATCTGATTAGAAACAGACATACACATGTTCACATCAGCCAGGGAAGAACTACCCATAAAGATGCACCCAATTCTGCAATGTTCTGTGGGCAGCACAGTGTGTACAGTACCTGGTGAGGATGTGCAGCAGCAGTACAAGCTGTAGGGTGGCACAAATCGACAGTGCCCAGGGGTGGAGTCTGATATGACAGACGGGAGCTGTACAGCTGTAAGACACAGAAAGACTGATCAGCATCAGATGTCAGAAAAACATTTCCTGTCCTGTAATTTTATTGCAGAGCAGAAAGCAAGAAACAAAAGAAGGTGTGTCTCAGCAAACACACAAAGGCTTCGAATGGCAGGCAGGTGAGCTTAAGGAGAAAACAGCAGTGACTGTAGTGTGCTTTATTTCGAAACTGTGCTCAAACGATCACTTACAGGCTCAGGTGATGCTGTATAACCCTCTTAATAAAAAGGTTATAAGATGTTATGAAGGATAAGCAGTGGATTTGGGGTTACTGGGGCAGGCCACACACACTCTGTTATTAATTATCCAGCTGCATGCGTGTACACATCACACACACACTGGACTCACTTGCTGTGAGATGCCAAGCCCCATGAGGGGAACCTTCAGCGTTGCCATCAGAGCTGGCTTAGGTGTCTTAAAATGTGCCTGACTTACAGTGCACACACACTTACACAAAGAAAGAAAGAAGGAAAGAAAGAAAGAACAAAGAAAGAAAGAAAGAAAGAACATAGAAACAGAAATGAAAGCACTAACATAGGAAGAGATACTGAAGAGAGAGAGAATCTGGTGGCATGGTATCATAAATGGGCATTACTGTCTTTTTTTCGGTCTTTTTTAGTGATGTAATATTAAAAGTTTACAATTGATCACTAAATAATATGTTGAACCACCTATGAGGCTTCACCTGTGCAAAGAAACTGTGGAAGGGCTACTGTTGATAGGACAGATGGGCAGATGACGACAAGAGTTATTACCTGTGATGGTGGGGAAGTGGAAAAGGACGTAGTGCACACTTCCTGTGAGTCTTCTATCCCGGCATAGGCTCCTCCATCATCCTCTCCGGGTGCTCTGAGAAAGTGGAAAGAAATAATGAGATGGGAGATGAAACAAGACAGTTTGAAACACTATATTACTGGTGGTATGTAAATAAACCAGCTAAAGGTAAAATACTGGTATTAAAAGTTTATCTCCACCTCATTTAAAATCTATTGCAGAGATTTCACACAAGGGTTAATTACAACATGTGTAATACTTCTTTACATCCTATATAGAAATGTAGAACTTTCGACTAAATACAATTTTTAATTGTAACTTTGTTTGAAAATGATATTGCATGGTACATTCATACAGTAACTGATTTATTTTGTGTTAATTGCACCTGTAGCTGCAGGGATGCATGTGTGCCATATTGGTGAAGGGACGCTCAACAAAATGATCAATGATGATACCCATAATGGGACCTGTTCTCTCAAACTGCCTGTTAAATACAATAAAAAAACATCACACCACCACAAAGGAACAATAATAAAAAAAAAATGTTTCATCATATTTGAAAGTTGCATACAGGAAGCTGTAATGTATACCTTGAAGACATTAGGGCCAGGTTAGTGCGGTAAGCACAGGACAAAGTGATGGTGCCTAATGGAGTGCCTACAATACCCACCCGCACCGTCTGAAATCCTGCAGCAAGAAAAAGACAAATAAATAAATACAAACAAGCTCTTCAGAGAACATCTACGTGCCGGTTATTTATTTTTTATTACTATAATATTACCTTCCCCGAGACCTGTCAGTTGGACATCTCCAAAATAAATCCTAACAAAAAACATTAATGATCATATACATGATATAAGTAGCATTGTGAAGTGAATTGAAGTGTTATCAACAGGAATGTGAGAGAGCAGATGTATGATGTACCTGTACAGTATGACATAATCATGGCCTTGTTTACGTGAAAGCTTGTAAGCAGGTGTCACTCTGGTGATGGCCAGTAAAGACTTAAGCAGCAAAGACAGTCGATTATAAACTGTATAGGACACCTTAATGTCCTTATCACACCTAGGAAAAAGATCATTAACTGCAAACACTGCTTAACAATTGCCATTGAAAGCACAGACTTGCTGATAATGTAAATGTGGATAGCTAAATGCTTTTTCTGTTTGTGTGTTGGGGGGGGGGGGGGGAGTAAGGGTACTTACTTCTCATTCATTTCCAAACACCATGTCTCCAGCTCCATGGAGTCCCCCTACATGGGTAAACAGAACCACCAAGGTAAGCATCACCTTACCAAGTAAGGCAATTCATTTACTGTATCATAGTATATTTAATATGTGACCCTGCCAGTGGAATCCAAGCTAAAGTCTCAATCTATTTTTGAGATTAGGAGCAACAAAGTGTGAGGCATTGATTTCAATCTTTGACATTTATGTATCAGGGGGTCCCCAAACTCGGTGCTGGAGGGCCTAATGAAACACATGAAGCAGCTTATTAAGGTCTTCCTAAGCATACTATAAACTTCCAGGCAGATATGTTGAGGCAAGTTTGAGCTAAACCCTGCAGGACACCAGCCCTCCAGGACCGGGTTTGGGCACCCCTGATGTATATGTATGATATCAAGGTTATATTTTCACAGAATGATTTATGTGGAAAACAGTTAATTACCAAAAATGACTTCTATAGGTCAGGCAGAGTCAAACATAATATTGACAGTGAATTAAAAGAAAAATTGGACCTCTGATGTTTTAAGGGAGATCTCCACACACATGGATCGGCCGATGCCAGGCAGTTGCCCAGCAAGAGCTTTCTTTGCCTCATGGGTCACCTCGGGGATGTCTTTAATTGCCAGATTAAACTGAAAGAGAACAATAAACACAGAAAAAAAAGATTTTATCTTAGTTACAATATAAAAAACAGTACACTTGTCAGAGATCATCCCGGGCATGTCTTACCCAGTCTGAACCTGTTGGTGATGAGGATGAGCAAGTGCTGATCTTTTCCCCGAGACGTGCTTGAACTATGACTTGCACTGTCTGAAAAATAAACACAAACCAAGGCTCATCATCACCTTGTCGACTTGGGTCAGGTGCAACACAGAATTTTAGCTTTGATGTTGAGTGAATAATGCAGATACCTTCAAGGCAAAAAATTTGATGAATTTATCCAAGTCTTTCTTGTCCTGTGGGCTGAGATCACTATCCATTTTCACACGAGCCTGAGACATAAAACACATTAATCTAATATTTTCTGATGCATTTAAAAATAATTGAAAATCATGTCAATAAGTAACGCATATGTCCAGATGGTTTACAATCATATCTCTGTGCTAACGCTTTAGCAAAACACACGCACATACTTACAGCTCATCACAGAGTCCAAATTAAACTGTTAACAGTACGCAGTGACTGACTGTTTGAAACGACAAAATACAGCACAAAAACGTCTGTATTTTCAAAAAATCACACCACCACAACGCTACATAATGACAGTCGTCCCATTTTTGTTTGTTTTGCTTCTTGGCCAGGTCAAAAATGACGTGGTCGCTCGATCGATTCAACAACGCCACTTTCGTTTTATTGTTAAATATAGATAAATATATCTAATAACATTGGGATGTTTATTCTAACATATTATATTTAAGAATAACATACACATTATAATATACCATATATTGAACTAATATATACATTGTTTCAGCTTTAATTAAACAAGCAAACTCAAATATCGAAAGTGCAGAGCGCGAAAGGCAAAATATTCCAACGTGACGTCAAATTTGAATGTCGGCGTACACAAACAATCCACGGTGCTGAAAATGAAACAACAATTTTAAGTATATACGTTTTTAATCATTTTGTGTCTGTCTTATACGTAAATCCGTTGAGTGATGTGAAAGAGTTTGTTTTAAAAGTTAGTTGCGCTTCGTTATCTTTAAAATATAGTCAGACGAAAATCTGAATCATGTAACTAGCTCTGTTAATTTAAGTGAATGCTAAATACTGTTATATTGTTTAAACAAGAAATTATCAGGCTTAAAAAAAAACGATTAATGCGTTCAGATTTTGTCATAGCGATGTTATATTTGTAGTATAACTTACCTAGTATTTTATCCTGTAATTCAACGTTTAGGTAATGAATTTATATATAACACTGCAAACTAGGATGCTGTATTTGGGTGCACTGTGGTTTAGTTATTGAAATCATGTTTTATTTCACTTATTTACATTCACTTATTAACATTTGTCCACAGGTCCTCCTGAATGATGTGTAGAATGGCAATATCTATTGCAATCCTAGACTGTGACCTACTGCTGCATGGTCGTGGGCACAAAACCCTTGATCGGTTTGATATTGAAACAGTATCAGATGAATTTCTTCTGACAACATTTGGTTTTCCACGTGAGTTCATTTATTACCTGGTGGAACTGTTAAAGGATGATTTGTTGAGACGCACACAGAGGTCTAGAGCCATTAGCCCTGATGTTCAGATACTTGCGGCCCTGGGTTTCTACACAACAGGATCCTTTCAGAGCAAGATGGGAGATGCGATTGGCATCAGTCAGGCCTCCATGAGTCGCTGTGTTTCCAATGTTACTAAAGCTCTGATTGAGAAAGCACCTGAGTTTATTGGCTTCACAAGGGATGAGACAACCAAGCAGCAGTCCAAAGAGGAGTTCTACAGAATAGCAGGAATCCCAAATGTCATGGGAGTAGTGGACTGTGCACATATAGCCATAAAAGCACCTAATGCAGATGACTCTTCCTATTTTAATAAAAAAGGATTTCACTCCATCAATTGCCAATTAGTATGTGATGCCAGAGGCTTGTTGCTTAGTGCTGAGACTCATTGGCCAGGTAGTCTGACAGACAGAGCCGTCTTTAAGCAGTCCGGTGTGTCAAAGCTGTTTGAAGAGACGGATAATGTCGATGGCTGGCTTTTAGGTGAGACCTATTGTTTTGCTTGCTATGTTGTTTAAATTGTTCTAGATGTTTCCTAAGAAATACTTCTCTGTACTTCTACTACAATGTTTTATGACTTTTACAGGTGATAACCGTTATCCTTTAAAGAAGTGGCTGATGACTCCAGTGCAGAGCCCAGAGTCTCCTGCTGACTATCGCTTTAATATGGCTCACACAACAACGCATGAGATTGTGGACCGCACATTCAGAGCTATTCAGACACGTTTTCGGTGTCTGGATGGTGCAAAGGGTTACCTGCAGTATTCCCCAGAGAAATGCTCTAGTATCATTCAGGCCTGTTGTGTGCTACATAACATTTCCTTGCAATCTGGCCTTGATGCCTGGACTTTTGAGAGGACGGAGGCCACAGATCAGTCGGAGGAGGATAAAGATCCCACTGATACCGTTGATCCAGAGGCTCTAAGAATTAGACAGGAACTCATCCAAAACCATTTTAGCTAAAGAAAATACGATTCACCATTTCACACTATATGCTGTTGTTTTCCTGCGTGCCAAGATTTTGTTATGATTGCACAGTGTAATGTGTGGCTCAGTTGTGGTCTTTGTAAACACAAGAACTGCAGATTTGGAGGCTTTTATTCATTTTAGTAATAAACAGAATTATGACTGTAAGGAATAAGGGAAAGAGATTTTTAAATGTGATTTATTTATTGTGTTTTATTTTCTTCTGTTTGATGTTATCAGTTTAAAAAAAATCAATAATAAAACATTACAACAACGGTGTGTGCTTTTATACAGTATCTCTTTATGTGTAGAGTTTGTAGAGGAGTATTAGTTTACTCCAGGTTCTCTTGTTTCCTCCCACATGCCAAAAACTAGCAGGTTAGGTAAACTGGACATGTCAAGTTATCATTCCCCCAATGTGTGTGAGGATTAACTTTTGTATAGATTAATGGGTTCTCGCCACAAAAATAGTCATACATGCTGGAATTGAGGATAAATAAAAGGTGACTTTTGTCTTAAAAGCTCTTTCCAAACAAGGCAAACCTTTAAAAGTTAAAATGTATTAAGTCCGTACTCTCATTTTGTTTAGTGCCTAACATTAGACACACGTAGATGACTCATTAGAAATTTTGTCTTTACAAATGCTGATACAACATAAGACAAATACACTGGTGTTCTTAAACACCACTTAACGATATATCAGCCCAAAAGTAAAAGCCTTTTGAATTTAACTGGTTAATTTATTGCATTGTTGGCGGTAAGAGTAAGTAGACTGCTTCTGCTGCTCCGGCGGCTTGGCTGTCAAAGGAGATAAATCAACTGGTTGTTTAATGAGAGTCGCAGTCTCGTCCGGTGATGAATGTGTGGAATAAGAAGAGAGACCGCGGTGAACAATGACGTCCTGTGCTCAGTGTGTGTGCGCGCGCGCGTGCTCATTTTGTAATGTCATTACTTTAGGCAGTCAGGAGAGCACAAAACCAGCGAGACTACACTGGACCACCATTGCAATAAAGACCTCCGCTATTCTTCTATACTCTTTAAACAACTTTCGAGAACAAAGTAAGTATTTATGTGCGACCGTGTCGTTTTCTTTGACTCTTTGTATTTTAAGTTGAGAATAAGGCCATCATTGACTTTACCGCATTTATATCTTATCCGCTGGCTGATCTGGATGCAATCTAAATGAAAATCGTAGCCATTAGCTGCACTAATTAACTTTATTATAACATCTATGAAAGATTGTTGTTTATAAATTGATTATTGTTCAAAAGTGCTACAAAGGTTTTAGCCAAGCTGCACTAATGTTCTTAAGTGTTTATTATCTTTGATATATTATTATTAAAAAAGTTATTAATTATCTGCAGTAATATAACAATTGGTTGTTATTTTTGGTGTATTATTATTATTATTATTATTATTATTTTTCTATTATTAGTAATAATAGTATACTATTACTATTATAGTATAATATAGTATACTATTACTGATAATAATAGTATTATAATAGTAACAGTAATAGTAGAATCATATATAATTTCTTCCTCTTTATCCACAGTGATCATGACAGAATCTATTCGGAAGATGATGAGGGCAAAGCTGGTGGTTTTAGGAAGGGATAACTGTGGGAAGACCGGTAATATGCAGTGCTTTATATGATTTTAATGATTCTAGGTCTGTGAGACTACTTTTGACTTGATCTGTTCCTCTTTTGAACTCCAGCTCTGTGTGTCAGATTCATCACCAAGCGATTTATTGGAGAGTATGAACATAAAAGGGGTAACACAATTCAAATAATATACACTGTTTGTCTATTGACTGAGCAAACAGGAAACCTGTCATTTTGAATCTGGCAACAGAATGCACAATCTGTTGAAGTGGTTTTCCTTTAGTCTGGAGTGCTGAATTTTTCTTTTGCCATATATTTTGTGTGTATCTTAGAGGTCACCTACAGGTGTCAGAAAATCGTGGATAAAGAGCTGATTGAACTGGAGATTTTAGACACTGTTAATAAGGTACGGCATGCATGAGATCAGTTGTATTCTGGCAATTCCATGCAAATGGCAACTTTATTTTTTTGAACCACAATGATATCTCAGATGTCAGTATTTGGTGGTTTAAATGCCCATGCAAAATCTCTGTTAAAGTTTTTAAAGCATTTTGTATTATTATTTTAGTTAAGTAAGTGTAAATATCAGAATCGTCACATCCATAATATTGTTGAAATCCACATATAAAATTAAATAAGTATTAAATGTTCTTTAAAGAGACATACTTTTCATTTGTTGGTTATTGCTTCTTGTTTGCCCCTACACATAATTCCTACAATGTATTTTGTTTCCCATAAACTTGTTTCCTTATTTGTCACATCCATAACACATGCATGTTTCACTTTCATAGAAAACTCGTAAATAGACTGTGACTTTATACTTCAAGTTTTGTCCCATCCATAATGCTTTTATCGCTCATCCTGTTTCATACCTAATAAGGGGTCGTCTCAGTGTCGTTTTGCATCTGCTGCTGTTTTACAGGCACATTTTATCCACCATTAAAAAGAAAGACAACTGGATGTTTTTTAAAACCGCAGATGAGATACAGGACTCTCTGAACTGTTCCATTCCTTTCATGTCTCTTGTGTTCAATCTCAGGCTGCCTGAGGGGCTTTAACAGTCCGCCTGCCATTGATCATGTTACAGAGTAGAGCGACATGTGTTAATTTACAGGGTTAGGTAACTTGTAGGGCTGCTTTATGTGAGAGTTGATGGGGATCACATCCTTTGTGCTCCAGAATTGTGTATCAGAGTCACATCTGAGAAAGCCTAGCTGTTCATCACCTGCACTATTACATCATCTTAGACCTTCACTTACCTCATCCCATGCAAGAGGTGATGAAATACTAAAATGTGTCTGTGTGTGTGTCTGTGTTCAGGAGTGTGTAGGTCCTGCCTCATCCTCTCTGGAAAGTTCCATTAAATGGGGTGATGGGTTTCTCATAATGTACTCAGTGACGGATCGCAGCAGTTTTGAGGCTGTTTCACGCCTGAAGAAATTAATTGATCACATTAAACAGACACTTGGTAATACTGACTATAAGACTAATACTGTAGACAAATAGTTGTTATTTAATAACACTGTTCTGGCATCATCAGTGCCTCGTTGGACGTTAAAACATATTGTATTGTGCTAGATTTAAGTTATGTGTAGACTCTTTACTGTTATTCATCACTGTGACTCATCCTGCTTTAATAGGTCTCAGTTCAGAGGTTTTACTTCTGGCAAAAAACAGTTTGACTCTCTTAATATAGTACTAAACAGCCTTTTGTAACAGTAAGCTAGCTAATATGAGATATATAGATGCATTGCGAGAGAGATGGGGACAAATATCCCATCACAGTACTTCCGTCTTTATAATCTATCTTCAGTTCCTGTCATTTTAATGTTTTTTATGCGGTTTGTATATTTTCAGGCATTCCAACAGTCATTGTAGCCAATAAATGTGACATGGAGAATGGACGAGAAGTAAGGACAGATGAAGGACAGGCTTTGGCTTCAGACCTCAGGTCTGTATCACGTGATGAGTGCACTCTAAAAATTGCTGGGTTGTTTTTGCTGGGTTAAAAATGACCCAATGTTGGGTTGTTGTTATGCAACCAAGGGGGATAATAACCCAGCATTTGGGTTAAAATAACCCAGCATTGGGTAATTTTTTTACCTAAAATTGAGAATGACCTATTTTTCCCCTAAAGGGTGGGGTTTTATGGGAGCCCATAAATAAAAAATGAGAAATATAATTACTTGGAAGATAAACACTTATTTTAAAGGACAAGTTCGGTATTTTACACTTAAAGCCCTGTTTTCAGATTGTTTATGGTGAAATAGAACGGTTTTGACTGAAATTTCGACATATGCGGCTGCCCCGAGAATTTTCGGGTGTTTGTGTTTCACCTTCCACCTTTACAATGGGTTTATAGGTGCACTGGAACAATCCTTTCTAAAATGCATTAAACTTTCGTTTACAAAGACGTGAAACTCACCGAGTCAGGGGGGTTCACTGGTATGTATGCCCACATAAAAATCGCTGCAAAAGATGCTTTCCAACAGCTGTTTTAGCATTCGTTGTTAACTTGTGGACCTATTTTTCCAAACGTCTCACACCCGTACATTCTTCCGCTGAGAGCTTGAATAATAGACACTCCAGCCCAGGTGGTGGCGCTAATCCGCCATTGCCAATAGCACGAATAGAAACAAAGTTCCCGGCGCGGAGTAATACCGTACCTCACAAGACATCTAATACATGTCAATGGAGTTGGCAAAAACTACAATAAAACCCGTTGGAATGCGTCTTTTGCGGCGATTTTTGTGTGAGCATATCAGTGAACACCCCTGACCACTCGGTGACTTTCATGTCTTTGTAAACGAAAGTTGAATGCTTTTTAGGAAGGATTGTTCCAGTGCACCTATACAACCCATTATAGAGGTGGGAGGTGAAACACAAACTCCCGAAAATTCTCGGGGCAGCCGCAGATAGGTCGAAATTTCAGTCAAAACCGTTCTATTTCATCATAAACAATCTGAAAACAGGGCTTTAAGTGTAAAAAACTTGTCCTTTAAGGAAGAAAAAATAATTTTACCTTTATTCAATGTTGTGGTTCCGGGGATCCGTAGGGTATAAGTTTCCCTTTTACATTAGCTATTAAAGGATTAGTTCACCCCAAAATGAAAATGAGACCATATTTTATTCACCTTCAAGCCATAGCCGTACATCTTTTTTTTTTTAGCCAGGCACATTCCATCAAAAACCATGGAATTCCATTTTATAATGTTAGTAATTTATATTTTGTTATATTTATATTGCGCTTTTCTGCAGCACTCAAAGCGCTTTACATATGAATGGGTGAATCTTCTCACTACCAATGTGCAGCATCCACCTAGATGATGCGACGGCAGCCATATTGTGCCAGACACCCACCACGCACCAGCTTATTAGTGGAGAGGAGACAGAGTGATATAGCCAGTTATAGGCTATATATGGGGATGATTAGTAGGCCAATGGGTAAGTTTGGCCAGGATGCCGAGGCACACCCCTACTCTTTTTTTTTTTTTTTTGAGCTTTTTATATGGGGCACTACTATCCAATGGCATTATAAAGCTGAAAAGAGCCAGGATATTATTTAATATAACTCAGACTGTGTTTGGCTGAAAGAAGAAAGTCATGTACACCTTGAGGGTGACTAAAAGATGGACTCATTTTTTGTTCTTTGATAAACTATACTATACACCGCTGTGTTTTGGTTGTTGTTGATATGTAACAGCATAGCTTTGCTGTTGGTGATATAGGTGCAGTTTCTTTGAGCTCTCTGTAGCAGAGGACACTACAGCAGTGGAGGCTTCATTCTGCCAGCTGGTGCGTGAAGTGCGTCAGGAGTTTCAGCGACATCTGCTGGCTATGGACAAGCGGTCACGTATGTTGCAGATGAGGCATGTGCTCAAAAGCAAACTCACACGGAGCAAAACCATGCAGTGGTGACCAGACTAAATGCAGACATACTCCCTGCATTCACAACCACAGTGCCCAAACCAAACATCAGTATGGATTTAATTTAATGTCTACTGGATTTCCAAGTACTGTTATGGACAGTTTTATCTGCATTTGTGCAGTTTATGAAAGCAGCTACACATTATAGTATTACTTTTAACTGTGCAATGTAACATTTTTGTGCCAAAAATAGTATCAGGCCCATCAGGTCCCAAATAGGTTAATGTGCCCAAACATATGCTATTGGATGATCACTGAAAAACGTAGTTGTCTCTGCACATTTAACTGGTACAGGTTAACATTTGCAAATGACACAGTTTACCTTTAAGCTCCATTGACCATATACTGCTCATTTACTTTCACTGTTATTGGGATACTGCTGCTATTTCTGATTGTACATTTCTTTAATTTAAACATCCCTGTTTAAATAGACTCTAAAAACAAACGGTGCTATATAGCACCAAAAGTGATTCTTTGCTCGTTATCACAGAAGAACCATTTTTAGTGCCATAAAGCACCAGTGAAGCACCCGTGTAGAACCATATGTGGTGCTATATGGCCCCTTAATGGTTCTACACAGGTGCTATACAGGTGCTTCACCGGTGCTTTATAGCACTAAAATGGTTCTTCTATGATTACGAGCAAAGAACCACTTTTGGTGCTATATAGCACCGTTTGTTTTTAGAGTAGTTGTAAGCCACCCGGTTGTAAGGGTGGTAAGTCATGCTGTATATTTTTGTAGGTGCTAAGGTCATTTTAATAGGCTTTGCATAAATTGGGCAGATGGTGTGCATCATGGCAGATCCGTATTATAATTTTCGATGTTTGGATGCTCTTTCAGTCCAGTTTTACTCTCAAATGCCATATGAGATTGAAATGTCAAGTAGGGGCAGAACTAGTTTTATAATGTTATTTTTAGGCAGACATTTTTTTTTTAGATGTTTCATATGCAGGCAGAAAGGTGAAGACAAAATCCACTTAAATGAGGGTAAAATATTTCTCCATAATGTTTCAGGACAGTCTATTATAAGACAAATGTTTGTATTGTGAATATAGCATATAAATGTACAGTAGTATACGGATTATTCTTATCTTATTAAGTCTCTTACACTTCAGTCAGATGTGAATTATGTCCATAGAACAAAAAGAAACTATTAAATTTACAATTTTATTTAGCAAAAATGATAAAAATAAATAAATACAAATTGATCAAATGCTCCAGTAATACTCTCCAGCTTTCTCAACAGAACAAAATCATGAAGTTATATATTCAAATAACTTACAAATGGACTATGAAAAAAAGGTAAACAGACATCAGGCAACACACAAGATTAACAAACAAAACATACAAAATGGTATAAAAGTAAATGAAACGAAAGAGCAATACACATCCTTTTTTAAAAACTATTATGAAAGAATCTAGACACTTTTTATACAACAAATAAATGTAAGTTGTGTTTTTAATTTATAGTTTAGGACATTAGATTAAGCAGTGATATTTTCTGTTGCAATAATCCATCCTTGATTTTACTTAAGGGTTTCATCAACCTGAATGAGGTAACAGCATGAGGTGTAAGAATGTGAATTGTCATCTCGAGAACATGAACAAACGCCTGAGCTCTCAGTAAACATTAATATCTGAGGAGATCAGGTTTTTACAAAATTCTCATTTGGAAATCACACAAATCTGGAGACACAGTAGATTCCTTTCTATTTGTCACAGAACCACTGCGTCCTATTAGCCACATCTGGCCTTAGGCATCTTAGCCGTATGACATTTGCAAATGTCACATCCAATGAGCATTTACGTAAGGGAGACCCTTTTCGTTCATAATGCATGTTTCTCTGGATGTCACTTTGGAATTTTTGCAGTTATGATAAAATATTTGTACTATTATAATGTGTGATTTTGTTGAAATATTGTATCTTTGAAAGCTCAGATGTGATGTAAAAAGAGGGGCAGACACTTTTTACAGTCTTTTAAAAAAAGTGAATAAATATACAAGCAATTCGTGTTGTGTTTTACGATGTAAGCACTTAAGAGTTGTTATGTGTAGTGATTAGATTCGCTCTAGGCAGCGCAGGCACAGTCCTCACTAACAGCTCAGTATGTCCACAACCAGAATGATCCGACACTTCTGTTTCATAATAGTGAAAATCTCACTCCTTGTGCTGACAACTGACTCTAACACACTGACAACACTACAATAAAACAGCCTAACATATCTATAAGGCAACCAATACACAGAGGCTACTGTAGGCCAGAACTGCTTGTTCAGCACTGAAAACATAAACACTCACAAACCTGAAAGTAAGATTGAATCACTGTGTAGAGATTTCTGTCTATTATCAACAGCAATGCATCCCCTGTGTGTTTGACACCACCGTGTTTCTTTTTTCTTGTGCTTTCTTAAACACTATGAAAGTGTCATTTTGGCACAGGATACAGTGTTTAAACTTTCCCGACATTGTATCTCAGTTGGCCGTATGTTGGAATCAGTCTGTCGATTTTCCTCTGTGCTTGATCACGTGCACTGTTTGAAATAAACAGTGGTAAAGGGGCATACGAGTCAAGTAATGCAACCAGATGTTAAATTATTGTGATAACAACCCCCGGGACACCATGGTAAAACAGTGACACTAAGCATTAAACGTACGCCTGCTGTGTTGTGCTTTTAGACAGGTTTATAAAACACCTAGTAAGGTGACGATGATACAGAACAGAAGCCCTTAAACTGGCCAATAAGCATAACGTTACCGGCACACTGGTTTTATGGGACACTTTTGACTGCATGTGCGTACGCCAAAAATATATTTTTATAGCTTTAAGGAATCCAAGTTATTGGACAAGGCATGAGACCCCTGCTACACCATGGTAGGACGTGGATATGAAGACAGAGTTTTAATGGAGCGAGAGAGATCAGTATGTCTCAAATCATGCCCTTCTGTTAAAAATGATCAGTGACTGAGATAAAACTGCGCTCTCATTAAATCACATCTGTTCAGAAGATAAGGCATGATCAGAATTGGTACCTCACAGACAATTCAGGACTGACACTACAAATACTATTCTACTACTTATAAATATCTATTGAATGTTCCGAGTAACATAAAATAACAGTTCCCTGTGGCATCAATTATTTGGCAAAACAGAACTTAAGGATATTTTATGACGAAAAAATGTGTAAAAATACCAAAATGTATTTACAGAAATGTTTAAAAAACACTAATATAGAAATAAAAATGATAATTCTGGTTAAATCTCCAGCAGAACGTCTGGAAGACCTTTATATGTGATAACATATTTTGTGCTCCATGTTCTGGTCTGGAGCCTTAGATACAACAACTCAAAACTAGATGAAACAACTGCACCTCGGCTGCATTTCACAGACAAAACAGACAGAGAACGCCTCAATACTTCATATCTTATGTCTTAGATCAGAGCTACAGGACCTGATAGGAAGCTGCACTATTCCAGAGGGATACAGGAATGAGACCTTCACCCCTTTCTTCAGAAGCTTTCCCACTCAGAGGTGCTATGGCAACTTTATCAGGCACACAACGGTGTGATATCTTAAAATTTTATTACTCTTTTCTATAGCATTATTCTTTGTAGAAATCTTTTCGGTGTGCATACGTGAGCATACACATTGCTGGTACTTTAGGAACCTCCTTCCTGTATGTAGTAAATGGCACTATGGATTTTCTTTCCCTCATAGATACAAGAGATGAAACAAAAACACAAACAATACTGTTAACTGGCACACTTTAGGCCCCAAATGCGGTGCAGGATTTGATGCTATTTCACCCCCTCCGTCACTTCCGTAAGGGGTACGATTGGGCCGAGGAGGGCTTGTGGGATGACGCTGAGGTCACTGTTGTTTTTATGTTTTTTTAGATTTTCCTCTTCTGCACACACCGTTCCGTTGGTACTGGGAACCCCCTGGTTGCTGCTGTTATTGCTGAAAGCTGTGCTGTTTGTGGGTTCACTTTTGATTCTGGGCACGCTTTTTATTTGTGCGCTGTCGTCAGTTCCCTCACTGCCACTTGTGTTTGTCGTATCGGTCTGAACCGTGTTATTATTTGTAGCATTTTGGTTTACGGTATCGCTTAAACTTGTAAGAGTGCTAATTATCACCGTAGTTTCGCAGGAGCTTGTCGCATTATTTGTGTTATTGTTTGTGTCTGTGCCGGAGCTGCTGGGTTTGGAAGCTCCATTTTGGTACGTATCTCCGTTAGCCATGCCCACAGGAGAGATGAACTCTGGGTAGGAGAGAGGAGGCAACTGGATCCCTCTGATAAGACGTACCAACCCTCTAATTTTCTCCAGCGAGGTCTCCATCTCTTTCTGTCGGGACAGTACGCTGTTTTTGCCATCCATACAACTCTGTGCAGAGAGAGGGCACAACGTTGACTCATACAACTGAAATCACATCATCATATAGTTATGGAATACAAAATTTAGTGCATCGTGAAGGGATGCATAAAATTTTGAGCAGTCTGCAATGAGAGAGTGACTCATCGTGCTTTAGTTATGGGATTAATCAATCTTACGCTACACCAAGAAATATAAAACCGGGCTACTTGCCATACTAATGCCATTTAACCATTCTCTCACCGTTATAGAGTTGCTGAGCTGTCCTGCTCTGTGTTCCAGTGTCTCTCTCTCCTGACGCAGCTCTGTGCTCCACCTCACCAGACGATCTTTTTCTCCCTCTTTAGCTATCAGGAAATAAGTGTACTTGTAAATCTTATATAAGAGGCTTATAACATAAGTAGGGGTGAGCGGGGCACAAACTAATGTGAGGTTAATTGTAACATGGCTACTTTACATATTTATACAGGTACAAGCCATCTGTGCTTATGTTCTCCTGTGAATTTTTGTGTTTTGATGTGTTTTCGTTAAGATATTAAAGAAAGAGTGGTTTGGAGGCACGGAAGTAAATTTCTTCATCTTCACCACTGTCTTGTTACCTAATAATCATAACACTATTTTGAAACAGCAACTCCTAGTAACTGATAGCTGGGATTGAAATATTTTTACAGGTGGGGTTAGTTGTAAAACAGTGTTACAATTAAGCCTCAGGTACACAATCATAATGAAATGAATACAATGTAAATACTATTAACCAAAATGATAACTGTTAATAAATACCGGACAACTATGATTTTTTGGAATAATTGTGCAGCCCTTTTAAAAAATATATATTTATATGCATTGATGCATAATACAAGGATGGTTAGATGAAGGATCATGCATGGATGAATGTGTGGATATCTATTATAGGCAGATAGATAAACACTATCCACCTTTAGTATATAGAGAGAATTTTATTGAATTTTTTGTATTTAAACTAAATTTTCTAGAAGGTGTTACAACAAACCCCCTGTTTGTTACAATTAATAAGTTGAATGTTTTGCACTTTTGGTGTAATTGTATGATAACAGTAGTTTTCATAAACAAACTTTAAGTGTTTATTTGTAGCAGAGATGTGTGTTGATTGTGTAAAAAAAAGATTAATCTAACTTAAAGAGCCCCACAGATCCAAAATCGAAAATTACCTGTATTGCAGTGTGTCATGTAGTTGTCCATCAATGTAAACAATGTGCAAAAAAGTGCACGATTAATAAAGTTATTGGCTTCTAAAGTAGGGAGTCGACTCTGAATTGCTGAAACGAGTCATCATATGAATTGAATCTCCTGCCTGTCTTTATCCACGTAATACAAACACTTTGCATAATAATCTCCGCCTACAGCCTTGCCGGGAGAAACGAAAATTGTGACCTGCCTGCAGACCTTTAAGCTAGTTGGATGAAGATATGAAGAATCAGTGGTTAAAATTACTTTTTCAATGAGAAAAGATACCCAAATGGTTTAGTACCACTTTTGGAACAACACGCGTCTCCTAACCACAACCTGTAAGTTTCAAACTTGCTTTAATGAGTGTAAAATGTTAGTGTCTGTGGTCGTTTTTATTGCTTGGATTTATGATGAATGATGTGTATTGATGACGTTGTTTAAACTCTTAATATATTGTCAAAGAGTCATGTTAGCAAGCGGCTAACGCATGTGCACTAACTTCAGTGTTTACATTTTTGCTATAGTTCGGTTACCTTACATACTTGCTTAAATGAGTGTAAAATGTTAGTTTGTGTCTTGTTTTTATTGCTTGGATTAATGATGAATGTTGTGTATTGATGTCGATAATGTCTTCTCAGTAAATCATGTTAGCACTAGGTCAATACATTTTGCACTATGGTTGGTCTGTGCCACTGATCTGTGCGGATACTGTGTCAGTTGACCAATCAGAGCAGAGTAGGCTACTGAAAGGTGGGGTTTAGGCAGACTGAGTCATTGAACGGCTTCACACAAATTGTTTGGGGATCTCTGAGAAATTGGGTAATTCTAAATTTATATTTTGAGAAAATAACAGTGTTTTTTGACCTTGCATGCATTTAAACCTGTTGTCTGGGACTCATAAACAGTGATAGGGTGCTTAAAATTTGCACCTTACTGGCTCTTTAAATATTTTTTGAATGATAGAGCCAAAGTTAAAAAGTGTTACTTTGTGCCCTGCTCTCCCCTATTGTAGGTTTACTGTTCAAGTGGTAAAGCAATGGTTGTATGAGAAACTCACCTGCTTTATAAGAGATGTAGGAATGGACAATGGCAAGTGTCCCTGGCCACTCAATATCATCTTCCTTTTGCAGTATCTGATGGAAACACGTGTACTGTGTGTTACTCAAATACACCCCTAATCACATCCTGCATTTAAATGTACAGTATACATACAGTACAACAAAACGATGAAAATGAATGTGGAAAATTAATGTATAGAAGTGAAAAGAAATGAAGTGGAGAAAATGAGGCTGACTAAACTTACGAAGTCTTAAGCGGTCTTAATGCAGTTGGCTGCTTTGAGTATATGGGAGTTTGGAAATGGAAATAGACAGCATTATTTTGAAATATTTTTCTACTTTAGGTGCCCTAAGGATTTACCTGGTTTCTGCATTTAAAGCAGCTTCACAATACCTGCTGATAAATATTGACTCTATTCCATTCTGAATTTAACCAAATAAAAAAATAGTAAGCAGGACTTTAAGTAAAACAGTTAGTACACTGCCTTTTCATTCTTCATTTAATCAAAGAAATCAGATATTTCTGTTAAAAACAATTGAAAAATATAAAATGATATAAAGACTTTCTCCTTTTTTTTAAGAAAGCAACAAAGTGAGAAAAACGAAATTATTTAAGAGGGAACAGCAATAATCTAGCAATACTGTAACCCTGTTACCAACCACTCACAATTCACCTCCACTACCACTAGATGTTGCTGGTAAGCATAGTAAACATTAGGATAGGGAAGTCTAAGGCCCTGTCCCACATGGCGCAATTTGCATTTTCAAATAGTGCTCACAAGCACCCCCCTTTGTGGACCGTTGCATGCTGCATTACTCAACAGTCTACGCGGCAATTAATAACCAAAGTGCTCTCGGGGGTGGAGGACCGCAAGGGTTTAGCGCGGCATTTGGGACAGAGCCTAAATCGGGTCTTATTAACAGCAGTGTACTATCACAGCTACTTACATCCCCCGCCGAGTTGGGGCTGGGTGAGAGTGAATGTGATGGAGGGGTGAGTGAAAGGGCATGGGAGAATGGACTGCCCGTGGTGGGCCGCTGTAGGTCTGGGGAGGCAGAATGATGGCTGCTGGTGGTTGGGGGGAGGGGCCCCCACGCCACACCCCCGCAATCTGAGTGAAATGAAACAAAAGGACAAACAAAACAGAAAAGGAAAGAAAGAAGACAAAACATTGGTGTAGCATACCTCTGACAAGCTGTCCTCATTGGCTAGGGTAGCAGGAAGAAGGCGGGTTGGGGTTGGTGGTTGGTTGGGAGGAAGAGAGCAATGTTAGATTACAAAGGAAGCTTTGCATGCTGGGTAACAACATATTCTGAAAATGTTGGACTGAGATCAGCTGGTAAAAGCCAGTGGCAGTACATTTAGGCAGATGGGGTTAAGAAATTGTACCCACAAAGAAGGATCAAAGGGCTTGTATATATAGCGCAGATAATGTCAAATGTTTTTAAGTTAATGTATTGTTTCTATCATCAATAAAGTGGTACTCCACATTTTTGTGGGCATTAACAGTAAAATTACAGATCTCAGTGAGTATCAATAGTATTGCTTTAATACAAAATCTATATTTTTTTCTATCTATCTATCTATTAAATATAAAAGGCAAAAAAAAATTCCCGAAAGAAAATGTCACTTCTACTAACAAAGTCTGATTCCAGCCTAAATCACATTATCTACAATTTCTGTTTACCTTGAACAGATACATCTACACTTTCGTTACTAATGACTTCAGTTTTGCCAACAGTTAAAACTGCATATGCAACAGTGACAGCTCCTTTGGGCAAGCTGAGGCATCCTCTGTTTAGTGCAGCAATCTGAAGAGAAGCAATCTGTGTTTGCTAGTTTTCTATTCCAAGAAAATGATGAATGTGCGCTCTGTGACACCAACACAAGAACTGAAGGAACACTAATGAGGAGATATTCTTGCAAATGTAAAATGTGCAAAACTAACCAAACTGTGAATCTATACAGTAGTTTGAGAACACCGTCTGACGCTTTTACTAATGTATACACTTCTACAGCAGCCCAAAGACACTCATTATCCCACTTAACACATTGCAGGGTCATTTCTTTCTGTCTCACACACACATTTCAGGACCACTCCACAGCCGAGTGCCTGTGAGCACATTACATAATCAAACAGTCATTACTGCTGAATGTGTGCTTGTGTGAGATAGATGGGCAGAGACTGACTGAAGGCAGTAAAACAGTGCGGATTAGTCCAAGACGAGGGGTGTTAAAAAAAGGTTATGAGAGGAGAAAGAGCTTTAAGCATGAAATAATGACTGGCTTGTGTTTCGAAGGATTTGTTTTTTTTTTAAACAAAATAATGTTAATAATGAAGTCACATTTCCAAGATTATCTAACCTGTGTTCTTCAAAGCTCTTTTGCATTGGATTTTATTAAAATAATAATTAAAATGAGATGTTTACATTTCACATTAATGATTCCCACCAATGGGAACCTACCCTATATGTGACCCTGTTTGTGAAAACCAGGCTTAAGTCTCAAATGGGCAGTTTCCTGGATAGGTTTTAGATTAATCCAGGACTATGCCTTAGTTATATTAGGGCATTTAATTAGTTTTTTACAAGCATACCTTACAAAATAACAATACTGGTGTGCATCTTAAGACAAAACAATGGCACTTGATATATGTTAAAAGGGGGTTCGCACACCGGCCGCGTAGCTCAGCGTCGCACCGCATCAAGTCGCATCTAGGACAACTTGGAGGTATCGTAAACTGGAAGTGCACATTAAATAATGCGAGCTTCGTTAGATAGCGTCTACTTCAAAACGCTAAATATACGCTAGCAGCCAATGTTAATCGTCAATGATTTGGGACAAATATGATGTTATTTAATGTTAAACTATGTGAGTGGCGCTGTGTGGCGCGATATGGATTTGAGCAACTTTCTGAGTCAAAGCTGGGCGGCGCAGACAGGCGCCACCTGGCGGAGCCGGTGTGCGTATACTCAAAGGAAACAATTTGTTCGATTTTTTTAGAACGCCGGTGAGCTGCGCGTCCGGTGTGTGATCCCCTTAAGATATCTCAGTGCAATTTTTTTTTTATTCATTTATTTTTTGCCCAGTTTTTGCCTTTATTTAACAGTGAGTTTAGAAGAGGACAGGAAACTACAGGGAGGAGAAAGGGGTGTGGGATCGGCAAATGACCACGAGCCGGGAATCGAACTCGGGTCGCCGAAAGTGCGAAAGCACCACATGTCGGAGAGCTGCCCACTACACCAATGGCTCCGACAATCAACCGTGCAAAATGTTTTTAAATTAAGGCAGCTCACACATTTTAGTCTGTGACTAGCATAAGCCCTGTCTGGAAAACCGCCCCATAATTTGATCATAAAATTAGGAGTATCATCAATTTTGATTTCATTTATTGATTTCAATCTTTGACATGGCCTTACTCAGTCAATATTAATGATATTAAGGTTATATTTCACATAAATCACAAAAAACTGACTTAAGGATGGGTTTTCACAGACTGGGTTACATAAATCGCTTTTCCATTGCAGGGTTTCCCGCAGCACTTTTCAGTTCGGGCAGCCCACCTAAGCTGGGAAACCCTACCACCTTAACTAAAAAAAAATTTCGCCTCACAAAAGGCCGTCAAGTGCATCTCGGAGAATAGCGAACAGGGCACGCGCACCACATGGCCGAAATGAGAGAAAGACATGGTCCGTCACTGCCTGGAGGATAACTGCCAGTTGATAAAACATTTAATTCATTAATAATCTAGTATGTTTTCATTTTTTGTCATAGTTTCTTCAAAATTGAGTTTGACGCGTATGCCCAACCCATTTGATTGTGTGGTATGACAAGGCTCAGTACCATGCGGCTGGGCTCAGCTCGTTTTACAAACAAATGCTCAACACGGGAGCAACGAAGCATATCGATTGAAATGGTGGTACTGATTCCACACAATAAACCCCCCCCAAAAGTTAGCTATTCTGAACCGTTCAGGGCAGAAAATGCAAGGGAAAAAGCGCCAGTGGGCTTGTTAAATCTGACGTCAAAGACCACTTCTGGGTTCAACCGATGCTCAAATGCCATAGGAAAATAACAAATAATCCCGCTAATATACACTCGCAACTGACAAAAAAACGATTCAAATTTTTATCCTCACAACAACATCTGTGATGACCAGACATGGATTTTTTTACGAATTATTAATATACTGCTGTTTCTGATTCTGTGTGCCTGGAGACTGCAGTGTACACTGAGAGTTTACAAAAGTTTAAATGTGTGATATGAATAAATAGTAAGCATAAACAACTCTTTAAATAATATCCTCTACTGAAATGAGTAGAGGCTTGGACCCGGACAGTACACTTAGATGGTGTGAGTGTCTGAACTTACCTGTATTTCTGCTAGACTGGTTTATTGAACTCAGATATGACATTGAGCTCCTTTTCCTCTGAAACACACACAAGCATGGTGGATTCAAACATCTCTAATCTGTGAGCTGTTTGTATTGTTTTGTTGTTGTGTGAATGTCTGTTACCTCTGGTTCAAACGTGGCCCCGCTATATATGGGATTTGCAGTTGTCCGTCTCTTGCGCTCCTGACGCCTGCTCTGAATTTCTACACACACAAAGCAGGAAAGGTCATCTCACAAATATACACGCATACACACAAACACATTTTATGCTACTGACCTTCTAAATAGTCACGCGTGACCAGTCCCAAGGAAAGCATGAAGGCCAGTTTCTGCAGAACATGTCATTATCTTAGTAATCATCACACCACTATAATCATCATCCTCTTTATAACAAACATGATGTTATGACTGTATCATTATACCAGAGGGTTATCCTGATGTTTGGGGGAAGGCGTGTGTGTGTTGGTGGGTGCAGGTGAAGATGGTGTATCCAAGGATTGTGGAGGTGAACTGTGTGTCGGTGTGTCTGGCGAGATGAGCAATGAAGTCTTTGGCTCTGTCCCATATTCCACTATGGGTATCTAAAAGAAAAACAGCATGGTGTTGACATGTACCAGAGACAGTTTTTAAAAACTGGTCCAGTTAATGCACATATGCAGTTAAGAATTTGTTGGACCGCTTGGTGAAATAATTCTCAATTTGAGCTAAAGAAGCAAAATGTATGACATCCCACTGTGTCGGAAATGATTGCTGAATTGATAGATGTTTATAGAAACTCACCGTGTTGTCAGAGCCTGAGCTGTTGTGAATTAACTGCTGTGTGTGTGTCTGAGCAGGTTGTTGCGTGTGTGTAGATGAAGCAATCAGGATGCCTGTGTTACAGCTGTTGTGGCAAGGTAGGCCGTTGAGAATACGCATCTGCTGGACGTGACCGGAGGAAGGAAGGGCAGTGCTCAGTTTCACTGGTGACTGTAAGGTCTGCATAGAGACCTGACCTGGAGCAGCTTGGGATATTGAAGAGGGAGGTTTTGGCCTGACCTGCTCACACACACGAGAAAGAGGAGAATTATGTGTTGAATGATTGGAGAAGTATAAAATTGACTGAAGCAGTCAATAGTCCCGATTACAGGCATTAGAACGGACAACGCCCTGACAGCTTCGGGCCAATCATAACGTTTTGATACAGATGTAGCGTTTACCCCGCACTGTTTCACACGCATGCTGCTTAAAGTCGAGCACACCTGAAGTAAACGTCCACATCTCTTCACCAGAGTTGTTTAAAACAGCTTATTACACGGCTCTCTGGAATGCTTGATTCTGATTGGTCAGTTGAGACATTTGCAGGTTCGTTCTTTTCAAATAATAACCGCTCCAAAGTAATAACGCATAGCCGGTACTACTTGTACGATTAAAATCGCTCCGCGCCAATAAAGATTACTAGCTGTTTGGCGCCATCTTGTGACAAACACTGGACAACCATAATTTTAACATGTACGGAAAAAACAAAACATTTAAACAGTGGATAGAAGAACGAACAACGACAAGACACAGAGAGCTTACTGAGACTGAACTTGACAAAATAAGAGCATGACAGCTACGAAGCCAACACACAAAAAAATACAGAATGGGCATTAAAACATCTCAAAGACTGGCTAAAAGAGAAAAAAATGGAGACAGACAAGTATGAAGCAGAGGATCTTAATAAGGTATTACGATCATTTTATGCATCTGTGCAAAGTTTCGCGGAAGGATAAAAATGTTAATTTAAAACAAATATGCCAATAAAATGTTTCAAATTCATATTCATGTCCAGTTTTTTTTTTATGTGGCAAGTAGCCGTGTAATAAGCGGGATAATGTAGAGGCAGCCGGTAGTTATCGGGAAATAAGCCCCTTCAGTGTGATACAAGACCCTCCGCTTCGTGTGAACTCCAATTTTGTCTTTAATTTAAAACAATTTTTAAAACAATATTTTTTTATAGCTATCGTTATAATGTGAACGGCCCTTAACTCTAGGGGAGTTGGAAAATTAGCATATTTTGTACTTGTAAAAAAAACATATGTCCCCCTCACTTTGTTTAACACCTTAGTATCATGTATAAACATTTCCTTTATATATAATAAAAAGTACAAGTAGATGGCGTAATAAATGTATACAAATCTAACCCAAAATAATTATCAATTAATATAAGTAATTTAAAAAGAATATTTGTCCTCAGATTATGTGTCATTGGTGTTATTTATGATACAAACTATTATTTAAAAATAATATAAATATGTTGGGAATTACATCCAAGGTCAAAGGTTAACAAGAAAGAGGATCTGTCATAGCACACACATGGTGAGAGTCATATTACTTGTTAAAAGTTAGACATTTTCTTTAACATGTTACTTTTCAGTGTGGTTCTTTGGGGAGGGGGGGTTGGTGTTGCTTCAGTTTGTGGTTATTTATAGCAAAATACATAAAAAGCTAATTACCTTAGGTCAAATCATAGCTAAAGTGTATCAAAAACTACGCTGAGCTAACATTATTGTGTAAACTTAATGTATACAATGTTAGCTACAGATCCTTAAACTTTTGCCTGGCTACCGAACCTCTCTTCACAAACTGATCCATGCTCACCGTCTCCCCTCGTCTTTAGGAAACCAAAACATTTGTATTTTCGACAAGATATTAGTTCTAGAGGTTAGTTTAGGCTGGCCACACAGGAAGATTTTAAGGCCAATTTGACCCAATAAGTGTTTTACCGCACCCGATTTGTCAAAAAATGAAATAAATAAATAAAACTCTGTTTTATCTCACGTTTCTGTTAAAAATCATTTGACACTGTCCCTATGTCTGTGGTCTACCATGGTAAATATCGTCCAGTGTGTCCCAGGCCTTAGCCACTAGCCAGGCTGAGAAACAATAGACCAAAAATGAACGTTGTGCCATGCGTGTAACCATGACAACGCACGTGCGTCCAATGAAACGGCTTTTGCATCTGAGCTACTCATTTATTTCTCGTGCATATTTTTTTGGATTGCCTATATCAAGTTCCATAACAAAGAATATAACTACACGCATACAAGCTTGACATTTTCAAAAATGTGATTATTCATGCCCATGCCTAACATATATGCACATATTCAACATACACCATCAGTGAGAATGCAACAGCATACAATACTGCCATAGAAAGATCAGGGTTAAGGATCGGTTCAGGATAAAGAGCGAAAGCAAAATCAGGGAGTGAAAATGTCACCACTGTACAAGCAAAGAGAAATAAAACCCAAAGCAATATAACAAGGTGGACCACAAAGAAAAAACACTGCAAAGAAAAACAACATCTGCACTTAAGAAAACACACCCAAGATACACAGACGCACACTAACACTTAACAGTGAGGGCTTTTCGCTAGTCCAGCCAGGCATTAGGGTGTGAAGGGTTTCCATGGAAACAAACCTGCAGTAGAGTGGCTGGCCGGGTTGTCTGTCTGGTGGGAGGGACAAACTGAGGAACTTTGATTGGTTGTGAGGCTGCTTGAACCTGTGACAAGACCAGCCGTTTATTTGTGACACAAAGACACTCTTAACTTGGAAGTATAGTTCATTTTTTACATGTACGTGCACAGTCGAACGCACAGCCTTGCAAAGCACACTTCATTTAAATGCAAACATGGGCATTGGATGCATGCATTACCTCTCCTGGCCTACAGGGGTCTGTAAAGAGCAGTTAAGGAGCTTTAAGCTCGCAACGCCACTAGTTAAAACGCATGTAAACATCTTCCTACTCTTTCATGATTGATAATTGAGGGTACCTCCAGAGCTTACAAGCTTTCCGGTCTGTTTTGTTTTTCATCGTCTACATTGTAAATCGACACCCCCCGGGCACAGTTGCCAGCTTGTGGATAAACCAAAATGTGCATGTGTGACCTGCGGGTACAAGGTATGCTTAATTCTGGCAATAAAGTTTGTGCTTACTATTCTGATGTCGAAATTAGTTGACTGTCGCATATGCGTAAAAAGTGAACTATACCTAGGTCTTTAGCATACTAACTGTTCCAACACACTTCCTACAACAAGTACCTTTAACATATTTATCATATTTGTGTACCGTAAAACTTCAAATAATAGCCCAGGCTTTTATTTTCCCAAACCTATCATCACACCAGGCGTCTAAAAAAGACAGGCGTCTATAAGAGACAGGCCTTTAATTTAATTGTTCCAGCATGACAGCAGGAGGTTACCACATATTACGTTTTATTTTTAATTTGATGGTGTTTAACAAATTAGTTTGTGTAATAACAAGAGTCTTAAATTATTGGCAGTATAAATAAAGCAAATAAGGATATGTTTTTTTATTGGTTGTTGCGTGAAATCTTACCCAGATACAACAGTGCTATTTTCTGATTGGCTATTGTGTAGCCTCTTTCTCTTTTTTTTGTATTGGCTCGCTCGACTAGAACTCTAGGGAAGACGGGCTTGATAGAGAGAGAGAGAAGTGCGGCCAGATACATTTTGGGCGCTGCAGCATATTAAATATGATAAACAGTGTTTCCACGCGAGAAATACAATGTGTGGCGGGAGTGCATGCATGACAAAAGACTGAAACCCGGCTATTATCAGCGGCCTCAAAACACTACCGGCCCACCGGGAAAAGTCCAGACTCTCCCGATTGCCACTTCGCTACTGTCATCATCACCTCAATCCTGGCGACGAAGCTCGTTGTGTTGTCATAGTGATGAGTAATGGAACGACTGCGTCTGTCACGTGACATCTACCGGTAAGCAAAAAAAAACTTTAGCGTGTTCAATCTGCACCATAGAACTGTCTTAAACAGACGATCTGACGGGTTTTAGAAGATTAATACAACCCGAAACTAAAAAACAGACCAGGCCTTTATTTGAGACAGGCGTTTATTTACCCAAACCTGTCGTCACACCAGACGTCTAAAAGAGACTATTTGGGACTCGGCTATTATTTGAAGTTTTACGGTAATTAACCAACTAGAGTCAGAAAGAAACAATCCTGTGCTCATGGGCTGTGCATAATTCCTAAATAATATGGACGGTCACGCTAGACGCTGGGTTTTTATTGACTTAATGGTATACGCCTATGAACAGAGAAACTCTGTGACAAAGCATGCATTTCAGTGTGTATAAATGTCCAAATTTAATAACCTCTACCTTGCAACTTTGAGTGACAATTCATGGGTGACAAGTCATGTGATTACAAGAAGTACTGACCTATAGGCCTCTAGAATCAAAGTCTATTGTGACCATGGCTTAAGTCTAAAGACATAATGTTGGCTACCACCTCAAATGTAGTTTGCCAAAGAAAATGAGTAAACATGTTGTTGTAAAATGATAACAGAAACACTTACAACAACGGTGCTTTTGGACATGACTCGCAGTGGCTCTATTCCCTGATTGGTTGATTGGATAACCGGTTGGAGGTTTACTGGGGCGTTTTGAGGATCTGCACTGGAAGGGCTTGCCAGGAGAGTGTTGCCAAGGGTTGTAACCACTGTGATAGTGGGTGCTGGTGTCATAATGATAGGTGAGTTGGGTGTGGCAGCTCTCAGCACCAGAGGTAGAGTCTTTGAAGCAATCATAGGACCCACAGAGTTCTGCAGGGTCAACACATTTTTAAACTTCAATTATCAGTTAGTTTACTTTTCTAACCCTAATGCTCTACTTATGTAAAGATCCGTGTTTGATCTTTTATCCTAAGCAACTTACAAAAGCGAGAAAAAAACAGCAACGCGATTTCTCAAAGGCAAGCAATAACATGAAAAATGTGAGCTTCCTGTGTGTGCTTTGTAATAGTGTGGGTACCTGTGGAGTGGTGAGGCTGGCAGCAGGCAGCGATGTCTGTGTCTGTGTAATGAGCAGATGAGTAGATGTTTGCCCATCGGCTTGTAGCGTCTGTGTCTGCAGCTTCATATCGTCCTGTTTCACCAGCAGATCTCTCCTTAACTGCTCCACTACCTTTTTCTGTGGGAGAGAAAAAGAACAAGCGCATGTTCATTTTTCCTCTTCCGTCACTCGTACCTGCAATGAAGTCTCTCTCACTCATGCCCTTTCTTTCTGCCTGCTGTTGATAAGAGTTTGTGATGCTGGATTTTGGCCCATTTGACAGCAAGTGGGAACATGGAGTTCCTACAGCTAAACATCACTCTGTTTTGTCTCTCTCTCTTTCTCTCTCTCTCGGTTTCAGGCAAAATTCCAATAGTATCTGCCTTTAACATCTAACACCTTAAACGCATTTGAAGAAACAAGATTATGGAAAAATAACAGACACCTTTAACAGCATTATATTAACATTTGTAACTATAAACTGTGTGTCTGATGTTCACGTGAAAGAAATGTTGGCATGTTTGAAAATCATGTATAACATCAGTAATACTATATAAGATCTAATAGGAATGATGTGAAAATTCCTTCTATATAGACCGTTATTTATAAGTTATGCTTATTAAAGTGTATGTCTGGTTGTGTATTTTACACTGTATTTTTAAAAAATGTTCCCTTTTATTCCAGCTTAATATATGGGCAACCTTAAAGTAAGGCCATTCGTACACCGACTTCCCTTAAGATTAAAAAATCTGAAGCACTTTCCAAAAACTGCTCTGCTTGTCTAAACTCAATCATATGTCAACTACTATTTCTAAATGAATTTCATGAATTACTCTGTAATAAGGACTATTTACTGATGCTATAATGGCTCAGAAATGACACATTTCACCTATAATATACAAATAAAATAACATCAAATTTTTCCCCAAATATTGTACACTAGACAATTTGCACACTGCCAGAAAAATAGTCAAAATATGTAGGTATCACTGGGGCAGTACCCTTTCAAAAGGTAGCGCTTTAGACCTAAAAGAGTGGTTTCATGGACAGAGATTAGCTTAAACAAGGACTAGGCATTAGTTTATTAAGGAAATATAACTAGTTTTAACAAACATGCCTTACTAAAAACATTAATTGTGTGCATTTTGAGGCAAAACAAAGGGCACTGACTTTAAGATATGTCAGTGCAAATTGTTTTCAGTTTGGACAGCTTTTACATTTATTTTAGTCTAGGACTAGTCTAATTCCTGTCTGGGAAACCACCCAAAAGAGTTCATATTAGTACTTCAAGGGTACATCTTGTGTAGGTCAGGGGTAGAGCACTATGTTAGCAGCGCAAATGGTCATGGGTTCAAACCCAGGGAACACACAACCTGGTAAAAAAGCTGGTATACCTTGTAATGCAATGTAAGTTGCTTTGGATAACAGCTTCTTCCAAATGCATTAATGTTAATGTTAATATTGGTCCCAAATTTTTACAGATATATTAAGACATTTTTAAAGAGTACTGCCCCAGTGACAGCTGGGGTACACATTTTTACCTTTTTTTCTAAAAACAATTCAATACAGACATGCTTTAGTGGCATATGAAGTAGTAGAAAGTAAACAAAAAAATGTAAATCACCCTACACAATAATAATGAATGGAACAGAAACATTTGCATGAACATTTTCAAGCAAATGTGGAAGAATGGAAATTTAACAATGAAGTTGAAAAAATGTACATAACAGGTGAATTTCCAGTAACAAATTATGTAACTCTAAACGTCCTGTGATTTTAATTTGCAGTACTATTATTACATAGCTCGTTGGAATGCTTGATTCTGATTGGGCCAGTCGTGACATTTGCAGGTTTGTTATTCCAACTATATTACAACTGCTCAAAAATAATAACACAAGACAACCCAGATGCTGCAAATCATTTTGACAGGTATAGTTGAATAGTACACAAAAAAGTAATATAAATATGTCTTTTAACAACATATATGACATTAAAGGCGATCTAAGCGAATCTGTGTGATGTCACTTCTTTTTAACGTTCGAAGTGTTTTCAAACAAAACGGAACGTTGCTAACTCCTCCCCCTCCCTTCCGTGCTTTCTGAACGAGTCATGAACGTGCCCAACCCCCACTCCCAAATCCTTCTTGTCGTTTATTGGCCTGAACACTTTGTTATGTTTCGTGGTGGTAGGTTTGACCACTTTGTTTTTGTTTCAGTTTGTAAAGCCTGGCCTGTCAACAGAGACCGCGTTTTTATACAGTGTATTCAGGGGACAGCCAGCTAGCAGATAGTGAGGAGATGTTTACTGTATGAAACAAAAAATGTTTTATGGCCTAAAACCAAGAATTCGCTTAGAGCACCTTTAAATTTACAATTAATTAAACCAAATAGCGTGTTTGTGACATTTGAAAGTCTTGTCTTCTTACAAACCGAAAATAAACAGGTTTTTCTCGCGGAAGGTCTGAATTCATTAAAAATGAGCTAATAAAATATTTCAATTCAATGTTGAATGTTCCTTACCTTACCTAAGATGTAAATAGCAGTGTAATAAGTGGGATAATGTACGGGCAGTCGATTGTTATGTGAAATAAGCCCCTTCAGTGTGATACAAGTCCCTCCAGTTCGGGTCAAGTCCTGATCACACTGTTGGGGCTTGTTTCTGCAAACTGTGCAAATATAATTTTCTATAAAGAAAGCAGAATGTGCTTCTAAATTATTGACATTATTGGTATCTTATCAGTGCATTTATTGTTTTTACTGACATCATTGACTATTTGTTACAGTTTGGAATCAAAAACTTAAGCCCCCACTCACACACACACTAAATGAGTACACATACAAAAAGAAAAAAAACATGATTCAATAATAAATATGGAGAAGATAGGGAAAAAAAGAGAAGAACAAGTATTTAATACTAATAAGTGCCTGGTTTACACAATATGATTAGGAAAATCCATCTCACAGATTACAAATGTGCTATAAAGCATATTTGTGTTTAGTTGTGGATATGTTGAATCGATATCTAGTAAAGACAGGAGTGACAGTTAATAGCACCCCCCCACCACAGACCTCTCACTTATTACAGCTTTAACAGGCTTCCTCAACCATCTGTTAGATACACACTACTAAATCTGAGAAAATATCTCTGGACACTACAACTCAACAGATTCTGGGGGTGTGTGAGCAAAAACGAGAGCACACTTTATTATATTGTGCTGCAGGCTGCAAATTTATTTCTGAATGTGAAAGCTTTGACATAGTCTGTGCATCTTTTCACTATGGTGCCTTAAGGTATGCTGACCTTGTGATTTTCTTATTTGTTTTTCTTTGCCCAAAGAGAGATGATATCAGGTTTGAGTTTTTCTCCCGTTGATGGCAGACGCTCTGTTCTGTTACTTTAAAAAGCTTCTAATTTAAATTCCTCTTTGCCTGCTGTCTACAACATCTTTTCTCTATCTCATCTCCTCCACAGCACTAAGAGCACAGTACAGTAAACTATAGTGAAGGACACTACACAGAGTTACACCACATAATCAATCATCCCTACACATTAATCATCAGTTACACAAATGGCAAAGAAAAAGCGAGAGAACAGATTTGTGTGTGTGTGTTAAAAGACCCCATGAAAACAAAAACTGAGTTTGTGCATATTATTTTTAGCAGATGTATATATTTTAAACAACAAAACATCAACCCAGGAAAGAAAACTGCCCTTGTTGTCATGCAATTTCATGGGGTCTTTAAAGCGTTAATTCACCCCAGAATGAACATTTTCATTTTAATTTCAAGAAAATTTCCCGATAATTTACTCACCCCAATGTCATCCAAGATGTTTATGTATTTCTTTCTTCAGTTGAAAAGAAATTAAGTTTTTGTAGGAAAACATTCCAGGAATTTTTTGAACCCAATGGTTTGGAAGTCCAAATTGCAGATTCAATGCAGCTTCAAATGGCTCCTTAGGTATTAGACCTTACGTATTACGCAATCACGTCGAAAGGTTGTGTTAAGGTCTTCCAGTGTTTACAAGTGTTGAGAAAAAGGACCGTTCAGAAGTTGTTGTATGAGGCATGACACTAACGGTACATTCACACGGGACAAAAGCTTTAACGCTTGAAGGAAGGCTTGTCTGAAGCGTGGCCAACAGGCAATCACCGTGACCGCTACACATGCTCCGGTCTTCCATAAACGTAATTGGCTGGCTCTGCCTAGGTTTTTTGCATAAGGTGATCTGATTGGCTGACGCACTCGTTGCCATCTAAAAAGTTGAGAAATTGCACTGCAAAGGCAGTGACGCAGCACCAACGGATACACAATTCAGTTAAAAGTCCCATTAAAAGTGAATGGGAGGCGTCACCGCTTAACTGCAATGAGTGTGAATGTACCTTAATTAAAGTGCACCTATTTCATTGCTAAAAACACAGTCATTTTATGTATTTGGTATGATACAATGTGTTTGCGTAGTTTATGTAGCTCCAAATATACTGCTTTCCTCAAATGCTCTGATTTTGTACAAAGCTCATAGATCTGAAAAGTGCTGTGTCCCTGACTTGCCAGCTAATCTGTACGTTGTGATTCTGCCTGAATACCTGTGACGTCAGCCGGAAATGTGACTATATAAACTTACAGGCTATGAGTCAAGGAATTATGATAACGTCGGTTATGTCCACGTCAACGGGCCCAGGAAGTAAATTGTTGCCTACAATCCGTTAGTTTGTTGTAGTCCAAGAAAAGAGATTATGTTGGAAATTATAAGTCGCGCCATCATTTACTTTGGGGTTTGTACCTTTTGCATATCGTTAACATCTACTAATACACACTTACACACCAAAGGAAATGTAAAACCGTGAATCAGACATTACAATAGTTGCTATTTAATATCTTTGTGTCAATTTATTGTTTAAAATGCGCTTCGCATATGTCATGCGTGACCTTTCGACGTAATTACGAAATAATCGCGGACACACACATCCTAGGGCTAGTGCAACACGAGAAGTTGTGGTTATAAAGTAAATATTTTTTCGGACAAAAATGACGATCGTTTCGTAAATAAGACTCGTATGCCTCGGTCTACGATTGTTTAGAGCCCTTAAACTGCAATTTGAACCTTCAAATCGTTGGGTTTAACTGAAGTCCACTATATGGAGAAAAATCCTGGAAAGTTTTCCTCAAAAAAATAAAATAAAATTCCTTTCGACTGAAGAAACAAAGACATAAAACATCTTGGATGACATGGGGGGGGAGTAAATAATTATCAGGAAATTTTCTTATAAAAGTGGAGAAATCCTTTACATTACTCAATGTCATTCCACACCCATAAGACCTTTGTTTATATTAGGAACATAAATGAAGATATTTTGATGAAATCCAAGAACTTTCTAAGTCCCCATAGACAACAACGCAACTCACTGCTTTCATGAATACATTTTATGAGCACAAAAAGTATTCTTTGTCACTTTATGAAATAAAGATTAAACCACTGTAGTCACATGGATTATTTTAACCATGTCTTTACTGCCTTTCTGGGCCTTGAAAGTTGTGAGTTGAGTTGCTGTCTACATGGCTCAGAAAACTCTCGTATATAATCAAAAATATCTTTATGTGTTTTTTTGAAGTGAATAAAGGTCTTAGGGGTGTGGAACGGTATAAGGGTGCATCATTAATGACAAAATGTTCATTCTTGGGTGAACTAACCCTTTAAATACAGTGCTGTCAAATACTTAGTTTGTCAACACAAATCCACAACACACAAATCACCATATTGTAATGGAACTACAAAAAATGAATATTCAGCACAACACAACACAAAGCAATGCTTTGTTACACTTTTGTAACCTAACATCACCTTAAGTTCAGAACATTCAGACCACTTTTTAGCCCAAGTACTTTTTTCCCTGCCCGACTAACTTAAACTCAGCAAGCTCACACATACACACACACACACATATGCTCCATGAGAACACTGATACAGCAGCAGGTGTTTTCTCAGAGGGCAGCTCTCACCTGCCGCTCACTCAGAGCTGTGATCTTGGCCTGCAGGTCACGGAGCTGCAGCTTCAAATCAGCATTCTGTACAAGAAACACACACACACTCCTCCCTGATACACTATTCCAGCGGCCACAGAGCAGAGTAAATGAGAGGGTATCTATCAAACAGTTAAAATAAATGTTCAGTGAGGCAAACACACCTGTGGATCTTGCTTCATCTGGGTGACGAGTTTCTGCAGAAAGAGAGAGAAAGTTTTAGGATTTTCAGGAGAGCAGTGGGAAACATGTACTGACCTCTAGAGGACAATAAGGGAAACTGCATCTACAACAATTACACTACATGGCGAGACCAGAGTGTGTTGGGGGAGGGGGGTACCTGATGGATCTGGATTTCCACTTTAAGTGCTTCCTGTAAATTTTGCAGCTCCATTATCGATCCTTTCTTTCCCAAACCCAATACGGCTGCCTAAAAAACAAGAGGATGCTTTTTTAATTATTTACTGATGGACTGGTTTGTAACAGTGTTATTACAGATAAAAAAACGAGATTTTCGAAATCTCACAATGTGTGTGAGAGATTTGTTAGTGTGGGTGTGCCAGTGTGTGTAAATCTGCTCAGTGTGAGTTGAATATATCTCAGTGTACTGATTCAATCAGAACTACTCTCATCAAATCCTGCCTGAACAATACAGATCAAACTGAACAGCACTCTTTCTCTGTGTTTGCACACATACACACACAGACACAATCTTGTTCTCCCTCTGTCATATTTCTTTGAGGGGAAATGATGCTGATGTATGCGTTAACTGTTTCAATCTCCTCCAGCCTTTAGGAGTGTTCTATACAATCTATCAAATATTATCTAAACCTTCCTATAACTGTTACTAGACTGCTAATATTAATAATTCCAGCATGTAGTCCAGATAAACATTTAAATTTATGAACTTGCCAATGAAAGACTATAACAGCTGACCATCACACTTGTGTCAGAATGTGTGCACCCCCATTATAACAATTGGTTTGTTCTATACCTTCCCAGCGTCTGCCGTCTTGAACACCATCCAACTGGCAGAGGTGGGGGGGTGGAGCTGGAATAGACAAGAGAAGATGGTAAAGAGCACACATCTTCTTACGCATCTTTACACACAGTAATGCTTTGAAAACACATCTAAAACATATTAAAATAAGACATAACGTAAGGAGGAATGTATTAGCTTTGTAGGTATAGATTTAGGCTCCAAACAGACACCATAAAATACTTTAGCAAATAAAATACTATTTGCTAAATCACTGCAAGTTCCCTACACAGCAGGTACGCAAGTAGCTAACAGTATGCTTGAACTGCATATTTAGGACTGAACGTTTTACAGTCTCAACGAAAGTGAAAATTTACTCACTTTATCCCTACAGTTTTGTTTATGCTTTTTGTAAGTATTTTTGTAAATGTCTCACAGAATCCATCTCTTTTTCTTATACAGATCATCGCTCTGTTCTCATCAGGATGAATGCAGAGACTACCAGATGGGCACTCCACACACTAAGAGGTTCTCACTCATCTTCAGAGTGGCATTCACTAACTGTACCAGTCATTCATGCATCTGCCTCAGGACAGTAATGCAGAATACAACATTCTCTATATCGGTGAAGGCATTTATGATCAACTTTAATTCAGTTTAGGGCAGCATTTAGCAATTAAATTGATCTCATGAAAATTTTATTTTTTGGGACTTTTATATTCAGTAAGGGCAGACAGCCAGACTGATCTAAAACACATATTACACCTGTTTGATCACACTGCCAAACACCGTACACTCACCTGTTGGCTTTGTAAACAGGCCACAGTGTATGAGATATTCAAACTACACATTAGAACGTGATGTAAAGTCACTCTGTGTCTGACATATGCCCGCACTGAAAATTAATTTATATTTGACGATATTTCACAAGGCAATTTCCTTCACATTCATGACTAGCTTCATTACCATATAATTTACAGACACAGTACAAACAGGCACAGCATATGTTTTGTTGCATTTCAAGAGCTATTGTAATCATTTACTGTGAAATAAAAAAGGCTTGGGTTGTTATTCGCAAAAGAAATGGTTTAAGGATGAGATGTGTTTAAACCACTGTAAGACTATACAATATAATACAATTATATTTAAGTAAATTACTAATTTAATAATATGGTTGAACTATTACAGACAAAGTGGAAGAGAAAAAAATGATGAGAGAAGTGAGGTGAATGTCTATATGATTGACAGGATTTAAAGAACAAGCTTCTTCTGGAAAATCCATTATTTGGAGTCATTGTAAAAACTCATCAATCAGTATTTATATATCAATACTTCAGAACAGCATAGTATACGCCAATAATATCTTCATGTTAAACAGTCAATTATTAATCACCAGGTTTTAGCTTTAGCATTTACTCTGAAAGAATTCATCTAATACTTTAAAAATAATAATATCCGTGTGTGTGTGTTTATGTGTAAAGATACAGTTAGCAGTTGCATAGGCTTTCTTTAAAATTTCACATATTTGAATTAGTCGCTTATAAACATAATAGTATTTATTCATCTAAATACACAAAGATTTAATTTTTTGATTTTATGTATATGCAGACACCTAAAGCACAACGAACTGGTTGACCCATAGTAAAAAAAAAAAACAGGTTGAAAAAATGGCTGTACAGTCAACATTGTTGAAAATGGAAGAACAAACAGACATGCGTGAAACATAACAAACTGTAAACAATAAAATATGACCTTTTTAACAACCTGTATGCTTTAGTAACTTCACGTGCATCAAATTCATGCTCAAAGATGACCAAAAACAGGGTGTGATTTTGATGGCAATGTTTTACCGATATTCAGCACTAGAACTAATGAGCAAATGCAGTACTTGTTGTAAAAAAGCACACATCCGTCACTGACAATCTTGTAAAACCCTGATAACATTAAGAGAGTAACGTTAAGAAAGGAGCTCGAGACGGTCCGGACCGAGCGCCATCTGAAAGCTTGAGAAAGGTCATCATCATCATCATCATTAACGTTCCAGCGCATCCACACCGGAAACAGCACCATCACTTTATATACTCACACAATTACACATTAAACTCACACTGCACGGGGCCTATAACTTTCCTTAACGTTATAGAACAACAGATTTCAGCATATTTCATTTCAGCACTCTCGCGTTTGTGCGAATATGTTACATGTCAAGGCGTGGTGCCGAGGAAACGAACTGGGGGGAAAAAATCTTTCATGATCACACGTCTTGTCGCCCTAGCGGTTCTTAACAATAATAGTAGCTCAACATCGAGGGCTGTTCGAGCTGAAGACAGCAGGTGTACAGACACACACTTTATTCGGTTTATCGTTTAAAATGTCTCGCTTTCCTGTTTGAATGTCCATGTAGGCGCAAAGTGCTTTTATAATGGCATCCCATTACTGTTTGACGGCATGGTGTGAAAACTACGGCACGCGCTGGAGTCCGTATTTTTATCCATATTAGCGCCGTTATATTTATTAAGTGGCGTTTGTAAAGTGTTTTGGTGTTAATCGGTGGTGTATTGTGTAAGTTATAACGTATCTTTTACTGCAGCTGTACTCTCTCTCTCTCGCAACTCCTAGAATAAAGAGAAACGAACAAAACCCCCCTGCACTGCCTCCGCGCTTTCACATGCACTCAAATCACTACTAACACAATCGAATAAAGAAAGGCAAAAGAGTTGAAAGACACCATCTCTAAAAGTTCCCATGATCAAGATTTAAACAAAAAACGAGGTGCACTTACCCTTGTACACACTCTTCCAGCAGTCAAACACCGATCTTCATACACTTACACACACACTCACCAATTATTTAAATATATATCTACAAACAGCCGGGCATTTCGCCACCAAAATCCTATCCCGCGGATGAAATTACTCCTTTTACCGGCCTAAAGTTTTTTAATGGGCTATTAGCGAGAATCTTCGCGTTGTTCGGTTGAATTTAATCGAAATATATATAAAAAGACAGAAACTGACATACAAAACAAGAACTCTTCTTCCATTCCATTCACCCCCAGTTTGTGCGCTCGGCATATCAATGCGCGTAGAAGAGAGATAATGGGACAGCAAAACCGTGCCGTAAAACACACCAAATAACTCATACAACACAAAAAATTATTTGTCACTTTGGAAATTAGTTCAATATTGCTGCAAACCGCGTTGAAACAAGTACTGCTGAATGAGTAAGAACACTTAGAACAAGAGAACTAGTTTGTGTAACGGTGCGGCGAATTTATTTCACTTTGCCTAAGGAACGGTTGTAGTGCGCCTCCCATTGCCTAGGGAAAAGCCCCGGATGTAAACTCAGTGAAACTCATGTTGAGTGAAGTTACTCTGTGCACCCAGCGTGGGGCAGAGATATTACAAAGACAACAGAGACGATTTATGCTATACGTGTACGTAAGGTTATCTTATATTTTTACACGTATTTTACAATTTCAACCTGTTATGTTTTCGTTTAAAATCTTAGACATAATCTACAAGAGTTCTATAGTACACCTCAAGTCAAATAACAATGCAATGCATTACACTGTATATACAATTTGATAAATATTACTTTATTAAATTGTTGTTTTTTTCTTTTTTAATTATTTTATAGTATATTTTTCTGGGAAAGAAATGGGCCAGTGTGGTATCTGTTGATATTTTCTGCCCAGTGTGCCCAATAATGTTGAAAATGAGAGAGGAATGTGTGAGTTGCTTCAGACCTCTTGGCTCTTTTCTTGCCAACTACCTTAAAGGGGACATTTCACAAGGCTTTTTTAAGATGTGAAATAAATATTTGGTGTACCCAGAGTACATATATGAAATTTAAGCTCAACATACCATATAGATAATTTGTTATAGAGTGTAAAAATGCCACTTTGTAGGTGTGATCTTTGCATTAAATGGCAGTGCCTTGGTTGGATAGTGCAGATTAAGTGGCGGTATTATCCCCTTCTGACATCACAGGGGGAGATACATTTCAGTCACATATTTCTTCACATGCTTGCAGTGAATGGTTTACCAAAACTAAGTTACTGGGTTGGTCTTTTTCACGTTTTATTGATTGATAGAAGCACTGGGGACCCAATTATAGCACTTAAACTTGGAAAAAGAATTATTTTCATGATATGCCCTCTTTAAAAAAAATCTACCACTCTGTTTTGTGCTTTTACTCCACATACAGGACTTATGACTGTAAAATGCAATACATATATTTCACCTGCATGTTTGCTATCCTTTTCTTTTAATAATCTTGGCATATCTTAAATATACAGTACATGTGTTTCATCTTCATTTGCTGTATGGACTCGTGGCCTAAATGAGTAAATAGACACTTAATGTACACACAAATACTTATTTTTTAAATGTATTCTTCCCTTTAGGGTAAGTTTAGTTAAGTAAAAAAATATTATTAATAATAACAGTTTGTTTACAATATATGTATGTCAGTAATGGTAAATGAACGGTAGGGGGAGACATAATGTTGTGTTTGTAAGTGAAGGATCCCGCGAGCTCAGCACCGTTTTCTTTTCCAGGCCTTTGCCTCCTAAACTGGTCCACGCTCTCTGTCATCAGCACCACTGAGTCATCGCAGTACGCTTTGAATTATCCCTCTGCATGGAGGAATTAGAAGTACAAACCTCAACATTTAACATCCATTTAATTAATGTGGCCACATGGAGAGCAGAATAGCGACATCTGCGTCAAATCAAACAATGTACTATTTGAAAGTACTGCGATTTAACTAAATTATTATTCTGGTGCTTATAACATAGCTCCTTTTTGATGTTCTTCTTTTGCTTTTTCTAGAACACTTGGTCTGAAAGCATAATGGGTTTAGATTGTGGAGATTATATAATCCACCAAATCACTGGAGTAAGGTAAGTGAAAGTAGTTGTGTGCTATTCTGGGATTCACACACAGATGCGTGACACTGTGACATCACTGATTCAGTATATTTACATAAACTATTTTGGCAGACATAAGTGACTTACAATATAGGACATACATCATGTTATCTGGCAAACAGCTGAGAAAACACTATTCTTACTAAACTCTAGCTCTTAATCGTAGCGTCAGTTGCACAGCATCATTTTCAGTGTAGCTTCAGTGTAGTCTTACTTTCTTTTTTAGACACAGTGAGAGATCAGCTATCACTAAATGACTCATGCCTCTCAGCTCTTGTGTCATTGGACCTCACTGAGCTGCTTTCTCTTTGGCTGATGGTGATTGGCTGTTACGTCTGTGATCCTTATAAAAATCATAGATTAAAGTATGGAATTGAACGTGTCTAATCTAAGATGAATGAACTAATCAAGACCCCAGTTATCAGGAATCCTATATGCTTCAAGAGATTGAGTCAGACATCCTCTTTGTCAACATATGGTTATGTAGACTAAAGATCAAAGGAGACTTTCTCTGTTAATCAAAGAGCATGTAAACAGGTACTTAGCATCGTGTATACAAATAAGTAATTGTGAAAAGCATTTTGATAGTATCCAATGTTAAGTGTTATACAAAAATAGACACTTTTAAGTATAGGCATACACATCATGCATGACATCATCAGTAAAGTAGAATCGTTTAACATCCAATGCATTTCCAGAGATGCTTAAATTACAGAGGATCCAATTGACTCAGCACATAATTGGTTAAACTGAGAGCATTTTTAATTAAAGAACTGCATTTTTCCAATAACTGTCAGGATTTTTCTATCTCTGATCTGTCTGTACTGAATACCGGTTCAATTATAGTATATTGCACAGTATTGGATATTAAAAAGCATACAGCATGCAATTTTTTATTTATGCAATTTCCATTCTGTTGCCAGCAGCTGTGTGGCAATAACGTTTTTGTTCGTACATATTTTCCTCAGACAGGTACATTTGTCTCATGCTGTCATAATGCAAAGGCACAAACAGTGAGAAAGATTTCTATGTGTGGTTTGGTCTGAGTGGCAGACAGTGACCAAAACTGAGTTTGGCTAGTGAGAATGCTGTGATCTGACATCTATGCCCAAGCTACTATACTGTACAATAGCTGCACCACAGCATCACTATGTAAACCTCCCATCATCATGACCACATCCTTCACTCTGAACTCCACACACGCACCCGCACTGACCTAAACCGCCTGACCCTACACACACGCGCGCACACACACATGCACACACACACACACACACTCAAAAAGAGACCGAATTAGGAAAAGAGATGGTTCTTGTGAGGTTTATTCTCTCAACCCACAGAGCCTTTTATGCATACTGTATGTTTCTGTCTATTGATATACCCAGTAATCACTGTCTGCCAGCCTGCTTCTTTGTTTCCCTTTTTCACATGCCCATTTTCCTTTTAGTTGAAGTCTGTTTGGTAGTGTATTTTATCATCATTACTTGACAAGCAATAAAACCGTAACAGTTGGGGAAAGAAAAAGACAAACAAAAATGAAGGGTTATGAGCTTTGCTAACCTGAAAATTATTGTGTCAAACAGCTGAAAAGGGAAACTGTTTTACATAAATTCTACATTTAATGCCAGAGCAGAAATTAGTCTGCCACAGAACTTTTAAACAGACATATTTTGATTGGTTTGAACTAATGTAATTTCTTCTCAAGCAGGACATGTTCTTACCAATGAGTGATGCAAGCAATTCTCCAGAGATTTTCCAGTGCAATTGTGTGAATTTTAGGTCGCAATTAAATTACTCATATTTCATTCCTAATGTTTGAAACAGACTTAATGAATATAAAACAAACTGCATGAGCTCTCTGTTTGAGACTTAAATGTAAAGGCTGCTGTGAAGTGGTTTCTGAGAAACAGTCAGACAAAAACACACCTCTCAGAAAATGAAATCCTTCATTTTCTTCACATGCAAAATGTTGTTTGTGTGGATTTCTGCTGGAACACATTCTGCTTTTGCTATTTTATTTTATGTATATGTGCATCCCATGTGCATCTCATCTTTATTAACACCCATCTTTTATTTATCACACTCCCCATATGTTTGCCATGTGAAATTCTTCTTTTTTTACAATTTTGTGTGACTTAACAATCCTTTGTCCCTGCAAGTGAGTCAAATAAAAAATAAACTAAATAATGAAGAATATTTTCATTTGTAAAAACACAATACAAAATAAACATTTTCTGTTGCTAGGGGTTAATATGATTTCTGCAATTAGCTGTATATAAAAACCATAGAAATCTATATGGTAGGTCCCCTTTTAGACTAGACATCGCATTTGTGTGTTCCATGTGCACTTCTTTGATTTTCCTGGATGCTTGTACCTGCTTGTCTGTGTGTGTGTGTGTGTGTGTGTGTGTGTGTGTGTGTGTGTGTGTGTTTGTATACAGAAGGATGGAGCCTACTGTCTCTGGTTATTAGGGCTGCACAATATAGAAGAAAATTGTGATATTTGATAAGCTCCTGGGATGCTGTATACATTAGAATATGAAGAGTTTTGTTGCAAAACGGGAAAACTCCATTATTATATTTTTCAGAAATCTCATTTTTGGTTGTCCATTCCAATTAATATCAATTCAACTGCAGTTGGTTTGTTTCGATTTAAACCTTCATGACTTAAAAAATACAGCTAAGTAGCACCATAAAACAAAATAATTATATATATATATAATCAATCAAAGCTTTATTACAGATTATTAAGTCCGTATAAAAAACAACAAAAAATGCATTGATACCAATGTCTTCATATAGTCTGGATTTATAATGTGTGGTACTGACCCTTATATAAGTTAGGCCCCTATTAATCACATTTTTGGACTCATTGAGCCGACAGATGAATTTTTACATGTAATTGCATAAAACAGGTTGAAAAGTATTTACCCTTAAGCCCACAAATATTTCACTTGCACTCTTCTACTTGGAGCCTTTGTAAGCTTGCAGTATTTTACCTTATACATAGGCATGCAGTATAAAGTGATGTGCAATATGCTTTAAACAATAAAACTGCACTTATGTAAAAATAAAAGTACATCAGCCCATATATACAACTGTATATTATCTGTCTATATCCTCATCATCTGTCAAATGCGTGGTATTAAAATGTCCAAAATACATTATCAAACACCACAATACTCTTATCAGACCGCATAAAAAATTTATATTTTTATCCTCCTTATTTCAGCAAATCATAACAATGTTAGTTTTCGCATTATATATAATATCATATTTAAAGCCACTGTACTGTTACCATCACGTGAACTGTACATTTCCTATGTTTTTTCCTATTGTGTAGACTTACCGTTAACCAAGTATGTTTATTATTAAGCCATTTGGTTCCCACAATGTAGGTCAATCCTTACACACAGAAAAGCAAACTGTCTTCTGATGAATAGGAAAAATCTGATTCATAGCATTACAGAATGGTCAGGTACATCTTTGTGTGGTATGTGTGTGTAAATAGAGCTAATAGCTTTATTATGAGTCATTTTTCCCTTAGTTCCTAAATGTTGCTGGTGAATTTAGCTACATTCGTTTTTTAGCACACTGATGAAGAAACCAGATCAGACAAGACCAGACTTACTAACTAAACATCTCCAGACCCCACACCGCTCGCAGATGACTATATTTAGGATAATGGATGAGTTTCAGTCTTTGCTGACGGCACCTTGCACCATTACACAAATAATCAGACCATCCTGTGTGGGTAAATAGCATTGATACATGCTGCATGTTATTTTGTGGTCCAGTTGGTGTGCAGGATTAAGAGGTATAATTTTAAACATTTGATCCACAGCAAACCACAGCTTTTTCCGGAAATTCAGAATGACTCACTGTGGTGCTTAATCTTATTGCAAACAATCACAGTGTACGCAGTTGAATAGATTTGTTCGGGGTCCAAACATTACACTCAGCCGTATTATTTATGTTATTTTTGTCTGAGATATACTACTAAGAGAATTTGTGGAGCAGATCTCCATCTGCCTCATTTTAGGAAAGTCCAGCACATGGCATATACCTTACCGTAACTTTTGGTTTCCAATAAAATCACTAACCCAAGTTACTAGAAACCAGACAAATTAAAGGAAAAAACTATCACCAAGAGACTAAACGAAGAATGGAACACAATGCTTCACACACAATGATTAAAGACGAAGCGTTGACCTAATTATTTGAAGGATTATTCTTATGGTATGGTGGACAGAATGGTTTGTGAATCACTCAGGAAAATGACAGAGTGATTCTCGGTCAGCTTCAGTGGGGGGCTCAGCCCCCTTACAACATTCTCCCATCACGTAACAGCCCCCCAGTCATATGCCATTACCCCCACCACCATCACCACATCAGAACTGTGCGGCCGTCTACTCTGTTCTCCACCCTCCAAAGAGCGCATGTTAGCAGTGCCACCGAACAGAACTGTGGGAGTTGAGAGTGGACACACCCTTCTCTCTATCATTCGTTCTTTCGCTCTCATTCAGACAGGCAGACACACTGACCCCATGGATTGATATAAATATCCCTCTTATTGCCGGCTGCTTCTGGGGTTGCTGCCTAAAGCGTCTCATTTTGGCTTGTGACCGAAATAACTAGTAAACCACAGAGAAAAGAAACAAAAAAGGAGAGCGAAAGAAGAAGAAAAGGATATGTAAGGTGTGTGTCAGAAAAAATAAATACTAAGAAGTCGGTCAGAAGAGAGAATTAACTTTTGCTTAAAGAATAATATCATAAAACTCGCATACTTTTTCTCAAAACATACACTTTTATATACGTCTTGTTTGTGTGTTTAGTATATTGTATAATGTTTCAGTCCCTCAGGTCTGTAAGATGACTCACCTGTCTTTCTGGCTTTGGGATTTATCACGCCCCTCCAATAACAAAGTCACATTACAATATTTCATGTTGTTTATGCAGTCAATGAGAACCCTTAGAGCTGATTCTCTGTGTGTATGTGTGTGTGTTTAAACTGCATCATTCTCATAGGCATCATAGGAAAATGTCAGGATCACACACACCCACATGTGAAAAGGTCACTGCTTCCCAGCGCATTCTGTGACCTCTTGAGTCTGATCTGGCTTTTACCATGCTGATGATTTCACATTATCATACTAAACAACACACGCATAAACACACGCATTCTGGTTTCCATGTTTTGTGGGGACATTCAATAGATGTAATGCATTTTATACCGTACAAACTGTATATTCTATTCCCTTCCCATAACAAAAACCCCAACCATCACAGAAAACTTTCTGCTACTTCACATTTTCAAGAAACATCATTCTATTTGATTTAAAAGCTTGTTTCCTTATGGGGACCTCAAAATGTCCAAACACAAGGTCACAAAAATACTGGTATTCCTATATTTGTGGGGACAACATGATAATTACCAGGTACACACACACACACAAGCCTAAACTAAATGCATTAAAAACCATACAATATCATTTGGACAATTAAAGATAAATTAATATAAACTTGGTAGTATTTTTGCAAACATGCACATTTTTTAAACAGTGTTTCTCTCTACTTTCTTCTTCTGGACCACTGAAGTGAAAAAATTCAATACATTTATTCCATCCAAGACACGACACACAAGTGTACTGCTTGTTACAAGTGTAACATGGTTCAATATATTTTGGAATTTAATTCACGTTCGGTAGCAGAAAAATAACACGTGACCGTGATGCATTTATAGTGCAAATAATACTAATCTGTCTGACAATATACCAGTGGACTGCCTACTCACCTGTCAATCATCTATTGTGCCAAAACAAAGATTTTAAACTGCTTGCTGTGATAATACCAACACCTTTGATTTTGCTAGGTTGGCAATGGGTGAAAAAGAATGCACGTGGTATTACCCAACCCTACAAACAATTTCATTTTCTCACTCGTGCAAATACACAAATGTCCATCCCTTTTTAAAAGATGATGACATGCTGTTTCCAGTTTGAATGTGATAAAAGTGCATGTCTGAAATACAGACAAAATGACGATTTACCCCCAAAAAATCTCTCGGGTGATGACTAACACACTGACTCACTGCAGACACAGCGATCTGACTAAAAGATGCAACGCATAAATCAGAGGCAGCAGAAAAGACAAGTATGTTCTTTCTTTCCTACAGATTGATCATCTGTTTTTAAGCAAGTAATGCCATATTTGCCCCAAACCATTTGAACACAATTATATATATTTTTTTTTTATTAGTATGCAATGCATAACATAACATAAAGATGTATACAGTGATCTGTTACAACAATAAAGTGCAGTGTTGATAATATGAACTAGTGCAGGGGTGATTTCACAATAACACATTTTGTGGGGTGAATTCACTTTTACACATTTTATGTTAATCTGAACACTTGCTGATCCTGCGTGATGGGTGTATCGAATCTGCTTCAAAAGAGAATGAAAGGTTTCCTTTAATGGCTTATGACTAAATCACATTTATTGTCTGAATCTTATTTTAAACATACCATTTTGATTTCCTTGTTCTCCATGTCATTCTCTCTCTCTCTCTGTAAATTTTCCTTCTCATTTCATGCTTGAATGTTCATTCATCAGTCCTGCTCTAGCTGTTGTCATAGTACCGCTGGCTCTTCTTACAGTGGACTGCTTTGTAAACTACGTAAGTACGTTACCAGCTAGCAGCTACGGTCACGACATTGTGAGTCAGGTACGGTCAGTTTGTCACCTGTTTCCAGACGTCATGGAAACACTGATGATCACTGCAGCGTGCATGAAACTTATCTGTGAGATTAACATTAAGATGTTTCTTGATATCTTTTATTTCGACTTGCTTTCTCTGTGTCCAACTCTTTTGGTTTATTGTGATGTGTTAGCTGACTGCTCTGCATTTGCTCTGATTCTCTCACGTGCTCCTTAATATGTGTGTGGCTGTCATGGATACAATAGCTAGATAAACTGGCATGTATTTTGAACATGGATCAAAATCAGAGAACAGCACATCTGCAGCTTTTAGCAGCACACCCATTTGCACATTTCTTTTGGCAAATGATTCAAACAAAACTGTTTTTTGGCTACAGAAATATTTATAGAGTGTTATGGTCCTAGGCTAGCCATGCCTGACCCGACTGGTTTGGAGGACATTTGTTATTCTCTCAATGCCCTGTTCGCACCCGACCCACTGAAATATTGAACCGCATTGATAGCTATCGCCCCTGTGTGTTTCAGCAAGAAAGACTGGGTTTCACAGGCCTGCTTTGTAAGAGTTGTGATAGGCAGTGCAGGAGGATTGTTCTCAGAGGCAGTTCGCTGATTGTATGTCCTGACCTTCCCGTCTTCAATACACAGGAGAAGTTATCCAGTTTCAGTGGTTACTGTGTATGGAAACTCCTTTACCTGTGGCTATGATGTTGCCTCACATACTGTACAGCAATGAATGGAGAGAGAAGGATTTCTCAGTATGTCTATATGTTGTGTACTGTTGTGTGTGTGTAGGCATTTGTGTGCTTCACTGAATTTAGTGTCTAAGGAAAGCTTTTTGTTATGTCTATTATGATGTTACATAAGTCTATTATGAAGTTTCATCCTGGGAAATTCTAGATAGCATTCAAGTTCTGTGTGAGTAATCTTTTTTCCATGTTTTGAGCTTTTTTTAAATGCATTGTATTGCATGTATTGGATACATTTTAAAAGAATGTTTGCATTGTTTTAATTGCACTGGTAAAACAGGACAGGTTTTCATGTGACACAATCATGTTCAACTTAAAACAATCAAGTCGTTATGTTCCTTTATGATAGCTTTGCTAAATATGTAAAATAGGCCTAAATAAATGCCGCAAATGGTAAACTGTTGCAAATGACACAGGCCAACACTAAGCGTTTTCAGTGGTGTTTAAATGTGGGCAAGCAACTTTTTAAACATTTATCTGGATTAATTATGTAGCCTTAAAGGAAAACACCACCGTTTTTCAATATTTTACTATGTTCTTACCTCAATGCGTTCACTTTTAATCTTTGTACAACGCCTCGTGGATGTGTTAGCATTTAGCCTAGCCCCATTCATTCCTATGGCTCCAAACAGGGATAAATTTAGAAGCCACCAAACACTTCCATGTTTTCCCTATTTAAAGACTGTTACATAGTTACACGAGTAAGTATGGTGGCACAAAATAAAACGTTTGTTTGGAGCCATAGGAATGAATGGGGCTGGGCTAAATGCTAACACATTCAAGAAGTGCTGTACAAAGATTAAAAGTGCACGCATTGAAAAAAGATAGATATGTATTAATTCATCTAAGTTGATGTAAGAACATAAAAACTTGTAAACTATTAAAAAACGGCTGTGTTTTCCTTTAAACAGGGTGACCATACGTGCCATTCTTCCCGGACGCATCCCGTCCAGGATTTCGGTGCGTCTTCCGGAAGTCGTATTTGTTGACCGCATACGCCATTCAGTTATGCGGTCGTCAAATACGACTTCCTGAAGACGAACCCAAAATCCTGGACAGGATGCGTCCGGGAAGAATGGCACGTATGGTCACCCTACTTTAAAGGAGTCGCACAACGGGTGAGAAGCGCCGCATTGCGTGTAGGACAACTCGCAACTATCGCACATTGGACGTACACATTAAATATCGCGAGCTTAGTTATGTTAATTTTTAAAGGTCCTGTTCCTTCTGTGTTTTTGAAGCTTTGATTGTGTTTACAGTGCACAATATAACATGTGTTCATGTTTCATGTGTAAAAAATGAATTTATTTCACACAATTTACTTATCTGTATAACGCTGTTTTCACTGTCCTCAAAAGGGGCTGATATCTTCCTTGTCCTATGAAGTTCCTTGTTCAGAAATACGTATCGAGTTCTGATTGTGTAGTTTGTTTAGTGTGTTGTGATTCGACACAATATTAGCTTGCAGTTAGCTTAGCTGGCGACTGATGTATTCCTGTGGGCGGAGTTTAGTCAAAAAACTCTTCTACTGACGTCATTAAAGCAGGAGGGCTGTAGGCTTTCATTGTAGGCTTTAAAAGGGGAATTCTGTTAAGGAAAATATATCACCTGGCAATAAACTTTGAGCTTTATCATTTTACAAGTATAATTTATGCTATTATAGCAACATTACACACTAACGAGGGTTAACAAAATGGGATCAGAAAGAACGTGACCTTAAATGATTTAGGGAAAAATATGATGTTACTTAATGTTAAACTATGTAAGTGGTGCTCTGTGGCACGGCAGGGATTTGAGCATCATCCAGAGTCTTCGCCGGTGTGTGTAAATTCATAGAAAATAATGTGTTCGATTTTTAGATATATGGCGCGACGTGATACAGTGCGGCGACCCCCTTTAGTCCTCTCCACTGATGAATCTTCATTAAGATGATTATTCTGTCTTGATCTATTGATCAATTTGTTTGTCTTATTCCGCATATCAGTGCCATTGAACAGTGCTCAGGGTGACACAGACAAGTGCAGAGACTGCTGGCCCTCACCCATAACACAAGCACATACAGTAGTAATGCCATAATCACATCCCGCTTAGAATGTACATTATAGTCTGTAATTATAGAGCAAAGGCTCAACGATGCTTTTCGAAAAAAGATGATCATCTCTGCTTCACTTACTTCCTCTGCACTCTGTGTTCCAGTGTCACCCATGGCCTCTGGATAGCACCTCATGTGAGCTCAAATAAATGTCTGTGATTAGTGCAGAATATGAAGAACAGAGGGAGGGGGAGATAATGAAGGAATAAGATGAAGCTGTGGGAACTGAGAGCAGAAATGTCATATGCTGATGTCACTGTCACATCTTCTTACAGATCTACAGCTCTGCAGACCTGCAAACAAGTGAACACCCATAACCTTACAGCATCCTCCACATTATGGCATTAGTGGATCAGTGAATGCACTAATGAGTTATCTAATTGGTTAACTAAGAGACAAAGAGTGTTTGGAATGGAATACTACATGCTGATCTTATAATATAGATCTGTAATTAGACATTTACACTGAAAATGGAAGGTCAGGTTGAATGGATTCAATTGTAAAGTATTGTATTATATTCCGTACAATCTGTAGACTATATGTTTTGGCAAATATTAGTTAATGTGTGTATTCACTGCAGTACCACTGTAACCTATAGCTATTGTATTTTGTAAAGAGGAAATGAATTTCAATTAGGTTCCACAACAAAATGTTATTATATAACTCTTAATAAGCATTGGTAGGACAGTAGAATATCCTTTAGTTAAGTAATGGAGGTAATGAATAAGTGAAACTCATAAAAATAGAAAAGGGAGAGATAGCTTCTATATCAAAATAATTTTATGAGTTCACATTTTTATTTAATCCTTGAAGGAGATAAAGGTAAAAAATATTTGGCTTGCTGTCTAATGTTGAAGGCTTGAGCATGAGACTTGACTACATTTCTGAAACCCCTCTGGACAACTTAATTTAAAAAATCTATAATATTTCATAAATAATGGAGGTGATTGGTAATAAATGTAAAGCTGAGGAGTTTGAGGGATCATCCCTCAGGTTCACCAGAAGAGTGCGTATATCTTGGTTATCTTATATGTGACCCTGCAAAGCCAGTCTTAAAGGTGACATTTCACAAGACTTTTTAAGATGTCAAATAAATCTTTGAAGTCCCCAGGGAACATATTTGAAGTTCTAGCTCAAAATACATATAGATTATTTTTAGCATGTTACTTTTTTGTGTGTGTTTGTCCTTTTAAATCCAAATGAGCTGATCTCTGCACTTAATGGCAGTGTTGTGGTTGGATAGTGCAGATTAAGGGGCGGTATTATCCCCTTCTGACATCACAGGAGAGCCAAATTTCAATTACCTATTTCTTTACATGCTTGCAGAGAATGGTTTACCAAAACTAAAGTACTGGGTTGTTCTTTTTCACATTTTCTAGGTTGATGGAAGGTGGACCCAATTATAGCACTTTAACATAGAAAAGTCAGATTGTCATGATATGTCCCCTTTAAGTCACACATATATTTGTAGCCATAGCCAACACATTGTATAGGTTGAATTATTGATTTTTCTTTTATGCAAAAAATCATTAGGATATCATATAAAGATCATGTTCCATGAAGATGTTTTGTAAATTTACTACCGTATTTACTAAAACGTGATTTTCTCAATTTTTGATTTACCTTTAAGATTCCCGACATTCAAATAGTTGTATCTCACTTTTTTGACAGTTAATGTATTGAATTGCGAATTATATATCATGTGTTACAACATTGGTAAAAAGCTGCTGATCAGAGAGGTGTGTGATTGTGTGTGTGTGTGTGTGGGGGGGGGGGCTGGGATTGGAATCTGCAGACCATGTGGAGACACAAGGCAGTAAATAAAGTGAAACCTCATGGTTGTGTTGCTTTATGATGTTTTCCAGCATGTCACCTTTCACATTCTGTTTATGAGTGTGTGTGCATGCAAGTGTGTGTGTGCATGTGTCTGTGTGTGTTTATTACGCAAAGGGAGAACGGAAGCACAGCTTCACATGACCGTAAAACCATACAGACAGGAGAACTGACCAGGTGTGAGGGTTACCACGACAACTACAAAGAGAGACGGAGTAACCTGTCCAGTGTTTACAGGCTGTTTGACGTCAGGGTGAGATTTGTAATCTGTGGAAATGAGGATGATACTGTTTAGCCCTAAATCTCACTCCATCGCTTGCATTTCAGAATTGCGTCTTTTTTCATCTCATTTACACTGTGTTCTTTTTTCATCTGGACTAAGGGACCTTACTATTGATGATGATCTCTTTATGTACTATAAAAATATGCAGTAAATGTATCTTTAGTAACTCCCCAGAAGACTTTTCCACATGACCAAAGCTGTATGTATTGCTGTATATGTTTAGTAGCCTATTAAGCATGGGAACTGATTATTTAAAGAAACTACGTAATCATTCGCAATAGTATTGTTTTTTTTTTAAACAGTTATAAACATGACACCCATTTTTAGTGTCTTTTTATTTATACTTTCTAATTTTAACGACAGTTTTAAGAGTTACAATCCTGTGTAGAATAATTTTTTATTTATATTTTAAATGCCTTCTGGATAATAAAGAGTGACACATTTTGATAGCCTTTATGATCACCATCCCTTTTTGTGGATCTAAACAGTAAATGCAGAGCCTATTATGTTATAGAGTCTATTATGCCTTTGAGCAAGCCTCCACGTGCTACATCAGGGTCTTGATACATAACAGACATTAAAAATGTACAGTACTCATTAATATCTTTACTTGATTGGAATAACACATTACATATAGTATGTTCTATGGTATTTTTAGCAAGTATATAGAAAGAAATGTACTTAATTGAAAAATTACTCCTTTCACCCAGAGATCCCATCATTGAAAAGCAGGCCCTTCTAAAGCTAGGCCACTTGAAAAGAAAGAGAACAGGAGAGAAAAAGCAGGTAAGAGAGCTGAAACACCAGGAGTACCTGAGATAAAGTTACTGCTGAGAAAGATCTGCCAAAAGGGAAAGAATTTCTCAGTATTAGATTTCATATTTTTAAGCTATATACACTTGTGTGAGCCCAGCACACTTCATCTGAAATGATTTCTCATTATTTGTATTATGACCCTTATCATTTTATAAACAAGAGCATATAATCTGACCAACTTGGTACATTGCTTGGATTCAAAGGAATCTGTAATCAGATACAGCATCATCTCTAATACTTCCTCTCTGTTACGTGTGTGTGTGTTATTCTTTAGGGAATTGTTATTCAATAAGGCAGCGAAAGATGTCATTCAAGATGATGGAAAATAGGTTGCAAGTTTAGATTAGAAGATTAGTAAGAAGCCAAGCTAATAAAATATGTAATAAAAAATATTAAAATTGAGGCTATTAATAGAATGTGCTTTGGCGAGCATCTCACAGACTTTGTGTGGGCAACTTGGTGCCCGCAGGCACATGTTTGAGACCACTTGTTTATAGGATTCCATAGCACCCTTAAAAGGATAGTTCACCCAAAAATAAAAATTCTGTTGTCACTTACTCACTCTCATGTTGTTACAAACCCATATAAATGTCTTTGTTCTGATGAACACGAAGGAAGCTATTTTAAGAAATGTTTTTAACCAAACCGTTTGTGCACCCCATTTACTTCCATAGTGGAAAAAATAATACTATGGAAGTAAATGGTGTCCACGAATGGTTTGGTTACACACATTTCTCAAAATATCTTCCATTGTGATCATCAAAACAAATACATTTATACAGGTTTGTAACAATATGAGAGTGAGTAAATGATGGCAGAATTTTCATTTTTGGGTAAACTGTCCCTTTAACCTGCAGGCTTTAAAGGGCCATTTAAAAGTTTGCATCATCATCACTACAACGTAAAGTCCACCAAACAGGATGTTAGAAAATAATTCTAGTTATATCATAAAGGCTACTAAATTTAAAATTTGAGACATTTTTGCCAAAATAATGCAAATGCAAAACAAACAATCTAAATTACTATTCAAGAAAAACTAAATAATTTAATCTAATAAATGTAGTCATTAAATCATTGAATTATTTTTTCTTTAATGAGTCATTATGAATGTATGGTGTTTGTGATCAATGAAATCATTTTACTATGCATTTAAAGATAGTATTCACGTTTGCGTAATGGCCAGTGAATGTTTACTGTAATGTATTCTGTCTTCCATGTGCGTCAATGTCAAGAAAGCGAAATCCCTACACCGTCACTTTAAAGCGAGCGAATGTGGGCGTGGTCAGTGGATGCAAAGAGCGAAAGTGGGGCGGGGACAACATTAATATGTATTAGTCTAGTTACCCCCTTACTGGAGACTCAACGCAGATGAATGATACAGATTTGGGAGAAGAACGAACGGCCACTTCGTTATAATCGCGTTACATTTATCCGACACTTGCACCGTAAGTGTAAATGGACAGACTATAGACCCTCTGTGGATGAAGTCGTCCTGACACTGCAGACGAGCGCAAGCCGCTTAAGCTCACTTATTCCCGGTTGAGATTTTTAAATTGGATTTCAACAGTTTGACAACCTGTCTCTCCTCAGAGATATTGTTTTTGTTTAACAAGCCTGTACTTAGTTAGAGCCGATATGGAAACAATATTGGACAACTTCGCTTCGGAAAAACTTTTCCCCAATTCCAACCTGTTGGACCTAGAGGACCTGAATGAGAGCGATTTCTTATCCAATGTGGTACGTCAAATCTTAACATCTTTCATTACCACAGGAGTTTTCACTGAATTGAATATAAGTCTTTATATTTTGTATCATGTTAACTCTCAACTATTCAAATGTATACGTTGCTGGATTTCATTCATTGGAAAGACAATAGCATACTGACATCTGTGTATATATCAACAATTGTAGCCTTTTCTGTCAGACTCAGCAAGAAGTAACATCTTTGGACTTATATTCAGGAAACATTGTTTTGATTCTAAGAAAGTGTGACACATGAAACATTTAGTTTGTTTATTCCCGTGTTTATTTGTCACACATATCTGGCATGTTGTGCTGCAAATGAAATATAAACAAGGTCAGGAGTTGTCAAGCTGTGAAGTTTGCCCAGCTGCACACAGATAGAAACACTTTAAACTTTAGCCGGATCTTTGGGGGTCAGGGAGGGAGGTCTCAATCGTGCTGTTATTTATCCAAGCCAACCCCCATATACAACCTCCATCCGTATTTAACTAAACCACGTCTACATTACGCTCCAAACCACGCCCACATGCCGCTTTAAATCCTGTTTCTTGTGTCCGGCTGCAACCTGTAGGGATGCTCAAATCTATTCTTGTTAGACTGAATAATGTCACAGGAGGGGTCAGAAACACGATAATGAACTAAATGAAATACCATATAAAATAAAACAATTCAGTAGAAAACTTAAAACTTTTTATAAGAAGTCACAAGTTTACATGCTCAAACCCTGCTTTTGGTCCACCTCATACTCAGGTGCAGAAAGTTTTTTTTTTGTCAAGTGTATTTATGTTAACTAAAGGTGATTAAAGCATTATCCACTTAAAGAAATATAACTAAAACATGTCAAACATCCGAAACTGGTTAATGAATATGTTTCACAGTAGAGGAAATTATCTCAAAGAATGTAAATAGAAGGCTTAAAAGGTCAATAGAAATTATCAAAACTGTCACAGAGAAACTTTCAGCAGACCATTTCATCTAAAGCGAGACAGCATTTAACATTTTCTCAGATGAGCCAACAAGACGTGCAGGGTACAAAGCTTACAATCAGGAGTAGGAGTTTTTTAATTATTTGTAATGCTCTTTATTTATCATCAGACTTTAGTTAGGAGAGCAGAAAAGTAGAGCAAAAAAATAAAGTGGAAAGCACTTGTGGATGTGTTTCAGTTAGGATTAGCATAGCGTTTCATGTGCATGTGATCCATTAGGAGCCCAGGTCACTTCTGCAGTTTCCACAGTGATTCAGTCACTCCTATAGCTAATGCCTCTGACTGACACGCATTCATCCTGATGTTCTTTTAAACCTCTTCACAGATAGGGAGAGAGAGAAAGAGAGGACATCATAAATGCCACTATTATGAGACACAGGCAAGATAGAGTAGTTTTGACCTTTATTTTAACAGAGATGGTGCATCATAATCTTTCTTTTGGTCTCAGGAGAATTGGCAAACAGGGAGGTACACAGCAGCCTCATATAAACTATGCAATTCTCTAAAGCAAAACAACTATAATACATCATACAGTGTCTTCTGAATGTTTATCCGTATGGTTGTGTTGCCATATTCTGATTTCCATTTAAATTGATCACCCAACTGTGCAAACAAGGCTCCTGTGGGGTGTAGATGCAGCGGACAGAGAGACTGATGAATGAATGCAAAGTGATAGATGCTTAACTGACATCTGAAGTATACATTTGCTATCTGCTTGCTATCTAATGAAGGCCTGTTTAAAGATTTGTGGTGGAGACCTTTAGATAAGTGTGTTACGGTTTCTTACGAAAATCTTGCCTTTTTTTCTGTTGCTGAGTGTATGTAATGAGTAGTATTCAATCCAGATGTCCCTCATTGAGTAACAGCTGTGCTCCGGTTCGCTTTGTAAGGACCTGACTGAGGGAAGAGTGATGATTGAGAGAAGAGAGAGAGAGGCTTGTAAGTGAAGGAGGCTCATTCACAGCTCATGATAGCTGTCTGTGTATGTGTGCATGAGCGTATGCATGCCACTGTGCTCCTGTGTGGGCATGTGAATGGAGGTCTGTGAAAGACCACTCCAGACCCTCCATGGTCCCCCCACTCTTCTCCTCCTTGGTGTGTATGTGTGTAAGAGAGACACAGGCCCTTGAGCGCTCAGTGAATGAGTGCCTTGTACCCTCGGAGAGGAAACTGCTCTGCCTGCTCCTGGGTTACATACACACACTTGTCGCTGACCTCAAGATCAGATAATAGTGTGTGTTTGTTACTTTATTATATTTATAGATGCTGGTGGGTCACTCCATCACTGCAGAATTGGGGTATATTTATCTGGAACCTCCACACTGTTACTATGTGTGTGTGCGTGTACTTCTGTGTGTTTAAATCCTGACTTTAGCATAATTGCATGGCTTTTACTGGAGGGTGGAAATCAGGATGTCTCACTCTACTGTGTGTTAAAGCTAAGATCACAGAGAAGATGCAGTATGTGAACCTCAACAGCGCAGACAAAACTTAGGCTTTAATTATTTAAATGACTTCATATTATATATCTGCTATACCTCCGTAGTCTATCCTTTATATGAAAGGAGCCTGTGTTTTTTTCTTTACTGCCATTGTTGGCCCATATTCGTGAAATGGAAACAAGTGACTTAAAGGGGACATATCATGAAAATCAATTAGGTCCTCAGTTCTTGTATGAACCTAGAAAATTTGAAAAAGAACAACCTAGTAACTTAGTTTTGATAAATCATTCTCTGCAAACATGTAAAAAAATAGTTCATTGAAATTTGGCTCCCGTTTTGATGTCAGAAGGGGATAATACAAGTGATGCACCGATGTATCGGCCACCGATGTTTATATCGGCAATAGCACGAGAAAGGCCGATACCGATTGTTTATTAATTAACTGCATAAAGAAATCCATTATAGGTAAAAAAAAAATGAGTTAATGTTGTTATTAAAGTAAATGCTGAATAGCCAAAACTGCCTTTGAAGGTTGTCATGCTGTCTTCTTATATTTGTTTTAGCTTAATTTGTGCCTCTCTTATTATGTTGGTCAGTTGAATGTTAATTAGATCAAATCCATGTTCAGTAAAAATAATTTGATGCAGAAATAAACTAGCTAATAGACCAACTGTATAGGATTGTGTACAAGTGTTTAATATCGGTATCGGCATCGGTATCGGCCAGAAGTTGTCTCTTTAAATCGGTATCGGTATCGGCCCAAAAAAATCCTATCGGTGCATCCCTAGATAATACCGCCCCCTAATCTGCACTATCCAATCAAGGCACGGCCATTTAGTGCAGAGATCAGCTCATTTGCATTTAAAGAGACACATCTGCAAAGTGGCAATTTTAACATGCTATAATAAGTTATCTATATTGTATTTTGATCTAGAACTTCACATACATACTGTGGGGACACCAAAGATTTATCTGACATCTTACAAAACTGTGATTATGAAATGTCCCCTTTAACAATGAAACCATTAAGGACTATCCCTGTTATATTGGCATGTATACTCAATACCTATGATTGACGCAGAGCATGTCTCATATCAAACAGGTATAATCAGCTGTTGTATGCAAATCATTCATGGCGCAAATTTGTCGCATAACATCATTTACCTGTTCATTTACTTTTCACACGAGAAGGAAAGACAGGAACCTGAATAGCGGGGGTGGTCTGAACCTTTTCTTTACTCCGTGTTCTAATGAGACGATGAGTCAGATTAAATGCTATTCTTTGGCAGCACATAGCATGTCTAAACTCTACAGACGAAGAGCACTGGAGATGATATCTACAGGTTTGGCAGGTCCCACCTGTCCTCAAGGTTGTTTCTGCTTTGCTGGTAGATCTTGTAAACTCTGTGCAGCATGAATACCATATGTAATATCTAAATCAAACCTTGATGCATTTCATGTGTAGAAGGCAGGTTCCAGTTGGCTTCTGTTCCATTTATGTTGCTTCTGTGACGTGTAATTATGAATTATGTCCTTGATTGGTGCATAGAGTCTGGGGCTGAAGGATGAGGATTTGGAGTAGGTAGAGGTGAGGTGAGCAGAGGTAAAAGAATAAGCAGAACTGCTTAGAGCTGTTGCATAATCTTCAGATTGACTGGGCAGATGAGGATGATAAAAGTGATGTTGCTCTAACTTTTATATTTCCCAATATCTGTAAACTGTAATTAAGATGTAAAAAAATGAAGATCTATATGTGTATTTGTGATACAGAAAACTCAATTCTAACTCAATTCTCTCTGACTCATATAAAATTTAATTCATAAGCAGCACTGTGATTTAAAGAGCCCCTATGATCTGATTCACATTTTTGCATTTCCTGTGGTGTGTATTAATACATGTGAACAATATGCAAAACGTATATACCCCAAATTAAACGATGACACGAGTTATCGTCTCCAATGTAAATCTCTTTTCTTGGACTACAACAAACACACAGATTGTAGGCAGTGTTGGGGGTAACGCATTACAAGTAACATGCATTACGTAATAATATTACTTTTCTAAAGTAAGGAATAAAGTAACGCATTACTTTATAAACGACACATAAATATTTGAGTTACTTTTTCAAAAAAGTAATGCAAGTTACTTTTTTAGTTTATTTAATTAGTTTTTAAAAAATGTACTGAATTGAACTAAACGTAGTCAAATAGAATTATGCGTAGACGCCTGTGTGGGAACAGTTTAAGTCAAAAACTGAGATGGCAGGCCAGAGTTCAACATTTTTGTGATGAAATATGCAATTTCTGAATGCAGAACTTTTTAGTCATAAAAACACCTGCAAGGCCTGAAAGAGATCAAGCCTCAGCCAAGAAAAAGTAACTTAATAGTAACGTTAGCATTACCTTCCATGAAAAGTAACTAAGTAATGCAATTAGTTACTTTTTTTGGAAGTAACTTAACATTGTAATGCATTACTTTTAAAAGTAACTTTCCCCAACACTGACAGTTTACTTCCTGGGATTGGTGATGTAGAAAAGACCGACATTATCATAATTCCTCCCGCTTCGGACTCAGCCTGTAAGTTAAATCCTGTTAGTATTGCATTGTGAGCGAATCATTCAAACATGGTAAGGAGCGTCACATTTCCGGCTGACGTCAGAGGTATTCAGGCCAGTCACAATGTACAGATTAGCTGGCCAATCAGGGACACAGCACATCAGATCGATGAGTCTTGTACAAAATCAGTGCGTTTCAGAAAGAAAGTTACAAAAATGTACGGTATGTGGAAAAGAAAATAATGTTTTTTTTTAACCATAAACCACGCAACCACATTGTATTATACCAAATACACAAAATAACGTGTTTTTAGCAATGAAATAGGCGCACTTTAAAACAATCCAAAATTAAAGTTAAAAGCTTTTGAGCATTTAGCATTTCCTATTTTCGTCCTTTCGTTCAAATCTGTAGAACTAATCCATCACCTGATCCAATTTAGTTCATTCTGTCTCTAATTCTCTCATTTGCTTGTCTTACTATATTTACTAGCTTTGAACTTTGAATAAGTGGTACTTTTAAGCAAAGTCTCATTCAGTCTGGGAAAGTTAAGAATGGATGGAGAAGAATGATGAAGTCATCTGTTGGCGTTTGGGCCTAGGCTATAGTTAAGTATTTTTATGTCATCGTCCATTACTCACACTACTGGATTTTCGTAATACTCTTACGCAGCGCTGTGTTTGTAAAGGTTAAGTATTTCTGTTGTTGTCATACCTTTCGCTGCAGGTATGACATTCGTTCACATGAAAGACAAAAATAGCAAGAATAAAGTTCATTGAGGTTTGCAGTTAGGTGTGTTCTTACGTAAGCACACAAAATAACTAAATCAGCAGTTAGTACATCGTGACTTGAGGGTGTGCTTACTCCGGTCCTGTCAAACCAGATCCCTCCCTTTTCTTAAATTGCTGGATGCTTTGCATAGTTTTTCAGCTTATTTATTTTGTTAAAATAATTGACAAACAATTAAGCTATAATAGTGGGCGCTGACCGAATCCATCCCTGCCCTACACGCACATGCCCGGTCCCCCCCCCCCAAAAAAACGTTATTTAATCAAAATAAATGAAACTGATTTTATCATTGAATTATTTTACGGTAATATCTACATATATTATGGTTATATAGCTAACTGTGTGTTTGTGCCTTATAGGAAGAGTAACAAAGGTGTCATATTATTAAAGTTATTTTACATGTTCAACTGGTTTCAGGATACCACGGATGTTTTATTCTTCATTCCTCTCCTCTTATAGTGGCAGCTGAGAGGTTATCAGGAGTTTGGTGACATGTCAGAACTCCTCCTGATCTCCAGGCGCTCTTTCTTGCATTCATTTCTCGCATTCTCTATCTCTTTCTCTATCTTGCTTTGTCTCCCGAGGCACTGTAGAGAGCAGAACTTCAAATATTATAAAGGTGTTGGCCGAGTGTTTCGTTCAGTGACCTTTTAAGTATGTAACCCCTGCTGAAAAAAACAATAAAACCATTACAGAACATTCTAATGGTTTCCATTAAAATACCAATAGAAACCATTAACTTTTACCATTGAAATCACTACACTGTAGTGTGTTTTGGGCCATATTCCATTAGAACCAATACATAGAACCAATAGAACCAATACATACCATTAGAGACCAACAAAAACCAATACACTGTAGTGTGTTTTGGGCCATATTCAATTAGAACCAATAAAATTCCCAATAAAACCTATAATGTTTTTATAGTTTTTTTCAGCAGGTACCTCCAAAACGAAGACACAGACATTCTTCTAAAACAGCATCGTTCCATTCATAGCCAGCGCAGACTCGGCTGATTTGATTCAAATAAAGTTTGCTGTTAGCATGCTGCTACTGATTTATATCACTCGCTGTCTGATTTACATTTGTGCAAAAAGCTGTGTGTGTATGAGTGCATATGTGTGTTTTGAGTTTTAACATTGCACTAACAAAGAGCATGTGGAACCTGTCCTGCAGATGTGAAAGACCGTATTCTTAGCCCCGCAGAGACACATGTCTCCCCACTCCCCACAGCCTCCGAACAAACATGTCAGCTGGGTGTCAGTGTTTGCAGGAACTTTACGTGAGCTTTCCTTGAGATCTCTAGCTTAAGCAATCTCCCATTGTTTTCCCAGACTCCCACCTTTATGAGAATCAAGACCAAGATGATTATGTTAATTACTTAATGATTTAATTTTAGGGAAAATGTTCATTGTGCAATATAAAAGAGATGTTAGTAAGAGAGGTAATGTAGTTTATTTCACTACTGTGAATACTGTGGTTCATCACTATCACTACTAGGTCTGTTACAAAAGTAAAGTTTTTCTTTTGTTTTCGTTATTAAATTATTTCTTTAACAACACTCAATGATTATCATCAATAATAAGTGATATGTTTTATGTGGTGGTGATTTTGTGTAATTTTGTATAATGTGAATCACATAGTTAAAGGATCAGTCCATTTTCTTTAAAAAAATCCAGATAATTTACTCACCACCATGTCATCCAAAATGTTGATGTCTTTCTTTGTTCAGTCGAGAAGAAATTATGTTTTTTGAGGAAAAAATTCCAGGACTTTTTCTCATTTTAATGGACTTTAATGGACCCCAACACATAACAGTTTTAATGCAGTTTAAAATTGCAGTTTCAAAGGACTCTTAACGAACCCAAACGGGTCATAAGGGTCTTATATGGAAACGAATGTCATTTTTGGCAAGAAAAAAAATATGCACTTTTAAACCACAACTTCTCATCTTCCTCTGGTCGTGTGACACGCCAGCGCGACCTCACGTTATACGTCATCACATCAAGAGGTCACGGATGACGTATCGAAACTACGCCCCAGTGTTTACAAGTGTGGAGAAAGAGCACCGTTTCTACGTTGTTGTATGTGGGATGATACTAATTAATGTCTTTGTGTCAGTTTATTGTTTAAAATGGTCTGCAAATGTGCGCTTCATATATGTAACACGTGACCCTTCGACGTCATTACACAATTATGTGAGTTCACGCTGGCTTGTCGTCACACAGCCGGAGGAAGACGAAAAGTTGTGGTTTAAAAGTGCATATTTTTTATTTTTCTTGCTAAAACTGACAATCGTTTCGCTAGATAAGACCCTTATGCCTCATTTGAAATCGTTTAGAGTCCTTTGAAACTGCAATTTTAAACTGCATTAAAACGGTTAAGTGTTGGGGTCCATTAAAGTCCATTAAAATTAGAAAAAGTCCTGGAATTTTTTCCTCAAAAAACATAATTTCTTCTCGACTGAACAAAGAAAGACATCAACATTTTGGATGATATGGTGGTGAGTAAATTATCTGGATTTTTTTAAGGAAATGGACTAATCCTTTAAAGCACTATGAAACCCAACTCCTTACCCCAGCATCAGTGGGGCGAAAGCAGATCGTACGAATGAGATTGTACAAATGAATACGAATTTGCCATCTCGTAAGATAGGTATGCATCACCATGAGAATGTGTTGAGTCAGACTGATAAAAAACAACCAGCCCTTGGGTTATTCTTCTGTTTAGGGCTGTGTTACCGCAGGCTTTTCTGAGAGGGCCAATTTAGACTGGCAAAATTACAGAGTGCAGAGAGCCGTCTGAAGCATGGGGGATGGGGAACACATCTGGGAGACCCCCTCCCAAAGTGCAGCAGTAGCAGAAAATAGATGGTAGTTCTGGGGATTCCACTGTTCCTTCCTAGGATATCCCTTTTATAGTCACATACTAACACTCTCCCACTGTTTATAAATTTCTTATTATCTTGGTCTATATCTGTCATGTGACCTCTGCCACCCACTATTTCACCTTCAGAAGAGCTAGTTTGGTTTGTGGCCCACAGTGGCTCCTGTCTGGAGGTGGGGCTAAAGCCCAACTGCCTCCTGTGGTCATGGTTCTCTTGCTCTGTGGCCGAGAGCAAAATTTAAGAAAGAACTGGAATTACAAAACCAGCAGAAAAGAGAAAAGGGGGGAAGGGACATATGAGTTGTACTTGGACGGCAAGAATAGGAGAAAGAAAAAGAAGAGGATGAAAAGCTTGCGAAAAATAAAGGAAAGAGAGAAATAGAGAGTGGATGGGTGAATGGGAGAGAGGGGAGTTGTGGAGCACAGGTCTGGAGAGGAGAGCAGGAATTACAGTAAAACCTCATGTGCAGGCTTTATATCTAAAACCTCTCTACAATGTACAATGTAGTTTTTCAACAATGCAAAAAATCCTGAAGGTACAAACAAAAAGAAATTTGCCTTCTTTTAAATGTTTAGTAAGGTACCTGTGTGTCCCGATTTCCATAAAGATGGGTTGGACTGTGGTGTCTGTCTACAGCTGTAAACTTGACGCCATGCCTGTAATCTTAATCAGCCCTCACCTGTGAACACCTGCAGAGGCCTGGCTCTCTCACTCGCCCTCACCTGCAGACTCCAAACACTTCTATCTCTCTTTCACGCGTCTGGCTCATCACACATGCCGAGACGATCATAATGAGCTTAGGTTCAGGACTGTCCTCCCTGACCCATCTCAGATCCTCACAGCTGCCAGCTGGAATCTGAAAATATGAACTTGCTTTAAAGTGCAGATGTGCTGGAGAAAAAACGACTTTTAAAAAATGCATCCTATCTCCGCAGTCACACATGAAAGAATCCGTCCCTCATATTAAGGTCAAAAAAGAGAGATTCAGTGCATAAGAATTAAATCTTTCATGCATGCACACACAAGAAGAAGCTGTTTTAATGTCTAAATAAATCAAACTCCACTGATACTTTCGTGGTGGAAGCGGATATTTATATTTGACATGAGGGAAGCACTATTTTAATTTGCATTACATGAGTGACTAGTGTAAACTCTAAACATCTGCAAAATCCAGCTTCGGTTCAAGATCTTTTCCCTGCTTTTCTTTTTTTTTCGGTTTCTTGTTTTGCCACTACCACTCTAAGAATGAATCTTCTTTGTTGTGACTCATTGTTCACCTTTCTGCCATTCCCAAACATTGTGGGTTTGGCTTTATTCACATTTTCAGAGCTGCTGGATGATTTTATCAGCAAATGTCTTTTTCCAAAGACTAAAAAGTTGTGCTGAAACCCTCCAAGCTGCTCCGTGCGCACCCTGCACTCCAGCTCTAAAATGACAAGCTCTTTCCTCATTTACATACTGTGCTCCCATTGGCCGGAGTGCAGCTGGAATAAGGGAATGGAATGCAATGAGTCGAGCAGGCGTGCAGTTTACCAGCTCGCTCAGACCCGGACATGACCCAAACTTTACTTTAAAAAAAATGAATCAGATGGAAAAATAGGGCATTGCTCAGCTTGCACACACATGCATTGCATTGATGCTAATGTGGTTCTTTGACAAACCAAAAATGTGTTAGCAAAAAAATACTATTGGATGACAAAAATTGACTTTTAACAAAACATTTTAATAAAAATGTTTAACTCTTTTAACAAAATACATTTCCTTTTTCAGGTTACAAAAAGGCTTTTTATGTCTTATCTCTACTCTTTGATATTTGAGCTCACTGAGAGCATAGCATTGGAGGAAACCTCTTGTGTGATAGACTTTTGAAACTGTTGGGGTTTTTTCTTTGAGTATTAAAATTCTTGTCCTTCCCAATAAAACGCATAAAATCATTCATTGTGTTTTATTGAGCAAGACTCAGACACTAGTAGTAAGGCACAGACAGATGTCATGGAAAAGAGCTGAGGAAACCCCAGCTGCACAGATATTTGTGAGACTGCAACAGAATTGTGCAGTGTAGTGAGTTTAGTTTACATTTGTATTGATTCAAATTAGGGTGTAAAGGGCATGCGAGGTGAGAGTCTCTTGAAAGGATAACACACATAAAAATTGCAAATTCTCATTGTTATTTATTTCACATTTAACAAAGGGTAAAAGGTGAAACGCTGCTGAAAAATGAAGAGGGAGACTTGTTTTTATATGTCCTGAAATCTGACCCTAATGAAAAAGACACACGCACTTACTCCACATTCACTGAAGGTATTGAAATAACTGAAGTTCTTTGGAATTCTGGAATTTTCCATCTGCCTCTGAGGATCCTTCCAGATGTGGAATTTCAAAACTCTTGCATCAGCACCCCAGCATTGCATCATAACCATTGGCCCTGCAAGAGCAACCAAAAACCAGATAGACACTGCATGCGTCATTTTTAACTGACACTTGTCAAAACAAGAAAGAGATCTACAGATAAATAAAGGCGATAAGAGAAATACTCAGACTGTCTGCTCTGATAACATACAGTATATAAAAAAAACACAAAGACAGGCCAGCAACCATGAATACAGATTTTTCCTAAGGCAGCTTCATGTTGTCTTGTCATATAAGGGATTTTTCTTTTTAAGCCCAATTTATACTTTTGCATCAATTGTACGGCGTAGGCTAGACTGTAGCCAACACCGTAGCCTGACGCGCACCTCTTCAAAAATGTTACAACGCATCAGTTCTATGCATATCACAAGCACTGTAATTGGTCTGCTAGAACCCCTCCCATCAGGTAAAAAAATCAGTGTCGCATTTCCTCATACACATTTCCACTTGCGATGGCAAAAACAAAGATGGACCTTGTTGAGGAGCTATATTAAACCATTTGAGCTGTAATAAAAGTTGCTGTCTATTTACCTCCATCATGCTATGCTTTTTCAACAATATATACAACAATTTCCTCTTTTTTGGCTTTTTCCTCGGTACTGTAACATGCTTGTGGACATTGCCTACTACCGATCTGCATGTGTAATTGCACATCGACGTGAACAACAACGCACAAGTAATGAAAATTGACGCATAACCTGCGGTGTAGTAGAGTAAATGTCTAAATCATGCTTAGGTCTGACGTAAATGTATAAATCATGCTTTTATTTCCAAAAGTGGCACACTCACAGCCAATCAGATTTTGATGCTTTTACCACATTCCAGAAAAGATTAAAGTTGGAAATACTTTATGACTTCCCCCTTGTTTCCTTGTAGGTTCCTGTCATACACTCTGTCAAACGTTAAGAAATTAAAACAAACGTGAACACAAAATGCTTGCGTTTGCTTTAAAAGCTGACCAAGTTAGTCACCACCATATTTGAAATGACAGAAATGATGCTTTTCACAAGTTGGGGTTGTTCCTGTAGCTCAGTTTTTCACACAATTTACTTATCTGTATCGCTGTTCTCACTGTCCTAAAAATGTGCTGATGTCTTCCTTGTTTTATGAAGTTCCTCGTACGTATCGAGTTGTGTAGCTTGTTTAGTGTGTTGTGATTCCATAACAGCTTAGGCCTTGTCCACACGGGTATTTTTATAACTGTGACTTTTTTACGCGGTATCACGTCACTGAAACCGAGCATTTTTGAAAACCCCTGTTGTCTTGTAGACAGTACAATCGGGGTTTTGCTTCTGATTGAGGCTTCTGATTGGCCGACATGGCATTACGATTAGGGTTATATCACCACCTGCTGGTGTGGCATGCTCTTGACAGCGTGTGATCACGTGTTTTTGCGTGTTCATGTAGGCGGAGATTTCTTTTAAACCGAGCATGTGTGGAGGGGATTTTTTTTTAAACCACAGGACGATAAACTCTGGTTATACTCTGGCGACTGACGTATTGCTGTGGGTGGGGTTTAGTCAAAAAATATTCTACTGACGTCATTAAAGCAGGAAGTAGAGGACTGAAGTCCAAACCGGCTGTTCGCTGTAGGCTTTGAAAGGCCAATTCTGTTAAAGAAAATATATCACCTAGCAGTGAACTATGCGCTTTATCATTTTACAGGTATTATTTATGCTATTATAGCAACATTACACACTAACTGGGGTTTAAAAAATTGGATCAGGAAGAGTCTGACCTTTAGATGCAAATATAAGTGTAAGTTGCTTTGGATAAATGTTGAATTTAGAATAAAGTCTGTGGTCTGATTATAAGTATGACCTCAAGCGCTATAATTTTTTTTTAATAGGTATGATTAATTGTTAACTATTAAGCCCCATTTAGTTATTTTGAATGAGTTTACTCACACAGGTGACTTATCACCTTCAGTCCACAATATCTGATCTTTACATCCAGGAGCAAGAATATTTGACGAACATCACAGTTTCAGGGTGCGACTGTGTATTTTGTTATATTTAACCGTAATAATTAGCGTGGCACTGACGGAGAGCTGCGTCATTTCACAATCGCCCACATCAGGGTGTTCCTAGGATGTCATTCATCAAACAATAAGGATAACTGCCATCACACGCTTATTTCCTGTTCCTCCGATGCTTTAGCATCCATATGGCGGGCAACAAGTTTTACCAGATAGCACACTACAAGAGGCCACGCTTAACCACATATAATAACTACTGTACTTTTCTTTCTTTGAAATTTCATTCTTTGCTTTCAAGGTAAACTGGGGAGGGACAGTGTAAACATGTATAATACCATAGCTTTCATCATCCTTTATTCACACAAGTTACACAGTGGTCAGGGGTTAGTATGGGAATTCATACAGGTGAAAGTATAATTAAAAACCTGCAACGCAGCAATAGGCGTCACACATGTGCACGCACGTGTACACATGGGTGATCTATTTACAGTACTATGCAAAAGTCTTAAGCCACCACCAGCTTTGTTGTTTTAACAAAGTCTTAATGACATCCATAATTAATTTTCAGTCTCTTTATTAACTCACAAATGGAAAATAAAGGAAATATGTACACAAATAAATATTTGTATAACAAAATGGCTTCCTCAGCCAAAAGTCAGTATTTAGTGTGACCACTAAAATATATATATATTTTCTGTATCTGTATGACGGCTCATTTGTCTATTCCTCTTCAGGTGTGTCATTCACACACCTGTCCCGGATCACCAGGATGTAAACATTATCAGGTCCCCCCACACCTTTGTCACACCTCTTTCAACAAACACACTCACACAATCTCATATATGTGTGCACACATAAACTCACATTCTCCAACAACAAATGTACTGAATGCACCCATGCATGTAAAACTCCTTTATTTGGGACACACGCCTAAATGACAGGAGGACTGACTTTGTTTTGCCATATTTAAAATATGAGAAGCTTAGATGCAAAAGCCACTAAACACCAGCTCTGCCAAAAATGAAATAATGATATTAACTGAATGCTCTTAACACATACTTTACTTCATCAAATACTTTCACTTCAAATCTGCTTAATCCCACCCTTAGGCTAATCAGAAATTAGCAGAATCCATAAAGAGTCTGATAAAAATGCTAGTTTACAAAAAAGCATATCAGACGCACTTACGGCGTAAGCGTTGACGCTTCCCATTCACTTTTAATGGGTGCGTCAAGCGTTGGCGAACTGAATTGTGGATCCGTCGGCGCCGCATCACTGCCGTTGCTCGCGGCAGAAGTTGAAAGTTTCTCAACTTTTCAAGCGGCAACGCGAGCGTCCGCCAATCAGATTGCCTTATGCAAATAACCTAGGCAGAGCCAGCCAATTAAGTTGATGGAAGACCAGAGCATGTGCTGCGGCCACTGTGATTGGCTGTTGATCATGCTTCAGACAAGCCTTCCGTCAACCGTTAATGCTTTCACCCCGTGTGAATACACCGTTAGAGGGTTTTGTATCTGAGCTCTCCATAGATGTTATTTGGGTTGGTCCCAGCAATTTAATGTTTTCTGCTTACTGTTAAAACCCAATCTTTTCGGTGTAGTTTTCCATGCTGTAACGACCATCAATTCAAATTTGTCGTCTTTCTGGTCTTTCCCCAGCACTTCTCAGAGCAGATGGAGGATTTCTCCAATGACCTCTTTAGCAGTTTTTTCGATGATCATCTGTTGGTGGGGAGGAACCCGTTGTTGGATATGGATCTGGATCCTCCAAACCCTGACATCCAGGCAGAACACAGCTACTCTCTCAGTGGGGACTCTGCACCACAGAGCCCCTCCATGCCCATCAAATCAGACGATGATGCAGGTTAGAAAAGGAGTTTCCATTATCTTACTCATTCCGTTCACTGTCTAGACACCCCTAACTCTGTTTCGTCCACACAGACAGTCGCCCATCCATGTGACCCTTAACTGCATCACTATAACATCAAGAGCACATTTTAGAGTCTATATAAACTACATAGTTCAAAGGGTCGGCTATCAACCGCTTCAGTTTGCTATTAAATCTCTCTCTGTCTCACTCTCTCTCCCTCTCTCTCTCCCTTATCTCCTGAAGCACCCGTGCAGCACAGGGTTCCTTGACAACACTTTAGCCAAGAGCTTAGTCTACCATAGGAAGCTGGGGATTCCAGGAAGACAGCCAACACTCACAGTCGCTCACTCTTTATGTCTGTCTGTGTCTTTCTCTCTCTCTTTCCCACACACACCACAAACAGGCCAGGGAACTGTAGCAATCCATAAAATAAAAAGGGGTCTGGTTTCCAGCTTCAGATGGAATAGATGGAAGGGGGGTTCTGTCTCAGAGAGTTGCATCATCCTGAACTTAAGATGACTACCCAGATAGCAATTACATTTGGCCCGGATCCGTTTTAAGCCCCTTGCCTCCGTTTCTATCTCAGAGACGTTTTCTGATTGTGAACCAGATCCGTGCCAGATAGAGGTTTCAGCTTAAACATCAGTTCAGTATTTATATCATTTTAACAGATCTGGCCCAGATCACTTTTCCCAAAGATAACCGAAAGACATTAGCTGTGTCTGACACTGATTTGGTCCAGATCTGCAATTCGAATCTGAGCCGATACTGATGATCAGGCGGTGCTGAATCAGTGCTGGATCGGCGCTGGTACATATCCGCAACAACCCCTAATAACAGACCAGAAACGGCTTCGGCCCGTTGTGCGTTTGGACCCAGGAACGAGTCCGGCTCTATCGTTTTGCGGTTGCGGTCCTGTTCCGTTACAGTGTCCAGTGGCTATCTGGGTATGTGATGGGTGTATGTGCAGACTGCTGGTCTTTCCAGCGAGGATTTCAATCCACAAAGCCTGAAAGAGGCAAGGAGGAACTGCATTTAGGCAGACAGTCATGGTTAAAAAATAAAATTGTACCATACTTCAATTTAAAAATAAAAGAGTATTTTCACAAAGCTGGCATTAAAACTGACCACAGTGACTATAAAGTCGGCTTTTTCCAGCATTGTGTGATCTCCCCTCTGACCCATAAACTTGCCCCTGTTTGTTGTATAAATGTTGTAAGCGACTGCTGCAGGCAGTTAAAGTGGGCACTGGCTGATTCACGGCCTTCTCTCCTGTTGCTCCGCAGTAACTTTAAACTCGCTAATGAGCATCGCTCTTCCGTCTCCTCCGGTCTGGAATCACCTCGTACCTGCTGTCCCACAGACATCAAAGCCTAACAGTGCCCTAAAGGCATGACCTAGCAGATTAACTTCTGTTAGACATTAATAATGGGAAGTGTGGATGCAAAATGAAATCATTTTTGTCCGAATTATTAAGTATTAACAGCTATAGGTTGTGCCTGAGATATCCCATGGAAAAACATGGCCAATATCATTGAGTTATTTTCACCCCAGCTTTGGATAGTAATTTATCCTATGCTGGGTTGTTTCAACTTAAAATGCTAGAATGTTTTAAGCTATTGTTGGGTATAAACATTAATATAAACATTTTCTGGGTTAATTTAACCCAACGGCTGGCTGACTTTTGTTAATGGATCCAATTATTTACCATCTGAAAATATGAGCACAGATGTTGTGGGATGCTGTTGTGCTGTCGTACCAGCCAGACGTCCTCAAGCAGCCTTATCGGCTACACTATGTTGGTCTACCTGTTAAACCAGTACGAACAAACTACAACAAACCAACCTGAACCAGCGTCTAAATTCATGCTGGTCCTTCCAGCAGGTTTGTATTTCTTTTGCGCATTGTTTGCACCCTCTGATACATCCTTGTGCTTTTAATTTACTCTGATCAAGTTTGAAAAAGCTGTAGTGACGACTAATCCCTTATTGACAATAGAGTATGTACGTAAGAGCGTGTTTGCTTTAACGGATACTGTTGGCTAAGAGACTCTTATGTTCTAATCTGCTGTATTGAGTTGATGGTTTGACCACTTTCGCAGAGGTTCCCCACAGGCAGAGAGCTTAAATGTGTAAAATCCAGCATTCTCCTTTTAACATTAGAGCTCTTAAAGAGCTTTTCCTCTCCTGTTGTAATCAGACTCCTGCTGATGTCCTTCCCCAACAGTCGACTAACATGAAAAACCTGCCATCCTCCTTTACAAGGCCGCATAATGTTTTATCGATCCTGCAGTAGAGCCTGCAAACAAATGTTACAGAGAGAGGGCAGCGTGATAATGAGGCTCAACTATATGCACCGCTTTCTTTCTCTTTGAAGCATGCAGACATGTAGATCTGTTTTTTTAACCACAACTTTATGTCATTTCTCACCTAGAGTGCATTTGTGTTAACAATGTACAAAGAGGCTGGTTCGCGTTTTGCTTCTGGTCGTTAACTGCATCATCACTTGCATCATAACAGGCTTTATATGAAACTCCCATGGGGCCTGGAGTGTGAAATTTGTCACTTTAATGAAAGATTAAAATGAAAATACATTGTACTTTTAGTACAAGTTGTACCATGTATGATTGTATACGCGACCTATAAAATATTAAACTTGAACTTTTCTTGTGCCACAAAAGGACCCAGATTACCAAATGTCATACACTCTCAAAAAAGAAAGATACAAGACGGTACAAAAGTTGTCAGTGTGGTGGTTACCTTTTTAAAAGTACACTATTGTTCCTAAATGGTGCATATTGGTACCTCAAAGGTACACACTGGTATCTTATGACGCTTTTCCATTGCATAGTAGGCCTACCCCACAGGTCGGGACATCTCACTTTTGGGTGCTTTTCCACTGGGTACAGTGCATAATACCGGATACTTTTTAGTACCACCTCAGTTAAGGTTTCGAGTAAGCTGAACTGATACTAAAACGTGACGTGAAAACACTGTAGTAGCTCACTAAATGGTCTGAGAGAATCGTCACTACCAGCACCATCGCTAAATGCAAGATTAGTGATGTTTCGAGCAAATCTGTTGTCATCTTTGCTTTGTTGTATGTTCGCAAACTCTCTTTAAGCAGTGAAAAACATCCGAAGACTGAAAATCAGGAAAACCATACCCGTGTTTTCCAGACTTTCAGTTTGCGGCAGACGCAACGCGCATGTCCACATGTCTGTACTGCATTTTTTCAACTTAAATGAGGCTCAGCAGAGTGCATCGACTGATGCCACGGGTGTTTGTACAGACTTTGTCACATGAGACAGAGGTAGTTTTTTGGGGTGGTCAATTTTGATTTTGTGGCGGACTGACAAATAAATGAATGTGAAACGCTGAATGACAATGATGCTCCCTCTGTTGCTTTGCTCCCCCTTTTGTCACAGCAGTAGGCAGCACAAATATAACGTCACCCCTATAATCCCTCCCACTCTGAAGTGGTCTTTAACTCAATGGAAAGCTAACTGAGCCAAAGTAAAGTGAACTGACACGACCTGACCCGTGGGGTACTATGCAATGGAAAAGCGCCATTAGAGGTAAACACTGGTACCTCAAAAGTACCCGTTAAAATTTGCTAGGTATTTTCAAGTTTGGGTCAAAAAACGGTGAGCCCAGCCAGTTGGTTTGTAATCATAGACTGTAAAAAAAGATGGACGTAGTGTGGGTGACGTCACCCATAGGTTTCTGAAGATTGTTTATGAAGTTTAAAGTAGGCGGTGCCTGCCGTCACCATTTTGGCCGCGCGTCACCGCGCATAACTCGCGGATATCCGAAAATGGGTAAAGAGGCGGGACGTGGGTGAAGCTGAGGTGACTGGTTGCTGAAACCACGCCCGCCTAGCTCGACTCTACTGACAGCAGTGGCTTTTCAACTGTCACTCAAGTGGCCACGCCCTTAATTATGCAGAACTTTAAGGCTTAATATCATTTAAACGGATGAGTTACAAAAAAATTCACCCCCCTCACAGTTGTCATGAAGGGCAAAATTAGCTATGTAGACCAAAAACACTTTTTGTACCAAGCTGTAAAAAATTTTTCTACTGTAAAGTTGGCCATTTTAACATGGAGGTCTATGGGAATTGACTCCCTTTTGGAGCCAGCCTCTAGTGGCCAGCCGATGAATTGCAGTTTAATCACTTCCGTATTGGCTTCATCGGAGAGATTGGAAGGTTGCCCCTCGGTTGTAATTTAACCTATGCTGGAGTGTTTTAACCCATTGTTGGGTGAAAAATAAACATTTTCTGGGTTAATTCAACCAAACGTCTGGGCTTGTCCCTTTTTGACCCAATGCTGGGTTTTTAGAGTGTAAATATCTCTAAACAGTACATATTAGGGCCTTTTTAAAACGTACTGTCCCACTGACAACTTTGGTACCTTTTTCTGAGAGTGTATGAATAAAATAATGCATTCATTCTTTTTATGTTTATATGTTTGTTTTCTTCTTGAACTGGCTCTGTCATATTGTTAATGTGTCTTAAGGGGCATTAGTTAATTTAAACACTATAATTCTAGAAACCTATTTCAGTTTTAAAAATTTTACTTAACGGTGCTTAAACAAGAAATCATAGAAACAACCTCAGATTGTTAAAGAAACAAATATTTTTCTACCCAGAATCTGAGGGGATGTGGTCATTCAGTCAGGATCTCACAGCCATTCTAGTGAAACAGGAGCCCAGCTTGATGTCTGAGAACAGCTCTGAAACAGCGCCCCCTTTGGTCAACACCAGCATCTGCTCACAGCCCCTCACTCTTGCCCCACCACCGCAGAGAAACCACAATGGTGAAAAGGTAAGAGAAGAAACAATTAAATACTTTTTTAATTCCTAATGGTATTAATGATCACAATTAAACAAAAAACTCTCAATCTTAATTCTGATAGGATGAGCTGTGTTGAAACCAACATCTGCACATTCATACATTCTATATTAAAACACAGAGTTGCTTCGTTGCTTGGCAACTGCAAACAACCACAGCTAAGAGAATAAAACCATAAACTAAAATAAACTATATTACTTGATGGAAAAATTTTATGAAATTTAATTACTTTTAATACATTAACATTATGCATTCAGTAGATGTATTTATCTAAAGCAATGTAAAGTATATTTGTGGTGTTCCTTTTGTACCATGGAAATCGAACCCACAACCTTTGCACTGCTAACACAATGAACAGCACCACTCAAACAGGAGCGAAATAAATCTAGCTGTTTAGTGAAATAGTTTTTAGTATTCACATGGCTGTTGCCATGATTATATAAAGACATTAAAGGTGCAATGTGTAACTTTTAGAAGGATCTCTTGACAGAAATGCAGTATAATATACACAACAACATTATTAATGGTGTATAAAGACGTTACATAATGAACTGTATTGTTTTTATTTACCTTAGAATGGGCTGTCTTAATCTACATACACTGCGGGTCTCCTTACATCGAAGTCACCGCCATGTTTCTACAGTAGCCCTAAACAAACAAATTGCTCTGGAGAGCGTGGTGTTTTGCCTATGTTTGTCCTTTTGCAGCTACAGTAGCTTCTCTTTGCATTTCGAAATTAATTGTAATTCGCAGTCTCACCGCTAGATTCCGCTAAAAACTCCACCCTGAACCTTTAAGCAACTGTCTGCAGTGTCTGCACATTACAGTGATTTTACCATAGGTAAAATCTGTAATGCAGGACCTCTGTTTCATTTTGTTATTGCTCTACTGTACAGAAATGTGTTTAAAATGTTAGGTGAAAGGCCCGTTTTATAAGTCAGGCAATTGTATTGTCATCATATTCACTGTAACAGCTATGTTTGAGTGTAATATCACTGGATATAATTGAAACCGAGCTGATGGTAATGATCCTTACACACACGGTGGACCAGAGGGACCATTGTGTCAGCATGACAATGAAAAGCGCACACACACAGACACATCATGTGCTGTTTTGCTCAGCTGGCTGCTTGCTTCACTTCTCTGCCCAGCGAACATGTTTGCAGTGCGAACTCATTGAAGCAGAGGGATCGGCTCCAGCAGCATCGGTGTTGAGTTGAGAGAAGATTAGTTTAGTGTGCAGATCTGGCTGCAGACACGCTTTGAGCATCAGAGCCCTGGAATGGCTTTCTCCCGTCTCTGACTCCACGCTAACACGGGCCAGACTTTCCGCGAACTCCCATAAACCCTCTCCAGGGAGCAGATTGCTGTTTGAAGATACCTGTCATCAAAATAAGCAAACACGCAGAACAAGACTTGAACATTCTTTGCTCGAAAATTAACAACAGGGCCCTGTCAAGGATAACTTGGCTGGATGAAATCATTTTCAGGATGGAATGGGTTATATAAGCACAAATGCTTTATTTAGGAAGAGTGAGGCACACACATGGCGTAAAGCTGTTCTGACGTCCCGCTGGGATCTGCTGGACTGTCGGTCTAGATGCACTTGAGGCCGTGTGTCACAGGAAGTGGAGACAAACACAAACCATACTGTATATAACATAGCATTATAAACTGAAGCACTATAATAACTGTAATTTATGATCTGCATATATTACATAACCTCAAGCAATGCATTGAAACCTTTTTGAGGCCACCTTGGAACCAAGAAGTCATCCTTGTGTCAAGTCCTTGTTCCAACCAAAACAGTATATGACCTGATTTTGCTATAATTTAATTTTAAATGAAACTTGACTAGAAGTATATTTTATTAGCTATTTGAAAGATTTTTTCTTTGCCACTTGTTCTTTTTGTAAAAAAATGCTGAGTTATTTTTAACACACCGTTGGGTCAAAAAGACATAAACCCAGCCCATAGGGTTGTAATTCAACCTATGCTGGGTTGTTTTAATCCCAAAAGCTGGGTTGTTTTTACTCATTGTCGGATCAGATATAAATGCTGGGATAATTTAATCCAATGGCTGGCCTTGTCCCTTTTTGACCCAATGTTGGGTTGAAAATAACCCAGCATTTTTACACTGTAGTTATTTCCATCTGTAGCTTATTGGAGTGGCGGCCGGTGACTTCTTTTGTCGAGGGCGCTCGATGCGAAGTTCGTCACAACATGTATGTAGCCCATCATGTGTGTGGTTCCTTTTTTTTTAAATATGTGTTCTGTGCATCAAGAGATCCTGTGTGCATCACGTGTCTTATCAAAATAAGTGCCTGCTGCAGATGCGTCTAAAGGGTTTATGATAAAATAGACGCTCGCGTTTGCCAGATAATCTCATGTGTAATCAGAGTTTACTGTTAAGAAGTGTCATGCGTGTATTTTGTGAATGTGAGTGTCTCTTTTATCATAAATGGTTTTGACACGTGTGCAGCAGGCACTTATCTTGACAAAACACGTGATGCACGTGGTTCACATGACACAACAAACACAATTTGAAAACGCAACCAACACACATCACACTCCAAACACATATTTTGAATTAACGCCCCTCGGATGAGCAGTCACGAGCCGCCACTGGCTTATTGTCATATTCAGTCTCTGAACGCACAAAAACATAGACATAAGAGTACATTAATAAAAATGTATGAAATTTTCTTACATTTACTTGGGTATCAAACCTTAGCATAACAAGCACCTATGAGTGTTAGGGACTTTATAATCTTTATATTGACACACTTCAGTATATATTCATGTTGTTTTGTGCAAGGGCTATCTCAAGTTTATGGGCGATACATAAGCTGATTCATAAAAAGATGCCCAAGGAGAGGGTAAAGGGTAGAGCTCTGATGTCGCTTTTCTGTGTGTGTAAAATTGTCCAGACTACGTGCGGTCAACAGGCCGGTAGCCTTTGCTCTGTCAGTGTAAACAGTTTGAGTCTGTCTTCAGCTGTGTTTACTCTCTTTGACATCCAACATATAGCACATTTATTCCAGTTCCCCTAAACAGGTCACTACCAATTAATTTGAGTAAATGTTGCTAAATATCATCAGAGACTTTCCAATAAATCTATAATACCGTCTTTGTGCCCCTATAATATTCCTGTCATCTGGGCACACAATTCAGTGTACAAGCATGTGCTTTATGGTTTTACAGTAATTGTTTGTTTGTTTTTGTGTTAGGGTTCCAAAGGCCTAAGCTCAAACTCTGTTCCTGCCATCAAAGCAGAGCCCAGAGAGGTGAACCAGTTTCTCAGTGTTCCCACAGGTAGGTGTGGAATTTGTCTTTAAGGAAAAAAAGTGTAACACCTGTAGAACCAGAACACATGCAAACACACAGTCAGCGGTTTGTTTGATCATGTATGTTAATGATAAACTCTTTACAGTAGCAGCTGTCAAGCATTGGGTAGCACATGTACTTCCCGTATAAGAGTCTGGTGAATCATCATGTCATCATAAAAGTGCACAAATAAAATTTTAAATGAATTTCAATTAAACACAGCGCATAATACAGTATATATTTTAGACATACAGTATAAGTTAATTATCTATATATACAGCATTTGGTTTATGCAAATGGCCAATGCAATTCTTCATATCTTTTATCTTGCTCTCTCGCTGTAAGGTCAGTTTAGGTTATAAATACTGTAATTGTGTTCCTTTTTCCTTTTCCAGAGGAAATGAGACTTAGTGTGAGTGTTTCTTTTTTTAGCTTTTCCATGTGTTTGAGAATCTCTCAGATCTCTTGGTTAGTCCATTCTGAATGGCCTATTGATGAAATCAGGGTCACGGGCACAGCATGGGAAAGAATTCTAAATTGTGTTGTGACATTTTTTTAAATATCCACATAACTTTGCTAAACACTTTGCTGTTAATTTATGCAAAACAAAATGTTTGACATTGGTGCTAGGCAAGATTTTAGGATATGCGGCACTGTAGTTTGCCGATTCGATCGCATGTGAAAGGCGCTTAACCGTAAGGGTCCTAAGTCATTTTGGTTTATTATAGATCAAAACGAATCTTCCAATGGAAAGCAACCCATAACACCTGCTGGCCTAGTGCGTGCACTGTCTGTCTGGCAGTATGACGTCCTCTCATTCTGTTCATCCAGGGAAAACAGAATTAAAGCAGTGCTGTTTATGCAATGCCAGACTAAACACACAAGCCAGTTCAACACCCACCAGTCTTTGCAGCTTTGTGTATGCATGTGTTGTGTAAAATGTCCTAAACCTTACCAAAGGATTGGCCTTTATTGACTTTGCAGATGAATGGATAGAACAGTTCCTCAAGGAATACATTTTCATTTTAAAACAAAACGTGCAGAATTTGTTCAGAATTTAAGGAGATAATTTATTTACCCATCTTGGTTATATTCAATGATGAAAGTGTCCGAGATTAACCAGGGTGACTCTAGTTGGGGATGTATTGTATAGTTTGCAAGAATCCCCACTATATTTATGTATGAAATTTGCATTATTTGAAGGCTATTAAGTAGATAAACCCTCCACATTTTGAACTGGAACTCCACTCCCTGGACTCAGTCCACCCAAGTCCCCCCATTTTTTAAGATCTGGTTATATTTTACTATTTACTCCCTCATGTTATTCCAAACCTGTAAACTTCACAAACTTCACTTCTTTTTTATATACAATAACAGTTCTTAGTTACTGTGTCCGTCAAGCTCCAAAAATTATATAAAAATCATAAAAGTACCATAAAAATAAAGAGCGAAACTGAAATGTTGTTCTTTATATAAATCAAATGACTTCAGAACTTGGAATACAGTGCAAAAAAAAATTAAATACATTCCCACTACAGTCATTGTGAACCGTCATTGAAAAAAGCGATCAAAAAGAAGAGCGTGAAATTTCACTTTTTGCCTTCTGTGGAAAAACTAACAGCACACGGGTTTGGAATGAGATAAAGGTGAGGAAAAATAAAGGGATATTAATTTTTGGGTGAACTATTACTTTAATCTGATGTATGTCAGATATTTAGGACAGTTACAGTCAATCAAATCTGTGGAATCCATGTGGAGTCAAAAAGGATCATTAAGAGCTCAGCTGTTCCTGCCAGAGATAAAGAGGAGTCACAGGTGTTTTCGGTGCTTTATGATTATTGCTCCTTTCCCAACAGATGAGCATCTGCGATTGCCACCCACTCCCCCCAGTAGCCATGGCAGTGACAGCGATGGATCCCAGAGCCCACATTCACTCCCACCACTAAGCCCCGGTCACCTGCAGAGCCCACATTCACTGCCGCCCTCCAGTCCTGCCCGGCTACAGGCTCGAACCTCTGCAGCCATCTCCTCGTCCCCTCTCCTCACTGCCCCCCATGTGAGTTACAGTATATGAGACCCAGCATTCTTAAACATGCAACACATGGACATACATCCTAAATACGAACAGAGTGTTACAAATGCTGAATTGTGTTATAATGCAGAAACTGCAGGGAACGTCGGGCCCTTTAATGCTGACAGAGGAAGAGAAGAGAACTTTGATTGCCGAGGGATATCCAGTCCCCAACAAACTCCCCCTAACCAAAACTGAGGAAAAAGCCCTTAAAAGAGTCCGCAGGAAAATCAAAAACAAGGTATTAATAATCGTTTTATAGTTTATTGATGCAGATTCTGAAAGCTCACAAACCTAATAGTCCACTTTTATGGTGCTTTAAATTATCATGACAGCCCCTGTCCCCATTTAATTTCATTATATAAAAAAGAGTGGTCAAATAATTTAATATAGCAATAAATTTGATCAAATGTAGATCATTTTGCCTAGTCAGTCCTCATCAATTTTCATCATCTTTTTTTTTTTTTTGTAGATCTCTGCACAGGAAAGCCGCAGAAAGAAGAAAGAATATGTGGAGTGTTTGGAGAAAAAGTAATTTGCCATTCTCTCTTTGTTCATCCACACCTTCTCTTCATCTCTAGCGTTTTCTCTCTTCTTACTTTCATTGTTTGCATCCACTCTTCTTCTGCACCTCTCATTATTGTGTCTTACAGTTGACCTCCTCTCCTTTAATATTCACTTTTTGCTTACCCCAGCACACTCTAAATACAAAATCTTGTGTGTCCAGCTCGCTCTTTTATGGGTTTGTTGTGTGAATGCGGCCAATGGCTACAATCCACGCACTCATTGGGGTGTGTATGTATGTGTGTGTGTGTGCGTTTATGACTCATTTTCCCTTTGTGCTGCCGTTAGGCTCTCAGGGTTTGGATAGTGTGCTGGAGAGACTGGACTCACACTGGACACACACATACACTTTTATTTCCACTGCTTCATCCTGTAGTTTGTCAAAGGGTCATTATTGATACATGAAGACACATGCATTTGATTTGATAATGTGAGGTCATAAAGTTAACAGGGAAAGCGGTTTATTTATGTGTTTGAATCAAGTGACCCTATTATAAAACTCCCTCTTTCTCTTTCTTCTGCAGAGTGGAGAATTATACTTCAGAAAACAATGAACTGTGGAAAAAGGTTGAGACACTCGAGAGTGCCAACAGGTGAGATACCACACGTGTGTCCATGCGTTTAATAGCAGTGATCACTTTATATGAGGATTTTTAATGCAATTGTAAGCGTATTAGCAGCATCTGTGTAGTCAGCAGGTGTTGCTAAGTCGGTCCAGATGCGGGCAGCTCTTAACCTTCCCCTCCAATCACAGATAGCAGCACCTTTTCATGCACTCCTGGGTGGCCTAGTTAGAACATAGGTATTGTCAACAGGGTGCTGTCTATTCCTACTGTTTGCCCAGAAAGCACAGTGGGGTGATTGTGTGTTATCAAAGTCAGCTCTTTTTTTGTGGGTTTACCATAAAACCTTATTGAAGCAACAGCTTTTTATATATGTATGTCTTACATACAGTATACATATGCATATACCCATTTAAATATATAAGGTACCATATGTTCTCTACCCAGCAGAGCATCTCATATTTCTTTGGCATTTTAGGATATTACATTTTTTTGTAGTAGTGCAACTGTACTCTAATACATGTGAGTGTGTGGACAAGACAGAGACATGAAAGTGTGTGTGTGTGTGTGTGTGTGTGTATATATATATATACAGTATAATACTGTTTTTTGAGTTTTAAAGAGGATTGGCGCGAGCCCTTTATTAACGGCACACATTTTAAGTATCACGCAGCACGGTGCCTGCATGCCCCTCATTACAGGATAATGAGCGAGTGTGTGTGTTGGCTTTCTGCCGAATCTTGTTGGGATAGTGCCCTAACAGTTAGCTAGAAGATTTCAAAGAGACAGCAGGGGGGACATTTGTGTGTTGTGTTGTGTGGCGGGTGGGTCGTATATTAATGTGGAGTAAACCACTGTTTATATCATTCAGATGGGGTAATTATTGTTAGGACAGTAGATGCCCGAGCTCTTCGCTGCTGAAAGTCTACCATTTAGAATAGAGCAGTCCACAGCATTTATTATGTATGTGTGAGAATTAATAGAGGTAGCCAAGTTGGTAAAGCTTTGCAAACAGAGGTTGCAGGTTTGCTCCTCATAAACCATCACTAAGGCAAGGCACTTAATCTCAGGCGGCTGTTATCCTAAATGATGAAGTATTAATGTAGTTTTTGTATTGTTTTCCATCGGGATTTTCTGTTGCAATAGCTCTATCTGGTGGTGGAATTAGTTCTTGAGTTAAAAGAAAGATAAATTATTAAAGATAAATGCATTAATAATGCATGAAAGATGTTGAGGCAAAGTGTTTTTCCATCACAGTGCCTGTTGAAACACATAAGTCATTTTAAACAAATCAATGACTATTGCCAAAGGAATGATACATTCTCCTTGATGGATCTCAGCATTTAGTTTGATGTCAATTCCTTTTTAATACACTAGAGGGAGGTCTATGTCTTTGTGTTATGCACTTAAAGGGATAGTTCACCCAAAAATGAAAATTCTGTCTTCATTTACTCACTGTCATGTTGTTACAAACCTGTATAAATGTCTTTGTTCTGATCAACACAAACGAAGATATTGTGAGAAATGTTTGTAACCAAACCGTTCGTGGACCCCATTCACTTCCATAGTAGGAAAAAGAATGCTATGAAATTAATGGTGTCCATGAACAGTTTGGTTTCAAACATTTCTCAAAATATCTTCCTTTGTGTTCATCAGAACAAAGACATTTATACAGGTTTGTAACAACATGACAGTAAGTAAATGATGACAGAATTGTCATTTTTGGGTGAACTATCCCTTTAAGTCTGATTTCGTTGATCAAGAATCGAAATTCTACTGTGCTGCCCACTGTATAGTGCCTACTTGTTTTTCAAGATTATGTAAAGTGTTATACAGTATGCATTAAACACCTCAAACCGTAGTATATGTGTCATCACGTTTCCGCAGTACATTGCATGTTAAATTTGCGATTGAAGTAAAAAAAAATGCACTGTTCCAAAACACATATTTTTATTGTTATTTAACATTTTCTCTTCAATTTTTGCCTGAAAACTATGGCAGAGAGGCAAATAATCTGTCAGTGATATAATAAGCTGATATACCTAATATAAGGTGGTGGATAATAATTAGTGGTACTTTATGTATTAATTGTATATATATATACATGCATATGCATACTGCAGTATAACCTGATACATTGTTAGTACAAAGAAATGCTGGGTTGTTTTTAACCCCTGGCTGGGTAAAAATTGAACAGAACACACCTTTGGGTTATACATGAACTATGTTAGGATGTTGTTACCCAACTATGGCGTAAAACTAGGGATGTATAGATGTGTCCGCCTATAATCGTTATTGGCAGTAAAAGCAATTTCCCACTATCAGACATCAGATGATTGTTAAAAGATAGCCAGTGATAAGGCCAAATTATATCCTGGCAATCAAAAGGGGTGTAAAAGAGCATCAAAACTCATACTGTGGGATTATTTTGAATTGGGTGACAAAGACAATAGCCTTGCTTTGCACATCTAGGATTTCATAACATAATAATTTGAAACAAGGAGTATCTGTATGTATTGGTATTGGCAGATGTCATACTAAGTAATATATATTGTATCGGTAAAATAACCCAGCATTTTGGTAACAACCACTTAGAATAGGTTTATTTATAATCTCAACAGTGTGTTCTGTCCAATACAGTATTTACTCGGCCATGGGTTAAAACCAACTTTTTTATAGTGTGTCATTGTACGCCATTTCGAGCATACAGATTTAGTTGTTTTGACCACAGTTCTGTCACCATGGGTGTTTTGTGTGGGAGAGGTCACATTAAAGTCTGTATGTGAGAGAGAAAGCGTATGTTTGATTGGCCTAATTAAAGGGGAACTTAATATACACTCGCTCTATCCGTACAGAGACATTGTGGAGGAGGTCGACTGTGCTTCTGTGCTTCTGTATGTGAGATGTGCAAGTGGTATGCAGGCAAATTCATTATGTAACACAATGGCAAGTGATCAAATGACATCTGTTTTATCCTCAAATGTTCTCTGAGTTTAGAAATGAGAACATCCTGATGTTTCAAAAATCTGGCACATTGAAGAACGCATATAGCCTACAGACATACACGCTGCCTACACCCTGAACTAAAGACTCTGTTTTCCTGAGATTGAATTGGCAGAGAATTGCATTAGCAGTGCAAAGGTCACGGGTTTGATCCAAGGGAATACACATAGTAAAAAAAAGTACAGTAAATGCACCGTAAGCCGCTTTGTACTGTATGAAAGCCTCTGCCAAATACATAAATGTTAATGCTTATCGTTCCTGTTTTGTGTTTGTGTGTTATCTGTAGGTCTCTCCTTCAGCAGCTGCAAAGATTGCAAGCTCTAGTAAGCGGGAAAGTGCCTCGTTCCTGCAAGATCGCCTCCACACAGACTGGAACCTGTCTTATGGTATATTTACACATATTCTTACATAGACACAAGCATTCAATCTCTCTCTATCTCTCTCTCACACCTCATATATACCTCGGCTTATAAACAAACACTCAATGACTCAGTAAGAAAAATTCAGTTTAGTCTTCTCATCCTAGCCATGTAGATATTGGTCAGGACTGTTTTGACCGATGTAGTGAAATAACATCAGCGCTTAAAGTGGGGTGGTGTGCTCACCGTGTGTGTGGTTCCTCCTCCTGGCCAGGTGGTGGCGCTGTGTTTTGTGTTGGTGCTGGGATCACTGGCTCCCTGCCTACCTGAGCTCTCCCTCTACTCTTCCTCCTTATCTTCTTCATCATCCTCACACACGGTGAAGTCCGCACCACTGCCCTCAGGTGACCTCTACACCACCAGCCAGGGTATGTTTCACCCCTGCCCAAAATACTGTATGCCAATTAATATTAAACTTTACTGTGTAGTTGGCATGTTGACAAACATGATTAAATGTCTTTGCATTTTAAGTAACAATGCATTTATATTAACTCATTCCCCGCCAGCATATTTTGTGATTTTACAAAAGTTTCACAAAATGCCTTCCAGGAATATTTTCTTTTAAAAATATATAAACATTCAATATATCAAATGACAGAACAGACCCTCTAATATCAAACAAACAAACAAAACGCGAAAAAACGTTTAATCATATCTTTATTTGTTCTCTTTTTATCACCTCTCAAAATTGGGTAGGTTTCTTAAAAAACACAAAATTTTGAGCAAAAAGCTGAAATAATGTAATTTTTGTAAAGAATGTAAAGATTCAGACTTAGTGGATAAAAGTGAAATTATAGATTACTGTAAAAACACGTCAGAGAAGCGTCATTGGCATGGAAATGTTTTCTCTTAATTGACAAGATAACTCGTCAAAGGCAGGGAAAGAGTTAAGCTCACGTTTAAACAACACAAAGATGAAACTGTACTGTATGCCTTCACTAGGGTTATTTAATGGCTTTCAGACACACTAATACAGTAAATTACCCAGCCGGATAATAGCCGCTGTTGCAATAGTGTTTTTGATAGTATCATGAAAGAGTGTAAGGATGTCTGGCTAATAATCTGTGCTGGTTATTACCAGAGCTCCCAGACTGGCGACTGGCGGTGACCATTGTCACCCTTAGATTACTGTCATACATCCCAGAGAGTTTTAAATTGAAATCATAACGTCACTTTGAGGAGATTTCACAATTCTCTTTCAACCTCGCAACACACACACAAAATTCGTTCACACACTAACAAACGTAACCATGTCTCTTTCGGCTCTGTCAAAGCTGTGCTTGAAAGAGGATTCATCCATTTTCACAAGGGCCCTACAGACTCAGTCTGTGGCTGATAGCGACTGCGTTGCCGTGGTAACCGAAGATCATGCTAACCTTAATGCATGCTGCTGATTCACCTAAGTAAAAGAGAACAGCACACTTCAAATCTTTCGTTCTTCCTTAACCACATTCAAAAAGCACTCAAGTGATAAAAGTCAAAAACATTCATTTATTCCTTATCTTGCGCATATTTAGAACAAGTTCATAGTCATGTAAAATTAGCACGACTTTTAACTTTCTTTTGTGTATCTGTGTGTGCAGTCCGCTCCCGCAGCCTGCTCTTCTATGACGAGGGGGCAGCAGTGGAGGACGGCCACAGGGGCCTGCTGAGTGTGGAGAGGATGGAGGGGGGACCGCCACGTTACGTAGAGGACCTGAAAGAGACCCACGAGCAGGATCACTCTGCTCTCATGAGCAGGTACCAGGCCCACAGCAACACGTCGGCGACCCCACTCCATCCCCCAGAATCACACTACCACACCAGGTGAGACACTTTGTCTCTGTACTTTAAACATTTCTGGCTAGAATCAATGTTGTGTGCCATGACTTAGAATGGTCTCTTTCTTTCAGAAAACAGGATCCTGAGGGAGGTGCTGAATATTTTTAACCCCTCTTGGTGGAGCTGCCGGTATAACACCAGGCTCCATTTACATTAGATGACTCTGCACTACCCGGCCACCCTTACCATTCCAGATCCTGAACTTTTTGATCCCACATGCCTCATGACTACGATCCAACTCACCTGATAAACATTCCAGCCACAGAACTGTGTAAACAGAGACCTGTGAGAAGACACAACATATTTATCTGTACATACATCTATCCATCACGTTTAAATGGCTGCTGAAACTTTTTTTTACCAGCACGCACTGAGTTTGAAAGACGGAGGGAGAGAGAGAGAGAGATGATGATGTGGGTGGGTGTAGGCGTTGCTCTGTTTTATATGGATGCGAGCCTGTATATCCAACACTTCATCACACTGAGTGAGGGAGGAAAAGTTTATGAGTGTTTGTTTTGATTTTCCTAGAATGCCATAAGACTGTCCATTTAAAAGATATCCTGAAACCCCAAAGAGCTTATTTTCTTTTTATGACTCTATTTTAAATGTCTGAATGTTTTCCAGCAGGTGTAATCACAGGTGCCTGACGTACTTTGCGGTTTGCAACTTGCTTTGACAGGATTTTCTTCCTTTGCCATCTTGGCTCCTATGAGGTTTAAGATGGATTGCACTTGTTTTATACTAGGAAAACTAATTGATTTAAGTGCCTTCACATTTTCATATAGTCATATTTAAAATGGTCCTAACCGCATATGTTTCCCTTGTGTCCATTCCCCTGCTTACTTTTTATTGACCACAGGTTTTACTTTATTTTTGTGTTTCTACTTTTCAAAGGGAGAGACTTTTGTACTGAAATTTAAATTTTATCCATAATATATTCTAGTATTTGCAGCATCCAAAAAAGAGCATATTTATTTTATGCACAAAAAAAGTATAAATGTTATTTTGTGTGTTTTTTAAAGAAAGATGATGTAAAGATTACATGATCTTGTTGTCATAACTGTTAAACAGTTTTTTTCTTTTATCTTTATTTCTGTGTAAAGAAAGTTTTGTATATAAAGAGAGAAAAAAAAACAGGACCAATCAATCCCTTGCATGATAAATATCATAATTCATATCAACTATTTAAAACATTGGCTAAATGTTTACAACTAGGCATGGTTAGAAAACAAACAGTTATTATTACTATTCAGCAAAAGTAAACAGATTTCAAATTGTATTATTTAAAAGAAATTTTTATCTGTTTTGATAATGAAATGCTTATTTTTAATGCTAGTCTTTATTCTGTACCCAAGATAACTGTTTGACCACTGTGAGATTCATCACAAATACTTGGGAGTCAGTAGTCCTGTTTTTTTAATGTTTTACAAAAGTGTATTATTTTTATTAACTGTAATCATATCTTGTCGGTGTTCAGAAACAACGTCTTAATCATACCAAAATCTTTTTTTTATGATGCCCTCTATCACTTCAGTCAAAAGATTTATTTTATTGTACAGCTAGAGATAACCACTGAGAGTCATAAGTAACGTTTTGGTATTAGTTTATTTTTGTCTCTAAATTATTTAGAGTAATGATACAGTAGATGTCATAAAGGAATCTGTGACTGTCAGTGTTTTTAAAGGTAGTACTCTGTGGTATGTGTGCCATAACATTTAATGATATCTGGGTGTGGCTGTTTATAAAAATTGAGAAAAACGAAACATCCCTTTATACTCAGTGAAAAACCAAGCTTTAAAGATGTACAAGTTTGGTGACAAAGCACTCATCATGGCATCTGTTACTGTCAGGGTTTTGTTTTTGTTTTTTGAATAATATGGCGTCTTGTGAACTGGAAAAATTTAAGTGCTACTTTGAATGTTTCTAAGAGGATTATTGGAATTTCTATGACTTCAATGCACATATAAGCCACAAAAATAGTCTTAAACCTGGAAACCTAAAATATCTGTATTTCTAAGCTGAGTGTTTATTAATTTCCAGTGGACACACAATCCGTTCATTATGACGATGGTGTTTGTGTTTTAAATGTAATTGATGTTGGTCTCATCTTTGCCCTTATTTGTCTATTGTACATATGACTGATGATAAATGTTGGCTGTAAATATGGAGGACGTATTTTTTATATTTCAAATGCTTTTTGGTATTCACAGTGTGGCTTTGGGGCATGTGGTTTGTTTTGTATCTGTGTATGGATCTGGCTCCTTATGTATCTATGCTCTGAGCTCATCTTCTGTCTTGTTATTTCTGTCTGTTATAAAGTAGAGTTAGAATTAAGCAAAATACAAAATTTGCAGATGCAACTCATTGTCTCCATGTTATTTCTTTGTTGCCACCTTGATGCAAATAATACATAGAGTTCATTTTTGTTTAAAATGTTGGTGAGTATATAGGGATTGTTGGGCCCTGCAAAATCAACACCAGTTTGGTCAATCACACATTATATCTTCATATTGTGGCCACTAGATGTCAGCATCCTACCTGTCCCAGTGCAGCATTCTGCAATTTCAGACGTTGCTTATCGTATTTTATAAGCTAACGAGGTTATTAAGATGCATCAAACAGTCAGACTTAATATTAGGATATAATAAAATTAGCTATCTATAAAGAATATTTAGGTCTGCTAGATTTATAATCATAATGTAAATCTCCTTAAATATAATTAAATCGATTTTATTTCATATCGTTACTGAATTTTAGGTGACACGCCCGTAGTCGGAGTTTGGGGGGAATGGGGCACTCGTACTCCTCCAGCCAGTTATGATTTTGCCTGTATTAATAAAAAAAAGAGAATTCATATTATATTTGCTCATCTTAAATTTTATTAAGTAGACCTGAATAACTTAAAGGCAAAAATAGTTTTAATTCAGTTAAACCTTATTAAAAAAAACAATGGGGCGGTTTCCCGGACAGGGATTAGACTAGTCCTAGACTTAAACAATTTTAAGAGCTCTCCAAACTGAAAACAACTTACACTTACATATCTTAAAATACATCAGTGCCCTTTGTTTTACCTCAAAATGCACACAGGTAATGTTTTTAGTTAGGCATGTTTGTTAAAACTAATTATATTTCCTAATTAAACTAAGGCCTAGTTCTGGATTAAGCTAATCCTGGTCCGGGAAACCGCGCCATTAAGCAGCAGCAATCTCTCGCTAATCCCCAAGTATTGGAGTACCCTTGTTTGCCGGTAGGTGCCCCCTAAGCACAAACGCGAAACGCCACCTATGGGCACTCCCGAAAATTACATGCAGAAGTGATACAAGAAAGAGTGATGGCAAAATTATGCGTTTCTGACTATTGTTTAAAAACAATAATATTGGCGAACATAAGAGAAGTTTAATTGTTTTCATATTTTATTGTTTTATATTTGAGTTTTAATATTTAAACAGTGAACCCTCTCTACGCCTGATGGTAGAGCCTCTTGTTTAATTGCAGAAATACAGCTATTATTATTTGATCAAAAACTGAACTCTTGGTCTAATGCAATACTTATGGCTGATGTTTATGTGAACAGTGTTTCAAGTGCATGGCATGAAAAAGTCTGTTAAAACTGGTACATCAGGTTTAAATGCATTTAAGATCATTAACAGAAGCAACAAGAATCACATTAGATCTACTGAAGGTTTGATGTTTTATAAAATGTGTAATCTAAAGGGTTTATCCGGGATTTAGTGTGTAATCATTAAATAGTGTGTTATGTAAATCCACTGGGTTAAGGCTGTGTTAAAATACTACATGTTTGAAATGTCTAGTACTAGCTTCATTTCACAGTGGACTAACCATAATAAAGCAAGAAATTTATGTTTTTAATAATTCTGAACTATTGTAAAAGCTTGTTATGGGAGCAAATAGCCTATTGTTTCTGGATCAGACACAGATATTCTGCACTGTGATTTCTGTGTTAAAAACACAATATTTATGTTCATGTAACTTTATCAGTTTTTTGTAGAGTAGGCCTAGAAATTCGAAGTTGAACTCCATAGACATATACAACTCTGAGAGAAGATAAAGAGATGGAGAGAGGAGGAGGGCAGTAACACAGGATCAAATTGTCTACCGCCCCCACAAATATCCATACTGTACTTCCCATACCATACTTTAGTCTGTGTGTGTGTGTGTGTGTGTGTGTGTGTGTGTGTGTGTGTGTGTGTGTGTGTGTGTGTGTGTGTGTGTGTGTGTGTGTGTGTGTGTGTGTGTGTGTGTGTGTGTGTGTGTGTGTGTGTGTGTGTGTGTGTGTGTGTGTGTGTGTGTGTGTGTATAAACTACTATGTTTTCATAGCTGACAAGTACCTCACTTTACTGATGGGTTGAGTCATAGATTTGTTTCTTCATTCAGGCCAAGATTTTTGTGCTTTAATTTAATTTTCATTTTTGTTTGATAATAGTCAACACATTGTCCTCCTGACACCTTTCACATTTAAATACACAGAAGTGTCAATATTGTAAATTTAATAAATTGTTTTCAATTACAAAAACAGACATTGCGACAAAACTTCAAAGTCAATGGTATTGGCAGATTGTTGATGTTTGTTAATGTTTAGGCTGGATTTAAAATCAATAAATCAAACCTTATTTATCTTATAGTTTTGTCTCATGTGTCTTAACTGCTTTAGTACCCCTTATGTCTGGGCAATAATCTAAATATAGATGTATAGTTTTTTTTAAATATAAAAATAAATGTTATTTTGGAAACATAAGGGGCCAAAAGCAATATATAATAAGGTATATTGTATATATTATATATTGTATAATATATACAATTTATAAGGCCTAGTATGTCTGAGCATAGGCTACAACATTTTTTTGTACATTTTTTACACATAAAGGCACTGCACTACACTGAAAGACTTATTATAAAAAAGAAAAAAAAGAAAAAGAAAAATTATTATATGATACAATTATGATTATAAATATTAAAATATATTAAAGTATTAAAAAAAGTATCTATTATATTATATGTTTATATAAAGGTCATTTATCCCACACAAGTTGTTAAGTCATTTATTTATGAGAATATTGGTTTTCTGGCATTGCAACCAGTAAAGTGTGCTGCATGATAGAGACTGTGTAACCGACCTTTAATCACTCTTTAATAATATATATATATATATATATATATATATATATATATATATATATATATATATATATATATATATATAATTATATACGTATAAAAAGCAATGCTGCAAATGTATGATGTGGCATTAAATTGTTTCTATCACATGCCTTCCCAAGTCAATATCCTGGCCTGCAGCACACAAATGAAAAATATCATCATGATGTTGTAATAAATAAAACTTTCAGTTTTATTATTCACACCCTCTGGCCTAATCCTCGCTTGTAGGACTACTGCGATTTGTTGTAACACTGCCAGCTAAAGCCGGTTGTGTGGATTATGATAGCCAAATAGGGCGTGGTCAAAAGAGCATTTTTCTAATGATTGGCCGATTCAGTCGTCGTCATAAAGTTTGGCGGGGCTGACTGTCATTCTGTCTTTTAATTGGATAATTCTGAAGCGGTAGTGCCAGTGGGCGGGGCGTCTTGTCATAGTCAGCTGTGTGTTTCGCGGTGGTCGTCTTCTCCAGTGAAAGCAAATTCATCCGCAACTGAAGGTAATGAGCAAAACTATCACAAACTGCCCTGAAAACACAACTTAGCTGCTATTTCAGCTGCAGAAAGCACATATAATACACATAACAGCGACAGTACCTGTCAGTCGGACACTTTTAACTGTTATTGGCGTTTGTTTTGTAGTTGACTCGATGGCAGAAGCATCAGACGCGACCGTTGACGGTTCATCCCGCGCTGCTCGTTGCTTCGCGGACTCACTGACCATGGTTGTGGTGCCACCGACCCTGGAAGATGTGGTGGAGGAGGAGGACGTGTTCCTGTCTGAAATGGGACACTCCGGAGCAACTTTAAAACAGCAGCAGTGTTCAGGGAACGGGACGTCTCCTGATATTCAGACGGAGTGCAGCGAGTTTTTACACCTCACCATCCGGAAACAGGTGTCATACAGGTAAATCTCACTCAAAATAAACAATTTCACCCAACTAAAATGAGGATTTGTAGATGAATCCGACTATTTTAAATAATTCCCTCTATCTGTTTTATCTATCATGATTTCTAACTATCTGTATCTCAGTTGATTGGCCAATGTTATCAATTGACAGATACCTTTTGTTAATATAACTTTTAGTTTAACTCTTTACGTTGACGTTAACATTAAATTGTATTCCTGTGGTTGACGTCTTGTGTTTTTGTTTCTTAAACTCCTAAATCAGTTGTCTGGAAAACAGCCAGGAAATGCTTAAATACCACTCTTGTTACATACAACACGCAAAAACTAAATGGAATTAAGGTCAGGTCACGCCCCTTTATTTGATGTGTCAACACAAAATGTTACATTTTGGTGTGGTGTGCTATGATTTTCTGTGTGTGTGTGAGAGAGTGAGAGTGTATGTGGTTTATTTTGACAGGTAGTGTTATTGTGCCATGGAAGACCGGGGTGATCTGTGCCTGGTCATCACTGTAAATTAAATTATAATGGTGTTAGATGGCAGAATTTCCTTCAACATTTTTAATGCGATCACCCACATTAGTGCAGATGCTATAATCCTTGTGAGAACTGTAGATTATGTCATCAGGCATTTGTTTTTGTTCAAAATGTCTAAACAACAATCCAAAAGGTGTCCGGGTGTATGTTTGTTAAATGAAAGACATTGAAATTGCATGTATGAGAAGCTTATGCGGGTTATATAAGGGGCACATTTTTGGTACATCGGGCAGTATTTGTTTACTCAGTTGGTTAATGTTGGTTTAGTGGGTTGTTGCTTTTTGTGTGTTGTGCTTTACTGGCACAGACTTGATGTATGGAATGAACATTACATTTAAGCCATAAAGTGTGTATGAGTGTAACTGAGTGTAAATTTCTAGGAAACCCTGCTCTCTGCATGTTTGCTATGTCAGGCTTGTCGATAGTATTGTGTTACATAGGCCGACGCTGACCACTATACAAATTTGCTGTGCCTGGAAAATTTACTGTAGTTACACTCATGCAGAACTAACCAATTTGAAAGTAGTGCAAAATTTTACGGAAATCAGATAATGGTGTGGAAGAAACATCAATTAGCAAACAATTAATAAACCGTGCGTGCATCTTTATTTTAGATATTGATTGCTAAATGCAATAAATAATGCACATACTGAATGCACCTGAGTAACAGATCATGTAACCTTTTAGTGTGTTTCACAAACCTGACATTTCTGTGCCACAAAAGCATGGTACCTGTAAGGTCAGGAAACAATTAGTCTGAACAATAAGAAAGCACAGGTATAAATAATTTCTGACTGTTATGTTCAAGTTGCACAGAGTATTTCTCATTGCACAAGTATTTTTCATTGCACAGAATTTCACAAGTTGATTGTAGGGATGTACAGTAGATTTGCTCTCCTCTCTTGCTCTAATCTCATCTGAAACAAGCACCAGCTGTGCTGATTATGCAATAATGTTCAGGATTTTTATACCACGCAGTGTAAAGCGATATGACTGCATGTGTGTGAAAGAAAATGTATTTGTGTATCTGCTGGTGGATGGGTTTTTTCGCTTTGAGTGTGTTATGTAAGAGGATGAGGGACACAGCGTTGAATCGCAGGTGGTTTTGCAATGTAAAATGAGTTAACCAAAGAGAGAGCCAATGCCTGTTTGGCCTTAATGCCTGGCAGGGCAGAGACTGGGAGGTAGTTTAACACAGCAGTCAAACACAGCATCCTACATCAGCACCACAGTCAGAGAGAGAGAGAGAAAGAAAAAAGGGGGAAGAGAGGGGCAATCAATGCATAGCGTGGAGTGGGAAAGAAAGAAGATCACTACTGGCACAGTCGATAACAGGCGATAACACAATAGCAACCAGTCTATCCCTATAGTTGTCCTCCTCAGTGCTGTTGTTCTGACCTCAGTAATGTGTTTTGGGCTGTCGGTGGTTGATCATCATCATCATTTTAGCACTGATTAGAGTGGGAGTCAATTATCAGCTGCAAACAAACTAAATATGTGGACAGCTGCCCGTTATCATATTAACAAAGCGAAACCAGTACATAGATATAATACCAAATAGCTAAGCTTGTTTTTTGCACTTCTTTTCTGTCTTTTGGGATGTCACTGTAAGGGTGAGGCTATTTTATTTTGGGAGTAGTCACAGCATGCTCCTCCAGCTCTGTTTCTGTGGTCTGATATTTGCATTGACAATGAGCTTCTATAAATATTTTTTGTGTGTTGTAATCTCCCTGTAGTGCAGATTTATATGACATGAAATCACTTATATTCAGATGGCAAATGTCTACCTGTTGTTTATTTTAAACTCAGACCTACATTATAATATTTCTTCTGCATTACAAGGATGGCACAATGGCTCAGAATATAGCACTATTGCCTCACATCAAGATTGCATGTTCTCCCTGTGTCCGTTTAAGACATGCAGGTTAAGTGTATTGGAGATACCAAATTGTCCTTCCCTGATTTATGTACGGATAAACCTGTCCTGCGAATGGTTCTTACCATGGATGTAGCCCTGGAATGGCATTAGGAAATATATAAACAACAAACCTCTATATTGCAAAGAGTTATTGAATGTACTGACTCATACCTGCCTCAAGGGAATCTGATTCCCCACAGTTTTCTATTCAGTTGTTAATCATTCACCCCCACTCTCTTTTTATGATTTGTCACACATTTAAAATATTTGTACTGGTGAAGATATTGCTTTTAACTGTTTTACATGTATTCTGTATCACAGTCAGGTTGCTTATTTGGTAGGGATGGTAATTCTACCTGAATGTGTTTGGGATTTTTCATTAAAAAAAAGAAAAATGTATTTTCATGGACTACTTCATATTGGCTTCAGCATTTTCTATTGATAATGCTGTATGACACCCATTAGAATTCTAGGTAAGTGAATTCAGTATGTATCTGACATAAAACTTATTTAGTGTTTCTAACATAACCATTTTAAAGACGGAAGCATTAGCATAATATTATCAAAAGACTAGAGGCCCTGCAATAGGTTACTGATTGTTGCAGGGATTGCTTCACACATAATTATTCCTCATAAATTACGAATCCTCCAAGAGCAATGTTCTGATTTAAAATAGGGAATTAAGACGTAAAACAAATCTGCTACAGTTAAATGGTAATATCTAAACACATTTAGTAGTCATTAAGTGCCAGTGTTTAGTCTTTGGTACTGTTTAAATTCCCCCTTTGGTGAAAATCAAGTTTTTATTGTATATACACAGACTGCTGTAAAAAAACGTTGGCCCCATAATGTTTCAGATCATGAAACAAATTTAAATATTAATCAAAGATAACACAAGTAAGCACAAATGAAGGTTAATGAAATTAAGGTTTTTACTATGAAGTGAAAACTAAATGCAACACACATCACACACATGACCCTGTGTGGAAAAAGTGCTTGCCTTCTAAACCTAATATTTGGTTGGGCCACCCTTAGCAGCAACAACTGCAATCAAGCGTTTGCGATAACTTGCAATGGGTCTTCAGTTTGTCCTTAACGGTTTTTGTGGCACATCTGGGCACAGATTGTTTCTCATTTGATATAAGGATGTGTTGTTTACATAAAAGTGTTCAAGGCAGAACTCTGAAAGTCTTAATGGTGAAAAAGGTCATAAAAATAAATGACTGTTTGGCTTGTTTTATATGCAAAATAAGATTATGACCACTGAAGCTAAATGTTAGTCTACAACCCGTTTGTTTATACAGTTGTTAATATGTTTTATCGCCTCATATATAGATTTTTGCACTATAGAGTAGAAGTAAGGATGTAAAGATATTTAATATAATAAAGAGTACCATGTTGTTATTGAAAGCTGTGATAATAAACATGTAGAAGTATCTTTTAAATGGGCTTCCCAAGTTGAACACTTTTATTATTTCTTTCAAAAACAAATTCATCAAATTAATATGCACACCTAGTAGTTCATTTTGGGTCAATTGTGATGCGAGGTCTGATCAGATTACACAGCCAAAAGCTTTACGTGTTGTCTCCTGTGTAGATTTACACAGGCTAATCCAGAGCTGGATTACCATCACGTACTTATCAACACAACACATGTATGGACAAGCACACTCATTCAAACACAGAACGTCACGTCACTAAATCACTCAAAGTTTAAGATGCTTGCCGAATGTACACATTTTATAAATGATGCATAATACTGTAGGTGATAAATAATGAGGAGCCCTGGACAAAATCCGCATATAGATAAAGTATCTGTATTTTTGCTGCACGAAACTGCTGCATAAAACAATGAGACATGAAAAGGGCAAAAAACAATAGGAAGGTGTAAATATTTGAAAAATGTAATTATTGCAAACCATGTGTTTTTGGTAGGGATGCACCGATAGGATTTTTTTGGGCCGATACCGATTTAAACAGACAACTTTTGTCCGATACCGATATGAAACACTTTTATACAATACTATACAGTTGGTCTATTAGCTAGTTTATTTCTGCAGCAAATGATTTTTACTGAACATGCATTGGATCTAATTAACCATCAACTGACCAACATAATAAGAGGAGGCACAAATTAAGCCAAAACAAATATAATAAGACAACATGACAACCTTCAAATGTGTTTTTTTGCTATTCAGCATTTCTTTTATTAACAACATTAACTCATTTATTTTATTTTTTTACATATAATGGATTTCTTTAATAAACATAAATAATACCAGTGGTATTTCTTTAAACGGAGTATAAATATTGCTACTTCAAAAAAAGTTGGACTTCTTTTCCCCCACTAAAGTGCAGTCTGTTTCTTTTATTGTCCAAGACATTTGAGCCAGCTCAACAAAGGTTTTCTGTCGTTGCTTAAGTAAAGTGCACACCAGAACATTAAATCATTTTAATTGAACAACAGACATGCAACTCATTGCCTTCATGCGGTTAATTAATAAACAATCGGTATCGGCCTCTCTTGTGCTATTGGCGATATGCCGATGGTTTCAAATTCATCAAAAATCGGCCAATATATATCGGCGGCCGATGCATCGGTGCATCACTTTCTTGGTGATGTTTTTTTATTTATTTTTCACATTGTCATGTAATTCCATTTAAATGTACTTTTCAGCATCAATATTTGAAAAGTTTGGTTCCAAAACCAGATAACTCCGTTTTAAAAAATTTTTCTCAATTTTTTTATTATGTTATCATGTTTTTATTGGGTTTTATTGTGCTACTTGGCTGTATTTTTTTAGTTTTGAAGGCTTAAATCAAAACAAACCAAATGCAGTTTGATTGATATTAATTGAAATGCACAAAAAACAAGATTTTTGAAAATTTTTAAACGCATTGTTATCTTGTTTTGGAACAAAATCTTAATTTATTTGTATGTAAATTCCTTGTTTATATTAAATAATAATTGATATTCAATAATACTTATCCTTGTATGTGTTATTGCTTCATTTTTTAAATAATTTAATGTTCATTGTACTTGAATACTTAAAGTAAGTTACATGATTGATGAACTGAGTATTATGCCGCCTCGCCATTACGGCATTGTTTAATTACAAGTAGAGATTAAAATGAGCAAAATAACTTATGACAATGATATAATTTAGGAAAAGATCATGCATTTAGAATGTGTTGTTGTTTTCCCTCTGTTAATCAAAGCTCAGTGGCTGGAAAACAATCTAATGCATTTGTCAGATCTTGTTTTTGAAATGAACGCAGAAGCTGAGCAGATCTGTTTGGATCGAGAAGACACACCACCAGCTGGTCCTTTATAAAAAAAAGTACGTAGCTCATTGAAACGGCCTAATCACATTAAAGCCACCAGACCTACATGAATTATGAATTATGGGCTTTGTAGTCTTCCAGGCCTGATTAAGATGAAGGGGACTGTGATATAGTTCAGGAAGAGTCACTCTTTGTCTGTATCAAATTTGTCTTTGATAAAAGAGGGAGGAATGGTGCTACTGGCCCTGCATGGGCTCTGTTTGCTCTGTAGCACATTGATTTTTCCAAGGTGGCTTGTCTGGTTTTCCAGGCCTGTTTAATGTATCAAGGGATTAAACATAGCACTTCATTCAGTAAGCAGTGTATTTATGTTAGGATAAAAAACAGAAATACCTTCAGAATCTTCATACTTGTGACATTGTTGACTATTTAAGCAGATCTAACAATGAGTGAGCACAGTCAGCATTACACTGTTTCTCAATACTAACATGTCTGAACTCTTGTCAGTATGATTGATGATTTGTGGTGTGCTTACTTTTGATTAAGCTGTGTCCATTGTTAGCGGCCACCAATAGAATCACCATTTAGTGTTTGTATTAAATCAAGGATATCAAACCCTCCTTTTGCAGGCCCCCATTGGTTCCACCTCTGCTTTTATATACAGTACCTGTGAACTGCTGTTCAATAACCACGATATAATTTGATACTGTGACAATATAAATGTTTGGCAAACAACATATAAATTGCAATTATTCACCATTTAAATTTTTCAGGTGTGAATACAGACATGTACAGAACTCAGAAATAAAAGAACAGGGTACAAAATGTGATTCTGTTTTTGTGTTTTATGAAAGAAAGAGTCTTACTGGTTTGGAAAACGTAATAGGATTACAGAGTTGTATTTTTGTTTTTTGTTTTTAAAGCAGTGACAAACGTATTGCAGTGTGTATGTGGCTTTATAGGCCATGGATGTCCCAGCTGTAGTTTTTAAGCGCTTTATCCACCATTGAGATTCACCTTTTGGTTACCCAGGGACCAGAACATGCTGACTGAAGATCATTAAAAACAGATAATGATCCAGGTTTCTTTTTACCGTCCGCTGGCAACAAGAGGCTCAAAATGGGAAGAAAATCTGTTCTTCCACAGAATAGCTCAGTACTTCATGCAGTAATGAGATACCTGAAAGGTCATGTCATAAATAGAGATGATGCAGTGATATAACTGTAATGACTGGCAGGAAAGATTATTGCCATATACAGCGGGCAATACTGCATAAGATTGAAAGTAACATTTTGATCAATTCTGAATGTCTTTATTTGAGGTATTATGATTGGTTCTTTCTCATGATTCCCGTCACTGCATATATCTCTTTCTGTTGCTACTAAGGTTTCTTTTCTCTCCTTTAGAAGTGTATTACATTTATAAACACCAAACAGTACAATAACTGACATTAAAATGTCACTTCTCAAAAGAGAGTGCTGCATACTTGTAATTGAAAGAGAATGTGCAGTTCTTTAGGACATGTTGAGCATAAAGTATAGTTCCAAAAGGAGATAAGTCTCAATGTGAGCTATGCAACACTTGTTATGAATGTGTGTGTGTGTGTGTGTGTGTATACTGTGTTACATAATGACTTTATGTCAGTGAATACACCATATGTTTACCAGTAAATGGAGACAACAAATGCAGATTCAGTGGGAGGCTTTTTAGACTGTCCTGATGTGACAGACGTCTGTCTGCTTATGAAACCAGCGACTTGGAGAATACAGCTCAGTATGGGCTCAGTGTGTCGGGGCCACACAGGACTTTTGCTTGGGTATATATGTGCCTGTCTTTATTCAGCCATAAATGTCAAGTCTCATGCAGTGTCCTTTTACTGAACACTTTAGACATAGAAGGCTATGGAAGCTTCATTAGACCTTTTATAGAGTAGACATGTTTGTTGTGGCTTTACTGCTGGCTCTGTCATAATACTTCCATAAAAACCATGATTAAATGCCTTTATTGAGATTTTTTTTTTACTGTTATAATTATTTATTTGAGCATTTTCATGTTCTCACTGGTTCAGGTGTTGAACAGGAATTTTAATATGCTGAGCTTCACAAAGGGAATGTAACATGTTTTAAGTGAGCATCCTTTAGGTTAGTCATAGAGATTGATATAGGAACCACTGCTGATTCAGCTGCAGTGAGACTTGACATTTTGAGTTTTGTTTGTTATCGCATATAATTTTATTGAGGTATTGAGTTTGATCAATTTAAATGTCCCAAATGGGTTGCAGGGCTAAATTTAAATACCTAAAAGCAACTAAACATAGGCCCATAATTGTGCATAGTTGGAAAAACAAAATAAGCAGTAGGTTTATTTACAAGAGAAAATACTACCATTTTATTTTGTTGTTGACGTCAAAGGGTGTGTGTCTAATCCTGTTTAATGGTGTTGTGGTATAAATGCATGCCACTTGGTTGAAGCAAGCAAAAAAGCAAATTACAAGAAAGACAGGTTGTTTGATGTTCTCAGAAACCCTTGGATAAACCCATGGTTTGCTGTAATGTTTTTTGTGCATTGAGCCATATATTTCATGGTTTAATTTGGACCTTTATTTAACATATTTGGTACTAAACTGACTGAGTCGTCACTGAAGCATAAGCATGTAAAAGCATACATTGTTTCCTTCCATAAGTTAATTTTGAATGAAGAATTTTTTTTAGGCCTTAGTGTTGAAAGGTAGCACTTCAATAAACAAAACTAAAGATAATTTAAAGCATGCATGCAAATTTATACTGTAAGAGTAGCCTTATAATGATGCATGAAGCTTTCTGTGGTTAAGTCTAAATCTCCTCTTCAGACTAAAGCAGTCTTTAAATACTATATAGTGGTTTTCGTTTGGTTTGCTGGATCATTGTAGCTCTGTAATCACTCTTACTGAAGTACCCTGGAAATGTTTCTGCCACTTTTATTCTCTTCCATCTTCTGAATCCCCATCTCATTCACATCTGCGTGATCTGACCTACATGTACCTTTCCCTATTTCTCAGGCTTACACAATTCAGCAATGTAGTGTGAGATGGGCAAAATTATATTTTTGTATTCTCTTATAAAGAGCTGAATACAAGGTGGATCCAAGGAGATTCTGTGCCCATAATGCGAGAAACATTTACTCGCTTGTGAGTTATTTCACACACATGAAAGTTGTTTTGTCTGACTTTAAATCAATCTGTAATTTCAAAATCAGCAGTCATCTAATTCCGCCTGTTTTTAGAAATGAGTTATGCCCTGTTGGATGTGGTGCAATTGTAAATTTATTACATTTTGAAGACATTAATGCACTCATGCAGGCTTACAAACAAATCAAAGCATAAGCGAAAAAATACCTATGGGCTCAATGCTGGATTTTCATGTAACTACATTTTTGCTGTATATTTTATGATATTATGTCTATTTTCAATCTATTTTTCAAACAAATTATTTTCAAAATAAAATTTAAATAGTTTGTTAGTGTTAAGGGCTAAGATGACGCACAAGGGAGGCTGAAGCCCCCCCTAAAATGGTCTAGAACCGCCCCTGGGTAACAAATTGTTGTCTGTGTGGTGATCTACCATCACAATAGTGTGATTATTATGTGATTACCAAATTTAATGTCACACACTGTATCTTGAAATAATACAATGAAGTTACAGCTATTTTCTTTTTGTGGAATAACAAATCACATTGTATACTATGAATCTGAAACTCTAAAAAGTCCTAATTTATTAAACGTTTCAGAGGCAAAAGTAAGCAGGAGAGTACCAGCTGTAGTGAAGGGTGTATGTTATAGCTGTAGATTGATCTGATCTGTATTAGGAAGTCAGTGCTGTACTGCAGGCTCTGGTCTATCAACAGCTTTCCTCCCACAGTCTTAGCTTTCACAAAAACACTCTCTTTCTTCTGCACTGAACAGCGAGAGTTTGCTTCGCTTATTTTTGACATGACATGCTTAGACACACAGTGGTCATGCAATATAAAAAATGATCATATTTATATCTAAATCCCACAGCACTATTTGTGGCAAAGCACTCAAGTTAGGATGTGATGTTTCATGAGTCCAGTTCATTAGATTTTTAAAGGCAGTATCTGTAAGTGTTCTTAAGGGATCAGTGATAAGCTTTCAAGACAGAGAGAGAGAGCGAGAAAGGGACGGGGAGCTGATTAGATGTCAGAAAACCTCATCCTAAACCAATCATACAGCAGGAGGCAAAGAGGGGGAGGTGACAGTTTAAGAAGAGCCAGAACAAAGACTATCTCTCTTTTTCTTTTCCCTTCTTTCTCTTTCACTTTCTCACATACAAACGTTCACATTCAAGCTATACTAGTGATGAAGACTTAGACACAGTGGTTTCATATTAAGATAAATGTAGTCCATACGATTGTGAAATTATACCCATCTCTATGGGTATTGTTGGCAAAGCGAGTTGTGTATAATTTACTATCATTTTAAATAGTAATGACAATTTTAAAGGAATAGTTCACGTGACAATTAATACTCATTAAATGTCATCATTTACCCTCATGTTATTCTAAACCTGTATGAGGTTCTTTATTCCTTTAAACACAAAAGAAGAACTTTGATGAATGATGGTAAGCACACAGCTGACGGTACCCAATGACTTCCATAGTAGGAAAATAAATAAGTCATTGGGTACTGTCAATTGTGTAACATCATTTATCATATGTCTTCATTTCTGTTTAACAGAATAAAGAAACTCGTACAGGTTTAGAATGACATAGATCAGAATTTTCAGTTTATGGTGAACTACTGTATCCCTTCATTTATACTAAATTTGTGGGATAAATTAGACACACATTCAAACTCACACAGGTTTGCTACTGAAAGAACATCACTATTGACTGACACAGGAGAGGTTGTGACTGAGTAAAGGACAGTTAATTATTCAAGGCTTTTCTCTTCAACACAGATTACAAACGCTGCTCTGGTCTACCATATGTCTGCATCTGTGTGAGCGATATCTGAGAGGATGTGAACTGTGTGTGCTTAGTGTTTGCACTGGTAAGGTGTGGGAAATACAGCATGTCACATACTCAGTGTATATGACCATTAGGGTTGTCACGATTCTCAAAATCCACGATTCGATTACATTTTCGATTCTAGGTCACGATTCAATTCTCGGTTTTTACCTCTTTTTTTTGAAAGCACAAAAAAATGCTATGCCACTTCTAGACTAGTCTTTTATGAAATATAGTATCAGACCTTGAACCCGGAGATGCCCTGCCACGTTAGTCGTGCTGTCAGTGGAAAAATGTGGTACATGCACATACTTGATAAAATGAAACTTTGTGTCATTCAGATGAACATTCCTGTCAGTACTTCTAAACGCGCTTTTATTACTGTCAGACTGTACCCCAATAAATCATGTTTAAATGCTGTTCTTAAACTCTTAAGCAACTGAAATAAGTTGTTGTGAAACTTAAACAGATCTCAGTTCAGAGAAACGACCGGTCCTGCCACAGACGTCGTTCTGCTGCGCACGTGCGCATGCTTTGATTGAGTTCAGCTGAAGGCGGGAGGCACTTGCTGTTTTTTGTTTCCCATGTAAAGAGCAGCTTGTGTGGTGTCTCCTGCATCTGCCATGCTATCTTTAACTGACTGTAACTAGCTAAGTTAGAGGAGGTTGACTCACACCACTCAACACGTGTTTTTTCCTGCTTGGCAAGCTGACCGGACAGGACATGGATGCATGGACGATTCCATTTTTTTTTTTCGAATTTCGAGGTTGTGACTTAATTTTGATCGATTTCGTGTTAAAGAAATCGTGACACCCTTAGCATATCATTTTACTTAAATTGCATTAAGGGTCTAGCGTTTTCTTATTACATTTGATTTCTTACACACTAATTTTACATATTTCATCAGACAAACTCACAAATGTGACCCTGGTCCACAAAATCAGTCACCAGTCATTCTTTAATATGCTTTTCATTGATGTATTGTCTGTTAGGGCATAGGATAACTTTTTGCTGAGATACAACTGTGTAAAAATGTGGAAAATAAAAATATTGAGAAAATTGTCTTTAGCAACACATTACTTATGAAAAATATTGTTTTTATATATTTAAAGTAGAATATTTACAAAATGTCTTCATGCAACATAATCTTTACCTTAATACCATAATAATTTTTGGCTTAAAAAGTTAATTTTGACCCATACAATGTATTGTTGGCATTTGCTACAAATATACCTGTGCTTATTTTGACTGTTTTGGTGGTTCAAGGTCACAAATGTTTTGTGTCAGGCACTTGAGGTCACAGTATCACATTGTCATGATACTGAAAACAGTCAGTGAGAGCCAGTCAAAAAGAAGGGTTTACAATTTCCCAGTTAATCGATGCCTGTACCTGATAAGCGATCACTACAGTGACAGATACCATTGTAACTTTGGCCTTACACACACACACACACACACACACACACACACACACACACACACACACACACACACACACACACACACTGAAATGGCAACAAGGTGATAAGAACTAAGTGCAGTTTCCTAATTACACACCTATCACACTCAACATCACTGGATGTGACATACACATAATTGATAGTGCTCCTCTGGTCAGTGTCTTATATTTATTGATGTCCTACTTTAAACACTGATTTTATCTTTGACACCCAGAGGTTAAAAAGGCTACAAATATGGGTCACAGGTGTTTGTCTGCATGGTGCTAAAATACAAAGGTGATGAGTGATTTCCCTGCAGTGTTGACAGAGTGACATATTATGATGATGACTCTGAAGGTTGTTTAGGGGATGATTTGAAAGGTATCAATTAGCATTATTCATAGGAGAGCTTCTAGATTTATGAACAGGTGGACCAGAGCTCATTTGAAACGAGACACACTAGTCTGAGACAAATGGAGTCTGCATTTCAAATGTACAGTATCCTTTCTATAAGTAGTTAATGTATGTTGATATTTGGCAGAAGACTAGGACTCCTCACAGAAGCAAAAATGGTGAGGCAGATTATTTGCAAGAGTACTTTCTCCCTCTAGTGGAGAGAGTGGATATTGCAGCTTTTAACTGTAATTTTTCTAAAGCTTCTTGTCCTGCCTTAATAAACAGGAATGTGTTTCGTCCCTACAGTACGTTGTCTCAGACGACAACATGTTTGTCCTGTGGTAGCTACTGTAGCTTCTCATCGCATTTCAAAATTGAGGTTGGTTGCAATCTTATCGCTAGATGCCGCTGTAAACACATTACACTTTTTAATATTTACAGCGTTTCAGTCACACAAGATTAATTTAAAGGATATGTCTATGTAAATTAATTGTTACTTCTGATGTTATTTGCAATGTTTATGTTTTAATTGGGCAGGATAAGAGATTTATAGAAAATGTTAAGGTGAGTGTGTGTTGCATTCTGTTGTAATGACACAGATGTAAATAAAGTTTTATGACATTGAAAGCCTGCATGGTCAGCGTTATTTCTCGGAATAATTAGTAAAATAAAAAAGACTTATATTCTATGGCTTTTTGCAAAAAAAAATGTAAACAAGCGTATTGCATATGCACATGCAGGTACTTAAAGCATGATTCTTTATTTAGATTTCAGAATGAGCACGTTTGTCATTAATACTAAATATGCTGCGTTCTGTCTGCTGATCAGATACTGCAATGAAGATGAATTAATAGTTACTCACAGTTTAAAAAGTAAAATGTTAAATTTTTAATAAATAACGAAGTACTTTGCTAAAATCGTCCTATAAATTTAATAGAATGTTTGGGCATACCAAAATGGCTGTGCGGTGTCTTTACAGTTGTGATGTCATGCGCAATCCAGTCATTTATTATATAGATCAATGGAGAGATTGCTCTGTACATGTGCTTGTGTGCGCGTGCTTCGAGCAACCACTTAAATCTACAACAGGGCAAATCAACTGGCGGCCCATGGGCCAAATGCGTCCCTCCAATCATCTTTATCCACCGTGCCGGTCATCTTTGTCTGATTTAAAATCAGCGTTAGTACTTTTACCTTTCCACTGTACATGACAAATGATGGAGGAGAGTCGGAAAGGGTTTGCGTAGGATGCCAACCATCTGCGGGCGCATAATTATCGGATCCAATTTGAGCTTTGGATGCATTAAAAAAAGAAAAAACTTGTGCGACTACAACGCTTGTGACACAATGACCGGAATCCTTTTTTGTTTAACTTTATCTGTAACACTTGAATCCTTTAAAAACTATTAATTACTGATAAGTAAATTATTTACTATAAATACTTTTGTAGATTAAAGGCTCTAGCACTGTAATGAGCTTTTCTCTTAAAATGGAAATTTATTATGACTGCCACTAGGGGGTGAACTCCGATCGTCGTGTCCAGATGAAGTGTACAATGGAAAGGCAATTTGGCCTATATGTCTTTAAAATATTAAAAAAGAAAACATGAAGTGCATTTTAAGTCATTAGAAGAAGACTGGCTATATGTTTTAAATATTTGAAATGTAAAAATGTATGAAATGTAAACAGTTATAAACAAAAGAAGTTTAAAAGCTCTACATATGTTGATTATTTTCATTTGCACTTTTTTGTGCAATGTTCATAGGTGAACTATTAACATTTGGCTCTTGCAATGTTAAACTGCATTTGTTTTTAAAATATAAAAAATATGAGTAATTTAAAGGCTACAAGATAGGGGTAAAAGTTTGGCCTGCATCACATTTACAATTTTAAAATCTGGCCCTCGAAAAAGAGTAGTTAAAGACCCCTGATCTAACATGCAGATAGAGAGAGAATGAAAGGTTAGTAAATAAGAATGGACACAAGTATCTAAAAACTAGAAAGGGATCATAAGGTTTGCTTAGGAGGACACACTGTTTCCTTTAAATATTTAACACTGCTCAGAATCCAGTAATGACTACTGTATATGCAAGTGTGGCAAAATGATAGTTTTTTTTTACTTTGTTATGCGTTATGGTGGCATTTTTGACGTTGCGGTTTTGACTAGTCAGCTCTGTACATGGTGGTCTCATAGAGATCATTAGAGATCGTTCACAAAAGACTTTGCGTGGTGGAAAATGTAATGTGTTGTAGAAAGAGTGCATCTGAATGAACCACAGGGTACTCTTGTGGACAAAATGACCGTAATGCACTTCCCTAATGGAACGAGAAAGACAGACAGTAGACACGGTTTAGTTTATAAACAGCTTAAATGTTATCTTAAGCTGTGCTGTTGTGGGTGTTTGTTGTATGTGCAAATGTGTGTGTGGTTAGTCAAAGGAAGTTTAACAGTTCAGTACATTGTGTGCTTTTATTAATTGTATTAATTTAACTACCGTTAATTGTCATGTTGTCTTTTACAGAAAAATTTTACCATTCGTTGTTCAACATTTGTTGCTTTCCTCTGTCAGAATCAGGGAGGGCTGCTGTCTGTGTGTTTAGGGTTCTTTTCTACGAGTGCTAAAAATAGTACTGTATCCTCAAAAATAAGACTGTATTCTCAGTCTGCTCACCCTGTATATCTATTTGTAGTTAGTTTCAGTTACCAGACCTTTTTTTTTTTTACCTCAACCCATATACTGCATCTCTTTGACACACAAACACAACATATACACACATAAGGAAGTGTCATAACAGGAAGTTGGGGGTGTTGGGGAAGAAAGATTTAGCTCAGAAAGGCTCAGGCAGTGAGGGTCAATGGCTCTCTAGCTGTTTGTATGAGCGTGTGTATGAAAGTAGACATGCATCTATTTGAAGAATAAATCTGGTGTGCAAGCCCAAGAGAGAGAGAAGCAGGGAGAGATGTGGCCTCATAGAGGGAAATGGGTCCTACCTCCCACTCCTCCTCCTCATCCTGACATCAGGTAAGACTGAACAAGTATCTTCAGTATGTAAATGTGCGTCTACCCTGGCTTGTGCATCCATGTGCTCAGTGTTTGGCCGACCATGCTATTTCGTTTGGAGAATAATACTCTGATCTGTGATCACCACCATGAAGGCAGCATTCGGACCTGTAGTAAAGGACAATATCTAGCAGTAGGAGTTACATATGTACTGTAATGTTTTGTAGAAGAGTATTGGTTTGCGATTTAGTCATGTAACTGGTAAGAAAAATCTCTTAAGTAATTACTTAAAAACCCTTGTGTTGGTCCAAACGTGCATACCTTTTTAGTGTCGAATATTAAGGACAGCTGCTTTTGTCAATCATATTTATAGGATGAATAAAAGCCAAAAAATGTATTCTCTTCTGTTTTATTGAAGTCAGTCATATGGATTTAAAATGACATACTGAGATGCGTAAATAAATTTTAATTCAATGGGGAACTGTCCCTATAACATGCTAGCAAGCATGACTGTGCTTAACTGTTCAGTCACGCTGTTTGTGGCTGATGGCATGAGTAAGTGTTGTATTTCACAAACTTACCCAATCAAGCATGTTCAGCTCTGTTACTAATCCTGGGTTTGTGTATCTGTGTGCTGTCAGCTCAAGCTGAATAACATAAAATATCAGCCTACTCATTCAGTGTGCCATGCTTCTGTTTGTAGGTTTGTAAAATCTCGGTTTGACTGGCTTGTTGTTTAGGGGATATATTTAGGCTAGACATACAGTATGTAATATATATATGTAAACCATCGGGGACCACTAAGGTTGTAAAGGTTGTAACAGAGATTTTCATGGTTTGTTTAATGGCCTGGCTAGTGGCTAAACTGAACTCTGGAACAAATACCTCATTGAAAATACCAAAAATGTTTTGATTTCCTTGAAATGAGGGGAGACAGCGATCATGGATCAACGTTAAGGTTTGGCAGTCTATCTGTACTAAGAATGTATGCATTATATAGTACACATTTTACACAGTAACGTTAGCTCAGTGTAGTTTTTGATGCGCTTTAGCTATTATTTGAACTATGTAATCGACTTGTTCTTTTTTTGCTTTTTATCAGAAATAAACTATTGTTATTGATTTTCTGCAGAAGTTTACCGGAAGTTACATTTGTTCCACGAAAGCCATTTGTTTATGTTGTTACTGCTTAAACCGTCTATATGCTATTTAAACAATCATTATTATAATAATCATCAGCTAGAAAGACCCTAAAATTAATGAAAACAGACAGATAGGATTTTTTTGTTGAACATATGGTTTATTATATCAAACTTAAAAAAACTTTTAGGAATATAAGTCTAGCTTTAAAAAAAAATTGAAGACAAAATTAAGCTGCACATCTCCCATTTGAACAAAATAAGGAATAAGTTATTTCTCTTTAGATTAGACCAGAATAAACCAAACACTGGTTTCACAGTCATTCCACTGCCCACTCTAAAAACAAACGGTGCTAAATAGCACCAAAAGTGGTTCTTTGCTCGTAATCATAGAAGAACCATTTTTAGTGCAATATAGCACCAGTGAAGCACCTGTGTAGAACCACATAGTGCTATTTAGAACCATATGTGGTGCTACAGTGGTGCTATATGGCACCCATATGGTTCTACCCAGGTGCTTCACCGGTGCTATATGGCACTAAAAAGGGTTCTTCTATGATTACAAGCAAAGAACCATGTTTGGTGCTATATAGCACAGTTTGTATGGGAGAGCAAAATGTGCAGGCAGGGCCATTTTTGGATTATCAAAGTATTCCTATTCTGCAGATTTTAAAGAGACATATCATGAAAATCTGACTTTTTCCATGTTTAACTGGGTGCCCAGTGCTTTTATTAACCTAGAAAATGTGAAAAGATCAACCTAGTAAAATTTTTTTTGGTAAACCATTCTCTGCAAGCATGTAGAAAAATAGGTCATTGAAATTTGGCTTCCCTGGTGATGTCAGAAGGGGATAATACCGTCTCTTATTTTGCACTATCCAACCACGGCACTGCTATTTAGTGCAGAGATCAGCTCATTTGCATTTTAAAGGAGACACCCAAAAACGGCACATTTTTGCTCACACCTACAAAGTGACAATTTTAACATGCTATAATAAATTATCTATATGGTATTTTGAGCTAAAACTTCACAAACATACCCTGGGGACACCAAAGATTTGTTTGACATCTTATGAAAGTTTTGTGAAATGTCCCCTTTAACTTTTCTTCAGTGGAGGATAGAGATAAGAATTTGTAGCCTCTGGTTTTGAAATATTTTCTCAGCTGTACATGTATGTCTAAACAGTCATGTAGAATGACATTGCATATGCCAGTAGTGCAGGTGAGATCTGCTTTCATTTCCCCCCCTAAAACCGTGAAGCAAATGTTCACGGTATGATAATCATGCACGTTAATATTGCGGTAAATAGGGATGCACCGATACCACTTTTTTGGAATATGAGTACGAGTACTTGCATTTCAGTACTTGCCGATACCGATACAGAGTACTTAATAAAAAAAAAATGATTTAACAGATTTTTACAGGTAACAGCTTTGGGTTTTTTTCCAGTTTGTTGTAAACTCTGCCTCTTTGGACAACACAAGAGGATTAACCCCGTACACGCCCCTCAAACATAGACATTTCTCAAACCGTGGTATCGATCCCCGGTATCGGGGGACTTTTAACGAGTACGAGTACTTTAGAAAATGTGGTATCAAGGCCGATACCAGTATCGGTGCATCCCTAGCGGTAAACTGTCATACTGTTACAACCCTAGTGACCACCAACTCTTATTTCAGAATCGCCTGATGTCTCGTACGTGAATAAGCGGATTTCACAATGTGATGGTGATTACGTTGGATGTTTTTTCCTTTGTGTTTTGGGTTTAGACTGCTCTGATGTTTGGCAGATACTTTATTATTTAAAGTAAACATGGCACAACTTATAATCTTCTGTTTAGCCTTCAGCATTTTTGAATGATGGAGGCACAATGGTTGCATAGATAGATTGGTAAAGCAGATATTGCAGATTCAATCTCAATAGCATATAACCCACTGTGCCCTTAAGCAGATCTTAAAGGGATGATTCGCCCAATTTAACGACCCTCACATTGTTCCAGAATAAAGACGCTCATACAGGTTAATAATAAAATGTGATTGAGTAAATAATGACAGAATTTTTATTTGAACTTTGTTCAGTATTTGCTTTATCAATCTATATCTGTAACTATTTTGTCTCCACCATTCAAACGTACATTTTACATTTACACTAATGTATTTGGCTGATGCTCTTACAATGCAATTCATTTTCTCAGAGAACCCACAACATTTGCACTGCGGTTCAGTACTCAACCATTTCTTTACCAATTGAATTACAGGAAATTGAATTTATGTCTAGATCAGATAACGCAAATACGTTAAATTAATTGACATTGATTGTAATTTTATCCACATTTTGTCAATATAAATACGACAAATACATTGTGTAAAATAGACAGTGTAATATATTTCACTTTTGTAATACCTTTCATAAAGTTAGACGTGCAGATGCTAAATCTAACCACAAGGTGGAGGTACAGTCTAGAGAAGCACAAAATCAATGTATGTTAGGACATCATTTCGCTTTGATCTATCTTTTAAAATGGATTTTAAGGCTTAAAATTAATATGGTAAAGATAGTTAGTTTCTATTGAGTTGACACATTAGTGAAAATAGCTGATATAATAACTGATATGATGTTGAATTTCCTCCCTTTTGCTTGTGGTTGTATGCCGGCTGAATCCACAAAATATGTCATGTTCAGGTAATGTGATGATGAGATGGATGCATTCAGACAAAGCAATTTCAGAGTTGTTTCGTATACTATCACAAAATCACTGCACAGTACCACATACAAAAATTTGCCCTCAAAAGTATAGCTTAATCTGTGTAGGCTACATGCAAATACACATACACCCATTTTTTAACAGAAGAATTGCAGGAAACAGTGTCTGGTTTGTGGTCCAACCGTAATTGTGTATGACTCCCATGTTAGTGACATCAGTTCCTTCCTTCACAGGAAGTCTGTAGTGAGTGTGAATAGGAGGTAAGAAAGCGGAATTATTATGCTGTCTCTCTTATTATGTTTACATTTTTACAGTACACACACAAACACACACACACACACACACACACACACACGCACACACACATAAAGAGAGAGAGACTCTTCCTTTCTGTCTGTGCTATGACCTTATGACAATACTTCCTTTCTGGTAATTGTGGTTTTGTCCGCTTTCAGTGCGAATGTGTCGGGGGGAGACATTACAGTGTGCAGTGCCTATTAAAAGTATTAACCTCCTTGATTTTTTTTAATGGAATGGTTTACCCAAAAATGAAAATTCTCTCATAATTTTTTCACTCTTATGTTGTTACAAACCTGTATAAATTTCTTTGTTCTGATTAACATGAAAGGAATACCATGTTAAGCAAAACCTTCCATGAGCCACATTCACTTCCATAGTATTAATTTTTCCTACTATGGAAGTAAACGGGGCTCATAATTGGTTTGGATAAAAACATTCCTCAAAATATCTTCCTTTCATGTTCATCGGAACAAAGACATTTATACAGGATTGAAACGACATGAGATTGAGAAAATGATGACAGAATTTTCATTTTTTGGTAAACCATCCCTTTAATGGTGTGTCTTTGTCAGCAGGATTAAATAACAGTAGTGGACCTTATTTGTTGTTTTTCCAATGACCAACAAAAGTTTAAGATTTAACGTCAAAGTGAATAAAGTTTTTTTTTCTTTTTTACAAAACTAACCAACTAACTATTTTACTAAGCAAATCTGTAATCTTTACATACTCGGGGCTAGAATTGCAGTCAGAGGAACATTTAATAAATACTGATTTAGACATGGTTACTTATGCAGATTATTTATTTGTATTTAAACACACACACAAAAAGGATATAAATCAATAGCAACTGAAACTCAAACTTTTTCCACGCATGCACATTTTTTCCGCTTACACACATGCTTTCTTTATTTTATCAGTGACAATCTGCATTCATCCATTGGTGTATAATATCTTCCTCCTACCTATTTTCCTGAAATGAATGTGCTCACATATGCACACAAACATACAGTTTGCTGCTATATATAGATTTGTTGTATTTCCATGGCTAATATACATGTGTGTGTGTGTGTGTGTGTGTGTGTTACAAATATGTTTCTGTGACCTCATTCCTGACCTCTGTGACAGTCATAAAGTTGTTATCAAAAGTCAGTTCTACATAAAAAAAACCCAAATCACTGTAAAACTCATGTTAGCCATCCTGATTTGTCTGTAAGCTTACCACCTTTTTTCATTCTCCCTTTTGTTCTTCTGTCAGATAGAGAAACATAAAGAGACAATAAGATACATACTGTAAATGATTATGCTTAGAACAAGTCAGGCATCTGGAGGGGCAGCTACATTTGGGGTCCTTTCAAAGGAGTCCCTTCGGAGTTTGACACTTCCTGGTCTGTGAGTACAGCCGGCAGCTAGAGTGTATGTATATGCGCATGCATTGGCATGTGTGTAAGTGCAAGCAACAGCCAGAGTGAGAGGAAAACACAAGACGCATACTTCAACAGAAACACAAACTAGATCAAGAAAGGGGCGGAGATAATGAGGTGAAGAGGGAGAGAGAGAGAGAGAAAGATAAAGATATGAAGAGAGACCTAGAAGAATAAAAGCTTTTTGGTTTATGACTGGCACTCTGCATTGACCAGGACTGTAGGAACGCTGAACTTCCTGAGAGAAAGAAGGAGAGAGAAGAGGGAAGGAAGGAAAAGGGGGAAGGAATGTGGGGGTTCGGTTATAGGATTAAGTGTCTTAAAGGCGGACTGGGAAATGGATCACACTTGGAAGTCTTTGAGGATCTAGAGGTCTGATCGTTGTTCGCCTTATCCTCACTCTTGAGGGCAGGATGGATGTGACCCTTCTCTTAGTGTGTTGATATTTTTGTCACCATGAGGACTCTTGACTACACGAGTTTGTGACTGGTTACCGTTGTTTGGTTGACGGCCACGGCTCCTGATGGAGCACGAGCTTGGAGCAGGTTTGCTGGAAAAAGAAGAGGTCACAACCTCTCTGGCCTCCACGTCTGCTTCTTCTTCCAACTCCGACCTACCCTCCACCCCCCTGCCTGAGGGGGAAAGAGTCCAGGTGGGTCGCCGGCATAGCAGCAGGACTTTTACTGGTTTACGGCTGTTTGGAAGGAGGTGAGTTAAACAATGAACGCGGTGTAAACTTTATTAATATGTGCACGTGTATTTGTGTGTGGGTGGCTCTAAAAAAAGACAGCGAGAACTTACGGAGAGTGTGTATGCGTGTGTATACTACACAGCTCTGTGGTCATGTTTCCATTCAAAGTTTCCATCCTAAACTTGAGCTCTATACTTTATTTGCAATATCAGCAAGTTATGTCAGAAACATCATTTAAATGTTGTTAGCCATGATGTGTGTGCTTTTCTTATGTTTTTATAGGTCTATGATTGTAAGGTAGGCCACAGTGCTTTTGTCATTCATATAGATTATATATACTATTTATGACTTTTAGGTTTTGACACTGATTCTGTAAGGACTTGTGATTAGGTGTGTAGTTAAATATATACCTTAGGGTCGAAGCTGTCTTTAGAAGTTGGCTAAATCTGCCCATAGGTGTTAAAATTGTCAATAAGGAAACAATGATTGTTTCTCATTTAAACTTTTTACAGGTTACAGGTGCAATTGTGGAGTTTAGGTTTAATAATGATTCAGTATATAAATGCTATACGTTTGATGCCATATAAAACGGCAGCAGCCACAACTTGTAAATATAGTTTATACCATATGAACATGTTACAAAACATAAATGTACAAGGACATACGTAAATGCGTTCTTTTCTCAGCCTCGATTAGCTTATATATAACACAACGTTAGCCCTCCTTTTTTGCTGTTTAAATCGTATAACGTTCAGTATATGTTATCACACAACAAGACAGCTTCCATCATGGCACTCAACATATCTGAGCACTATTTCATGAAGTTATTGCTTAGTTATAATCAACATTAATACTGAGTTTAAATCCAGACAGGCTTGTGTTGTTTGTCCATGCCAGGCATTTACAATATCATCCATCTGCGCATTAAGTCCAAACGTTGTAGGAGAAATCTTGATCTATACAGCGTGGTGGTACTTCATGCTTTTACTATGGCATAGGCATGAAATCTGACCTCTGAGCCCGCTTAACAGATAATTCACATTTCACAAACATCTGATAAGTTTAGTTTTTACACCTTGTTGTTGTTTTGTTTGGAGACCTTCTCGTGCACATTTTAGCCCTAATTCAGTACTACGTATACCGTCTTTCTGCCAAGGTGATGTGGCAACAGATGCAAATGTGTTTTATAGGGACAAAAGCTTATTTTTTTGGGCCAGATTGCTGTTGGATGTTTTCTGGTTCGGCTATCACTGGGTGAATTCTGCTGCCATTTCTGCTGATTTAGATTGGCCATCCATCAGTACGAATGGTACACCACAGAGTACATCAGCACAGAGGGCCGAATGGCAGTGTAAATGTAAACCGGGAATATGTTACTGGGAAATATTTAGTTGTCGTGAAATCGTCCCAGTAGTCATCCTGGTAAATTAGTACCCGAACTAAGTGGTCCAAAAGCCCCTTATGTGTGACATATTCAGAGCACACGTTTTCTTCAACCCTGCAGATATCAGACTGTGTGACTCTTCTTTTCATACTGCTATTTTTCATGTGCACTCTTTCTCTCTGTCAAACACTTTAAAAGAGCAAACCGTACCTAATGGATTGATAGCTGACTGAGAAAGAAAGCAAGATGGGTGGGCAGTCAGTGTTAGAATAGGAAATGAAAATCACCCCTTACTAAACTTTCTAAATAGCTCAAACAATAATATGAGACAATTAGACATTCATAAGGAAAGTGATGACAAAATATGACTAATCATTCAACCCGTCTGTGATGTCTTTAGGTCATCTGTGATGTCCTTAATTATTTGATTAGTTTAACTGTTGAGCTCTGCAACAGTTGACTAAAGGCTTTCCTGCAAGCATGACAACATTTTCATCTCCTCTATTCTCTTTATCTCAGCTCTGTATGCGTTCGCTTTGATAAGACAGCTCCTGCTGTGTCTTTGTGTGTGTGTGTTTGTGTGTGTTAAGCTTATTAATTGATGCAATAAAGATGACCAGAGTTATGAGAAGAGGACGTAAATCAGACTGAATTATTAACTTTACCGGTGGTGCTCTGTTTCTGTGAGATCAGTTACTGCTTAGACAGAGCACAGGAATAAATAAGTCTGTAGACACCTGAGCGTGAAATGAGTGTGCATGTCTCTATTTGCCAGTATTCATTTACTTTGTCATACTGTCTGCTTACATTATCTTGCCTAGGCTGGATTAGTTCTGAACCCCTTCCCTCTGTTTGTTTATTTTTGTTTACTGTCTTAATGCATACAACGGTAAATTGTGTTTACCTTGAGAGCCTCTGTGACATCAGTGATGACGTTAAACACAAATAAGACTGGGTTTAGGAATGTTTAACTGCTGTAGCGTTGGGGTATGTGATTGTGTGTATAATTAACTTCAAAGTAATTTCAAGGGTGGAGGGATATTTTTGATCATGTCCTGGAACACTCTGCCAAAAAATACAGAGTTCCTCCTTGTCACCATAGCAACCCCGTGTCAGGCTGCCAGAAATCAGTGGAGAGACAGTCATCGTGTCAGACATTAGCTATCTGGGTTATCAGTATACACACACATGGGGGTCCGCATGTAACTCTGTCATGGTTGACAAGTAGCGTAGCCCATGGGGACTTGACAATTGTGACTCATGTTCGTGTGAGCGTTTAATACAGGATGCTGTGGAATTTCTACGCACCTGAGGTTTTTTGGGTCTGGTGTTTAACCTGTTTACACAGCGGCTAACCGCGACAATTGAAAGACAGCACATATTGTCAGCATGAAGTGGGAATGTCCAGTGACTCTACATGGTAGAGAAAAGTTTAACTTTATGCAAATGAGCAGCAATTACCTCAGATGAAGGCAGTGGAGCTCACAGTTTAATGTACTCGTAATTTGCAGGAATGTAGCAAAAAAAATGAATCATTGATGTCCGTATCAGTGTTGCTTCCTGCATTGATAATTGTTAATTTTCCTCATTTTTCCAGGCGAAAATCCCCAAAAAAGCTTCAGGGTGGAAAGAAAGATGCCCTTGAATGGGATCCACACTTACAGGACAGTCTGGGTCTTCAATAGAGTACCTAGTGAGATCATGGGCCCTATTTTAACAATCTAAGCACATTGTCTAAAGCGCACAGCGCAACGTCTAAATGAGCGTGTCCGAATCCACTTTTGCTAGTTTAACGACGGGAAAAATGGTTTGTGCGCCGAGCGCACGGTCGAAAAGGGTTGCTCCTTTTTTATGTGTAAAGGGAGTATTTTGGGCGTAACGTGCAATAAACCAATGAGAGTCTCAGATCTCATCCCCTTTAAAAGCAAGTTGCGCTGGTGCTATGTCTAATCCCTATTTAGATGACGGACTTTGTAAACTGAAAAACTAAGCGGAGGAAGAAGATCCCCAGTTTAAGATTAATGTTAAATAATTGTGTTGTTTTTCACGTGTATTGAAATTGTTATTTTTTTATTAAAGCCGCGCTGGCGGTGAAAGAGTTAAAAATGTTTCTCATCTCACCATATCCACAGGTACAGAGTCATCATATACAATAAATCCGTGAGCTAGCATTTAACTCTTTCACCGCCAGCGTTTTTAAAAAAAAAGTTGCCAGCCAGCGCCATCGTTTTTCATGATTTTCACCAAAGTTTAATGCCTTCCAGAAAATGTTCTTCTTTAAATATATAAACATACAATATACCAAATGAAAGAACAGACCCTCTGCTTTCAAACAAAAAAAAAACGTTTCATCCTACCTTTAGTGGTTCTTTTGCAATCAGCTATTGAATATGGGTAGGTTTTTGCAAAAACACCATATTTTGAGCAAAAAGCAGACATAATTCCATTTTTGTGACGGACTTTTCATAGAGATCCGATTTAGAGCGATCTTTAAAACAGACACGGACATGCAGCAGCTTGCCATAGGGCAATACTTCCGGTTTTAAAAAGTTGCGGAAGGGCGCCACCTGGTGGATAATAGCGGTATTGCTGAAAGACGGAAAATCTCGTCATTGGAGGGGAAGCGTTTTCTCTTAATTGACGAGATATCTCGTCAATGGCGGGGAAAGAGTTAAAAACAGATGAATTTGTTTAAAGCAAAGCATTTATTTACTTACCAGGCTGCAGGTGCCAGAACGCCCATGGGCACAAAAGGGGGCGCAAATGCATTTGCTATTTAAACAACATGGCGCTAAACGTGAAAATGATGATTGCGCAGGGTAGAAACCAGCTAAAGACACTTGCGTTGCGCATTGCGCTGCATTGGGCCGGGTGTAAGATAGAGCCCTTTATCTTCATAATTTTAAATTTGTTAATAATAGTTACACTGAATAAAATGATTCATTGAAATTAATCATTTTTTTTAAGGTAAGTGGTTGCAATCAATTTATTTAAGCTACATTTAAAAAAAAGTTTTATATTTTATTTTACTTTAATAATCTTTTTTGTTTAAATGAAGCTTAAATAAATTGATTGCAACCACTTACCTTAAAAAATTTATTAAATTCAATGAATCATTTTTTTCAGTAAAGGAAACTGATTCCTTCTCGAAATAGAATGAATTTTTTTTGTGCAGCTATTACATTAGGACATCCCACAGCAGGTGACACAGCAGGTGACAGTGAAAAACATGTATAATTGACTAAAAGTGCAGCGACCTGATGAACACAAGTTTGTCAGTTTAAACATTTTGTGTATTAAAGGATGAGAGCGAAAGATGGAGCAGTAAAACAGGTATAGTGTATGTATACAGTAGTAGGTGTGTATACTGTAGAAGGGTCTGGTTATGTAACATCAGATGTACTTCATCTAGTTAGCATGCTGCTTTGGTGTGAGCTGGATTTACAATCACTCCTGACGTGAGGTGCTTCATCTTTGGGTTTGTTTATGGGAGCAGATCTGAGATGAGTGCACAACATCCGGAATATCTGTAATAAATGCTGACTCTTGCTGAACCTGAAGCTGAATTGTTCTTGCAGATGTGTTTACTACTAAAAGGGCACCTGTTATGGCCTTTTTTACAAGATGTAATATAAGTCTCAGGTTTGCCCAGAATGTGTCTGTGAAGTTTCAGCTCAAATACTTCACAGATCAGTATTATAGCCTGTCCAAAATGCCCCTATTTGGGTGGGAGCAAAACGTGCTGTTTTAATGTCTGTACCTTTAAATGCAAATGAGCTACAGTTCCTCACTTTCTTACAAACAGACAGTGAGCGCTTTCGGTTAAAATAGATCTGATTAATACAGTCAGAGACAATAGTATGTAGTGGATTGAAAAACAAGGAGTAGGTGGATTTTTTTTTATTGTAGGATGATTGTGTTCACACACTGCCAACACATATTATTTCCAAACCGGGTGTGCCTCATAAGTCTTGAAAAGTGAAGCCTTTGGCTCTTTGATCGCCCCCTGCTGGTTGGCTGCAGTACAAGTCATAAACCCCGTCCTCTCCATTCAAATGAAGTGGGACTCTGCTCTAAATAAAAAAATGTATACACTTCCAATAAAAGTTTCCGAAAGATGGTTTTGGTTCTTTCAAATAGTTATCATCACACTGATATATGTTCATTTTTGTGATAAGTTTCATATTAGCTAGTAATTTGACGCAACGGGTCATGTCGTTATGATTGGCGTGGTTGAATTTGTTTGGGTGGAAGTTTGATAACGTGGCTCTGCCTCTGGCTCCACTGACTTTTCCTTCTGCGCATGCCTTGGCTCCAAACTGACGTTTTTTACGTAACATGGCGGCGACGATGGTCGGACATTTTTGGCTTCAATTCATTACAATGGAGGAAGGCGACATCGCGTCGTTCTTCTTTTTTTAACAGTGTATGGTCCAAACACCTCGTAAAAGTGGATTTTGCGTCATAGATGCCCTTTAATAGTGCTACAGGAAACAAGTATACTGACACCTATCCATGACAGTTGTTTTGTGGTTATTTTGGATTTAATATGTACTCTGATCTGTTATGCTGTTTGTTATTCCATGTCTCGTTTTTTTGTTTTGCTTAAAGGAATAGTCTACCCTTTTGCCTTATTAAACTATGTTATTACCTCAACCTAGACGAATTAATACATACCTATCGTTTTTCAATGCGTGCACTGTACAGCGCGTTATGAATGTGTTAGCATTTAGCCTAGCCCCATTCATTCCTATGGTACCAAAAAAAGTTTTATTTTGTGGCACCATACTTACTGGTATAACTCCTCATGTAACAGTCTTTAAATAGGGAAAACACGGAAGTGTTTGGTGGCTTCCCTGTTTGGTACCATAGGAATGAATGGGTCTAGGCTAAATGCTAACACATTCACGACACGCTGTACAGTGCACGCATTGAAAAAAGATAGATATGTATTAATTCGTCTAAGTTGAGGTAATAACATAATTTAATATGGCAAAAGGGTAGACTATTCCTTTAACTGTTTTCATGTGTTTTCATCGATCGGATCACAAGTGGACGAGAGAGACACATTACGTTTACACCTGGTATTTAAATCCGTCTCTTTTGTCCACTTTCAAACACTTCTGTCCTGAATACTGTGAGGGGGTGGTCTGTGAGACGGTGGGCGAGTCTCTCTGCTGTCATTCATACGCGAGCGGGAGTAATTATGAGTTTATATGGACACAAACTAATATTATGTCGAAGTCCGCTGCTTGTTTAGCAAGTATACATGCTGCACAGTGTTTTGTACGTACAGTATATATGTTGGAGCTTTCTCTGAATTTTCAGTGCAATTGATGAAATAGGATCGCGCAACTTTCACGCTTTCAAAACGAAACTACGGAGAACACCCGCAGTAGTTTTATCAATGAAAGGCTAAAAATAGCGCTGTTCACCGTATGTTCACGCCAGAAGTCAAAAAAAGACGTAACATTTGTGTTTAATACCTCAGATTAGAAAAATGGGCGGAGAGAAGGCGGTCGCGTGTGGCTGTTCGAACACATTCAACCACATTGCGTTCCGCAGCTCCAAAGCGATCCGATCGAAAGTGGTTTCGACTACCTCTGGATGTGGTTGAAAGTGGTCGAAAGTGGACGCGTTCAAAACGTTTTGAACACCGTTTACACCTGGCATTAACGTCGTCCACTTGTGATCCGATCGACGAAAACGCATGTTAATGCCAAGTGTAAACAGCCTCTCAGTCTATCTACATCTTTCTTTGCATCTTCTCTTATTTTTGTTTGTGAAGGGTTTATAAAGGGTTATTAGAGTAATTATTTTTCGGTCATTCTGGAAAATACTTACTTTAAAATTTAAAATATTGAGATTTTTGATTCTCTTTTAGAAACCATGAAATGCAGTGTGCTGGGAGGAAGAAAACATTGACACTCCTCATTTGAGGTGGATAAACATAGCAGTTTAGTTATAAAAAAATCAATTATAACCCTTTAGTACAGTGAAATAGGGACATGAATAAACACTATAATACAGAATAGCCCATATGTTGTAGTACAACTTTTATACATGTTTTATATATGAAAGGGAATGGAGTAGTTGTCAATTTCACTCAGTATCCCTATAAATATGTGAAAAAGTACCAACAGTTTTATTCACATTTGAGACATACCATTTCACTAATGCCAGTTATTATGCAATGTCAAATATTACCACCATCATAAGACAACAATAATACACCTGCTTTACACAATGTACATTACAGTAAGCATTGCGATGCAACAAATTTCCCCTTATAATCAACTAAGCTTGTGTTGTTTGGGTGTTATTAAAGTATTAATAGGGTGTTAAATACACTTTTTATGATTTACGTTTGACATATCTCAAACGCATTACATCTGTTGCCAGTCCTTGTTCCGGACCTCATCATTTGCAAATTAAGCACAGCAAACAGAGTGTGTACACTGCTGATTTGAGAGAGAGAGAGAGAGAGAGAGAGAGAGAGAGAGATTAGAGAGAGAGAGAGAGAGAGAGAGAGAGAGAGAGAGAGAGAGAGAGATTAGAGAGAGAGAGAGAGAGAGAGAGAGATGAATAAATAAGGCGTGTAAAATGAGTTCGTCAGCATGCTTCACTCATTTGTTGTCTTGTGCACATCTGCTGAAAGCCACTTTAATTTCTGTGCAAATTAAAGATTATGCAGATGATTCAATGCGTCAGCAGATTCACTTTTTCCATTTGTTATTTTTTGAGATTGCAGCACAGCTGACCAGAGAGCTCAAGATGAGGAAATTTGTACAAACAGATAAAGGAAAGAGGTGGTAGATTTGATAGATGAGTGCGAACATAGTTCATGCTGAACAGAAGATCTTTCTAATCTGTCTTTCCTCCTGCATGTCGGCCCACTCAGAACCACAGTGGGCCCTGCAGAACTGAACATCCATCTGTCAGCACCTCACGACCCAACTCCACTGCCAACTGCCCTACTTAAAGTAGAAAGATTATGTGTCAGTTCATTTAGATTCAGTTTGAGTGGATGTCTGTTTATATCCGTTAGCAGCCTTATGTTGTAATAGTGTGTCTGTGTGTAAGCAAGCTAAACAGATTTGTGTGCCTGATATGGGGTTTGAAAATCTGACTTGGATGGACACACATACACTGTGGGCTGCAGTAGAGAGAGAGAGAGAGAGAGAGAGAGAGAGAGAGAGAGAGAGAGAGAGAGAGCGAGAGAAACTAATGAAATGTGGCAACATAGTACTGTATGGAAGCCTTATGCACATTGGGGCCATGTGGTAAAAAGTGGCCCTGGTGTGAGCAAGTTAACAGTTCTGAACTTTATCAAAAATCCTGCAGGAGATCTTTAGCAGACCAGTGATTTAAGAATGTTTCAGTCAGTATCTCAGTAAAATGTAACCTTTATTTAAGTTTAATCTCATTTGACCGTTGACTAGCGATAATGTTAAGCCTCACCCATTGTCTGCACCAGGTGAACTCTGAGATTGGCTGTGTGGTGTGACGCCTCCTCCTGTTAGTTGTAAAGGAAACATGATATATCCAGTATGTAAGCAGAAGCTCAAATTTCTATTAATTATCCATTTTGGCCCATTGCTGTATATATATAAGATGTATTTTATGATTTTAGATGTATTTGTGGACATACTTTGTGGTTGTACACTCTTAGAAATGGATGTGTTAAAAACAATCAGTGTTAGTTTAAGGGCAACACACTAAATGCCTCGTCCCAGAATACACACATCTATGTGTTTTTATTGGAACACATTTTGTGTTACTTTTAACACAACTAGTATTTTATTTATATAAAATCAACACAAACTGACAAATATTGTGTTAAAATCATATGAACACATCCTTTCTTAGAGTGTACATTGCTCAGTTCTACTGATAATAAACTAATGCTAATGTTTTTAATAATATCACAAACATCTACTCCGTATAGTGCACTGCAACTCCCTTCTTTTAAAACACACTTATACTCTTATGTCCTGATTTGTTACCTAATACTTGTGCCTATTTGGTTTTCACTTTGTGTATGAGTGGGTGTTGGACACTGTTAGTGCAAAATAAGTATAATGTTAGCAAAAAATATACCCGAGTAGGATAGCCAGAACCTTGTACTGTATAATGAGGTCTTCTTTTGGAACGGCTGACTGTACACTTTCCTACTTTTCAAATGCATAGATAAAATATGAAATGTTGATCATTATGCAAAAGTATTTGACCACAGAATGTTGCAACTGCATCCAGTCAGAATCAAGTTTTCCTGTAAGCAGTGGAAATAACCTGTTAAAATCTTGCTTGCTATGTTATTCGGGCAGTTTAAGAGTTCAGTTCAGTGTATGTGCACAGTATATATGTAACATCTGTGACATACATCCTACTCAAACCTTGAGACTTGTTTAGAGATGTGTGCACTGTTTTTTGTTGTGCGTGTGTGTGTGAGCACGCTTGTGTTGGTTTAAGCAGTGGAATAGGAGGTGTGGCTGTATCCGTAATGACAGGATTTTTCTATACAGCACCTGTCTGACAGGCTATGTGTAAAAATAAACTTCTCCTCATGTGCCAATAGTAAATTTGTCCTGTCCTTGTTCATTTATCTTCCAGTTAATTGTTCCTAATACAGTTAATTGCAATTACTATAGGTCAGCACCCAAGGGCCAAGCACTGCTCTGACCTCTGCATTACAATGCTTGCTTAAAGCTCCATAGCAGGGTGTTGCTAAGTAACAAAATACAATTTCAGAACATTTACCAACTAAACATATTTCTTACAATTGCTTCAATGCCCATCACTAACATTGAAGCTGACGCTTTATTCAGTAGAGTTTAGTGCATTGGCAAATGTTGATCCGAGTAGTCCGAGTGTGAAAAGGCTTTATCTCTTCCTCTCTCCGTCCTCACCTCTGCTCTTTATTTCACTCTGATTTGTGTATTTAAGGGTAACCAGGCAAATATAAGATTACTTTTAATGATAAAAGAGTGCACATTTGCACAAACAATAAAATACTCTGGCTTTTGTGTTTTTATATGTACAGTATCTGTGTGTATGGGGAGTGGTGCCTGCTTTTTTACACTCTCTCTCATAGGTCATTATTGTCCCTATTTGGTCTCTCTTGTGGTGATACAGTAATACTGTCAGAACTGAGAATGGTCTTCTGGTGTCAATTTGGGTAGGGACGCTAGGGAACACAGAATTGCTATTATTCCGACCAAACAATTAATCAAAATTTATAATAGCCATTGATGTCAGTCTGTGTTTTGTGCTTTTCATTTATTAGTCATTTTATTTAACATTTATTTATCCAAGAATCATTTAAATGAGATTAAATATCTTTTACATCCGCCTTCTGTTAAAATAGCCCAATTTGGGTTACCTAAGCCAGTGGTTCTTAACGTTATTCCTCGAGGCCCACTGCCCTGCACATTTTGTATGTCTCCCTTATTTAACACACCTGATTCAAATCATCAGCTCATTAGAAGAGATCTCAATGAACTGAACTGAGTCTGCCAGATAAAAGAGACATACAAAACATGCAGGGCAGTGGGCCTCCAGGAATAACGTTAAGAACCACTGACCTAAGCGATTACAGATCTCGTTCTATGCAATGAGTCCCGCCTTTGTAACTCACGTCTCCAAGAGGACTGGTTTTACCTTTTTAAGTCCCACCTCTCCAACCCACGTTGCTTTATGATTGGCCTTTTCTTTTCTGGCTAATGTGTGACAGAGCAAATTTGTATAAAGCACCAAAGCTCTCAACAAGATGTCATGTGCGTTATTATAGTCATGTGATGCCATGTTCGTCAATTGGTTAGTGAGGAAGAAAGCATTCCTATACCAATAGTTTGATGCACAAAATGCAGGTCAAGTTGCATAAAGTTTGATTCAGGGACTGTTTTTCCCAATACATGACAATGACAATAATCTAATGTGTTGCAAACTTAAACATTAGTGTATGTTTGTACTTGTTTATATGGGAGTCACTTATATAGACAATCGACTTTTTGCATGCCTTTTTTGTTAAAAATGCTTATAAACCATTATCCAAATCATGTTTCTTTTTTTAATTCTAATGATTTGCACATTTCTCTGTGGGGTATGTTATAAACCTGATATAAAAGTTGTTTTTGACCTGTGCAACTTTAATAAGGTAATGAAACCAAAACATACTATTTGAAATATAATGTGAGTTAAACATTTATGACAATGTGTCTCTAAAGACCAATTTTATGTATATTCCAAAAATCAAACTTACGCCCTTGTTTATCCGTGCTTTGTGTTTTTTTTCCGAAACCAATATTAAGAACTTTATTGAAGAAAGTAAAAGCATTTTTAAAAGTGAAAAAAAAAATCATAAGCAAAATTAAAGCAACACTTAAGAGTTTTTGCTCTTTGCTCCCCCTATAGGTTAGAAGCGTAATTGTCCATTACCCACTGTAGTAAATACTGCAGCATAGCTGGCTCTGATTGGATTGTAGGTCTGCCGTAAAGCAAGTTTTTGTAGTTATTACTCGAACTACAGGACCGAGACCCGACGGTTGGAAACTAAAGCGGTTTTGGCCGATAGAGGGCTGCAAAGCGAATGTGAAAGTGCCGTTCACCCTGTTTCGAGTGGATGAACAACTGAAACTTTTTTGGAAACGTTATTTTAAGGTAAAAAAAACCTCTTTGGTGTTGCTTTAAAGAGTACCAATTATCCGATTCAGGATTTTACTTTTTCTTTGGTGTGTAAGTGTATATTAGTACATGTAAATGATATGCAAAGGTACAAATCCCAAAGTAAATCTCTTATCTTGGACTACAACAAACACACGGCTGGCGTGGACACCACGGTCATTATCATAATTTCGGCCGCTTCCGAAATATAGCCTGTAAGTAGTCTATGTTTTCATATTTAAAGAATTTACTATAAACTAAACTATGATTCAAACGCAAGTTTTGACCATTGCAGAGTAGCACTTGTTGTTTGTCGTTTCTACGATCACGAATGCAGACATGGTTTTTAATGTTTTAGTAATCTTTACCTTACCAATCTGTTACGTCCTGCTGAAGCCGCACTGGTAACTTTCTTTGATCAACTTGGTCAACTGCATTTTCTGGATCAAATTCGGCTCGTATTGATAAGGAAGTAAAGACGATATTAACTCCTGTCAGCATTGCATTGTGAGATAATCTTCAAAACATGGTAAGAAGCGTCACATTTTTGGCTGATGTCAGAGTTATTAAGGCCAATCACAACGTCTGGCCAACAGGAGGACGCTGTGCTTTTCAGAACGATGAGCTTTGTACAAAATCAATGCGTTAGAGGAAGGGAGCAACAATAATGTACTGTATGTGGAAACGAATGTGTTTTTTAACCATAAACCATGCGAACACATTTTATTCTACCATTTTAGCAATGTAACAGGTGCTCTTTAAAAAACGGGTTTTCCCTGATATTGACCATATTTAAAATCTCATAGGTCTCAAAGGTGAAGCAGAACTCATGATTATGGAGCAAATAATCTGGCCTTATAACTGTGATCAATTTTGTTGATTTAATGTGACTGTATCATGCCACTTCCTCTAGAGTGATGAGTGATCTTAGTCAAAATCAGACCAGGATGACTCTCAGACAGACTTTGCTTGTAGATTTGACTGGCTACAGTACCAGTAATAACTGTCTGTCTCAGAATGAGATGTGCTGATTTTAGAAATGCATAAAAGATGTTTCTATTAACAGCGTGTTAAGACTCGTGAGCATGGTGATTCAACTGGAAGTTGAGTCTTTGTAAGTGGTTGTTGACAGGTCTAAATGTAGCTCAAGACTAGAGTGTGCTAGTGCACCTCAGACTGATGTGTGACTGAGGACTGTTTGCAGGATGTTATGTTGTATTAAAAGGGTGTATCTGTTATCATTTGGATTTAATGGAACTGGAGTTTCAGACACAACTGTTTCTCTCTCTCTCTCTATCTTGAATCTGTATATAGTTACACAAATAAACCTGTGTATTGAGTTTCAATGATTGATTTCTTTATTCTCCTTTTAACAGTTTATTAGTTCATTGTAACTATTACGTTTCAAGCAAACTATACAGTGTAAATGTTAGCAATATTTGCAGTCTGTAAATGTATTTTAGTTTTCCCTCCTCATGTTTTGGTCAGCCCACTGTGTTGCCAGATCTAGTCTGGTACTCTCGGGTTAAATATACTACGCCAGACACTTATCACTTAGCCATTGCTGCCATCTACTGGAGGACAGGTATACATTCTGGCAGAACTGAAACATTAGGGTTGGTTTCCAGGACAGTAATTAGACTAGTCTTAAACTCAAAAAATTAACTGTCCAAACTGAAAACAACTTGCATTGACATATTAAAATACATCAGTACCCTTTGTTTTGACTCAAAATGTCCACAAGTAATGTTTTTAGTAAGTCATGTTTGTTAAAACTAGTTATATTTCCTAATTAAACTAAGGCTTAGTCCTGGTTTAAGCTAATCCCTGTCCTGGAAACCAGCCCACTGGGTACACTTCTTTTAGTTCATTGGAACATAGAGATACATTGAAATTGTTGTCAGTGTGAAAGAGCACATTCATGGTTTATTATTTTGCCTTTTCATTATTAAACCTGTTTGTGTATGTAAACAATGCACAGTTACAAAGCACACTCGATGTCAAAGGAAGTTTTTATAGTTTATTCAAAATAGTGAATAAAAATGAGTGAATGACACTTAGTGCATAGAAAAAAAATGATGTTTTCTCAAATAGTGCATATTGGGGGATATATCAGACACAGCTTGGGTGTTTTAGAAGAAAGCTAAAATAAAGTGTTTCAAATAGAGGGTGAAAATAGGCATTACAGCAAAGTACATTTTTAAAAATTAACTAATGTATATATATGTGTGACCCCGATCTTTGTAATCCAGGCTAATTTCTCAACATTTTATTTTTAGATAAGTAGCATCAAAGTTTAATTTTAATCATTAATTTCACTTTCATATTTATTGACTGAGTAAGGTCATGTCAAAGATTTTAATGTTATTTTTCACATAATGTTCTTAACATTTTAAATAAGGAGGATTTTATCTAAAAAAGCAGTACATCACACAACGAAATGACTTTAGCTGGGTTTTCACACACTGGGTCACATATTCTAGCAGACCCCAAAGATAAATGTATAAACTTTAAATTAGAGCTGGGCAAAAAACCGCCTGCGATTCTCAAGCGTGTCTCATCAGTAAAGCCGGTTTGGTGATTAGTAGTAAATTGCCATCACCTGCTTTCAGATGGAGCTGCATTTACTACACAGTAGTAAGCTAAGCATAATCGCAAACGATCTTCCACAATTATGAATGTTATTTAGCCTAGCTTTCACTGGCTTTACTGATGAGACATGCATGAGAATCGCAGATGATTTTTTTCGCCAGCTCTACTTTAAATGAACATAATAGTGATTATTTCTGATAACATGTAAATATTTCTTGTGAGTGCATGACAAAGTCAAGGTATATAAACATGTAATGTCAGCTGCTGACCAGCAGATGCCTTCCTTTCCTCAATATGTACAATAGAGTTTCTGTTCTCAAGTAGGAGTTTGGCTGTTTGGATGATGTGAAGATTAAACTGTCAGTGGGTAGGACTGACAGCTGGCCTTAGGTGGTAGCTATGATGATTGTCAGGTAATGATTTGCTCTGACACCCCGACAGAAACAGCGACAGTTGCCATGGGTGACAATACGTGATGTGTGAGACAGCACAGCCATACAGGATTTAAATGCACTAACGGACTTTGCTTGTTCCCTGTTTACATGGTGACTCACACTCTCCCTCATTCTTCATACTCCTCCACTTAGCGATGGAGCTCTAAATATAATCTCCTTGTCTGCTCTCCGAATTGCAAATCTAAAACGCCTCGACTCCAACAGACTGTAAAAATTATCCAACCACTCTTCGTTGAGCAGTGTAGCAAAAGCGGTCATGTGAGTGCTAAACAGCACCTTATAAGGCAGATGCCTTAAAGTTCATTTGACAGCTGTCTAGTGAAGCATCTGCATAAAACAGACTCTGTATGTGTGTGCACATGCATATACTGTAGACATAGGCAGGGTGAGTAAGTGTCTGTGTGGGTTCAGGTGTGTGGGAAGGAAGCGTATGTGTGAGCGTGTTAACATGCTTGTTTTCGGTAAATGACCTTTCTTTTCTTTCTTTCTTTCTTACTTTCTTTCTGTGATGCTCTATTAAAGTTGCAATTATCTTGGACTTGTACTGACAACTAGCGGTGTGGTTATAGCATCACAAAAGTTTTCGAGATTTCGTGCAAATATGAAGAAACAGTGATTGCTGTGATCATGCGTTTATACATATTTATAAATCTATAAAGATATTATCAGATCTATTTATCTGATTTTAAAGCTATTTTTTTCAAAAGTACTATTCACTGATATGTGTAAACTCTTAAATGAGAAAAATCATTATTGAGTGCACTTCTAAAACTGTGTGTTTCTGGAAACAGAAACTGAAAATGTGGTTGTGTGTGTGTTTGCGTGCCTGTGTGTTAGATGCAGTAGACGCTTAATCTGTGATAGCGCTATCAGTCATCATAAGGCAGAAAGCTGTTGCGGTCCAACCACTCGGGGAGCGTTCACACACATAGTCACAAACTGTTTGCGGCAGATGCATCACACGCTGATCTGTGTTGTGTCTTTGTCATGTCAGATTTAAGAGACCAGCATAGACTAGAACACCCTTTTTCTCAGAGTAAAACAACATATAGGGGAGAGCGGGGCACAACCTAACACTTTTTGACTTTGGCTTTATCATTCAAAAAATATTTAAGCTTGATTCATCATTTTTTTACACAGTCAACACACACATCTCTGCTACAAATGAAGACTTAAAGTTTGTATGTGGGACCTACTGTTATTATACAATTACACCAAAAAAGACACAAGAAGTGCAAACGTTACAACTTACCCCATAGGTGGGGTTAATTGTAACAAACACAGAGTTTGTTGTAACACCTGCTAGAAAATTAAGTTTAAACACAAATAATTTGCTGCTGTTTCAGACTGCATGATGGATTGGTGACGGGGGGTTTCATACTGCATGACTTTACCGTAGGGAGAATCGCCAACATCTTTGTCCCGGTCCGAAAATTATGTCTCGCAACCAAACGTACGCGAGAAGTGACGCGAAAGAAACAAAGCGAGGTCACGTGTGCAAGACCGGATTTCTCATGTGAGACTGGGATTATTATTAAAAATGAAGCTTACTATACAAATTGCATGTGTGCTCATTTGAAGTAGAAAGAAGAAGAAATACAGATTATGATGGAGGAAATGTTTGGAGAGACTCCTCCCCGAACTTCCAGCTGTCCTGTATGTTGCTCTCTCATTGGCTGTAGGTCATCCCCGATGCTTTTTTCAGTCAAAACACATTTCACACGGCATGATTTTGAATCGCCGACAGGTCCAGATATTTAGCATGCCAAATATCTCACGGGTGTCTGCGACTCTTCTGCGATTCTTTCAGATCACGTCTTTGATAATTCACACTGTGTGATTGTCACTCGCGTGCAGAAGCATCGGTTTGCCTGTGATTTCGGGCATTTGTCTGCGATTTTTCAAAACCTGTCGGCGAGTCAGTATCAGTTTATGCAAATGTCAAGCGAATTTCAGGATCAACTACCAATGAGAACGAAGCAGTGGAGTTCACGTCATCCTTCTCTCATCAGTTACTGGGGTGAATGGACTCATTTGTTTATGAGTACCATAATTTGACAAGCAGATTTAGAAATGCCTCATTGAAAGAGACGGGCGACACACAGCGATAACATCGCTGGCTGTCTGAATGCGGCGTTAGTTGTAATGCTGTGTTTCAACTATCCCCGCTGTGTAAAAATGTTTTCAATCCCAGTTACTAAGTTACTAGGAGTTGCTGACATGTTTCAAAATGGTGGAATGTTTTAGGTAACAAGACAGTGATTTAAATAATATAAGGTTGGATTTGGTGACTTACACACCCAACTCAGAAATCGAAAAAAACAAGATGAAGAAATTAACTTTTATGCCTCAAACACTCTTTGTTCAATATCTTATCCAAAACACAGCAAAAATTTTCACAAAATCACAAGAGATCATCTTCTGGCAATAAGAGAAAAAGACCAGAAGCACAGATTGCTTGGCCGTGTATAAATATGTAAAGTAGCTGTGTTAAAATGAACCCCGCGTTTGTTTGTGCCCCCCTACACCTTTAGACATACAGTATATTCAGCTGGCTGAATATCCTTTCCATTGAAAGCAGTTTGTGTGTAAAATAATAACCTTGCTCATGGGCTGGTGGGAGAGTGGAGAGGTTGTTAGCTTGCTCTGAATGGTGGCGTGCGCTTTATTTTGTCCCTGTGTAGTTTTCTGTAAGCCAATTGGTTAATCGAATGTCTGGACAGTGTAATTGTGGAAAGTAAACATTTATGTGTTTGTTTGAGCACACTGAATTGTCCAACACAGCAACAATGATTTGACCTATCGTGTGAATTTTTGAAAAGGGTTTATAAGTTTGCACCACCAATGGCAAACCAATTCAAAATAATCCCACATCATGACTTGTAATGCATTTTTCCACCCCTCTTGATTGCCAGAATATCATCTGCCCTGATCATCATCTGTTCTTAAACAGTTGGCTGATGTCCGATAGTGACAAAAATTGCTTTTACAGTATCTGCCGATACCGGTTATCAGCTTATATATCGGTATACATTAATTTTTGAATATACTATAGCTGGGTTTTCTTATTTGAATCTTTATGTTTATTAAGGCAGAGCATTAGATTTTGGTTACCTTTGATCTGCATGATAAATGACATAAATAGTCAGCATATACAAAGTGTCTGTGTCAGGGGAATCATGCTTGATCAGTAGAATAATTTGAATCTGTGTTATCTCTCTTGCTCTCTCTCTCTCTCTCTCTCTCTCTCTCTCTCTCTCTCTCTCTCTCTCTCTCTCTCTCTCTCTCTCTCTCCCGCTCTGTTTTTGACCCTCCCACTCTTTCAGGGCAGACTGGCTGCTCACTCTTCCCCTTCCCCTGTCAACCATCTCTCTCGTCTTTACTCCTCTCTCTCTCTTCTCTCTCTCTCTCTCTCTCTCTCTTGCTCATCCCATCTTGCACCAACTTAAAGTTCTCTTTGGAGGAAAGTAGAAGACATTTGGATGATTTTTACTCCTCTATCAGGTTGTATGTTTCTTTCATTGTAAGCTTGAGGTTCTGTTGACATCAGTAGAGTGCAGTGCTGTGTCCTTCACACTCCTCTGTGTTTATATCTA